>NC_067226.1:30615168-30927668 GCF_019924925.1 Ctenopharyngodon idella | reverse complement strand
ATAACACTCTATCACATTTCTGTAATTCAAATCCACTAAAGGATTGTTAGGCTCCATAAATATAGGTCAACCAGAACCAGGAACACTTTCTATAACACCCGATGTACTTGTTACATCACAAGAGGAATGGCATCTACGCTCATATCAGTCTGTCTGTCTCATTCTTAATGAATGTAATCTATTCAAATATTACTTCATTTGCATTACACACCTTTTTGTGATCACACACACTGCATTGTTCAGGTCACATATATTTGCATAGTGAGTAGCACACTATTTAAGACAAGTATACTTGCAATAGAGCCTCTTACAGGCCAAATAAATCAATCTTCAGCCATATTTTTTGATTGAAACATTTTTTCTGTAATCAGTTTGCAGTGCAGACTTGAAAGGATTATCTAATTGTATACCGCATGCTATTACCAGTAGCACAATGAAAGGGCTGCATAATGGGTGATGCTTATTAAATCAGTCAGTAGGTTTATTAAAGTGTACATTACCAGTCCAGTTGTGAAATTACAGTCATCTGCGATCGGGTGGCACTGAGAAGCCTTCAAAACGCTGATTTCTTTACAACTCTTTTAGTGCCCCTTTTTTCAGTCACTAAACATATACCTCATGGACATGCATAATGCAGAGCCACATGATCAGAAAGATAAAGGACTGCACACTTATGAATAAGTCAAAAGCAAAGTAGAAGGTTGCATTTTAGAAAAGACACTTTGTTATTCATATGCAGCCCAAATGAAAAGAATCTATTAATTTGTACCCATAAAGTGCTGACCAACTCATAAAGGTCAGAGAAAGCAAGAACTATTCATTTAAGCAGGTACATTTGACACATTCCCTCTTAGCATGTTCCACTCAATCAATCTATCTATCTATCTATCAACCAACCAACCAACCAACCAACCAATCAATATATTGCATTTTACAAGCAAAACAGCTGATTGGCTCTTGTAAATGAAGGGCGGGACTTCCATGATACCTGCATTTGCAAATGCACTGTAAACTCTAATGCTCAAAATAATTAATTGGTTTGAGTAGAGTAAACTTAAATTAAACAAATTAGTTTAATCAAATTAACTTTTATGAGTATTTAGAACTTTTCGTTTTCTTTTGAGTTAAAAAAACTGACACATTTTAAGTGACATGAATTGTTTCATTGTTTTGAGTTTTATGAACTTCTTTCTTTTAATTCAGGCAAACTTAAATTTAACTTAAACTGGGCTGGGGTTTCTATTTCCCAGCATGCTTTGTTATGCTATGCTATCAAAGTATTGTGTTACCAATTAGCAAGTTAACATTTACTGAATTATCTAGTTAAAGCTAGCCAAGTTTCCACTACTAAAATTATTTGTTTACATGATCATTTTAAGTTAAATACATGTATATGAATTAGCTTACTCAAATATTGCAAGTAAAGAGTAATTAAAAAGTACAAAATAAAAATCTGTCAGTTCTGCTTATTTAAACTTAGAATTTTTTTACTTAAAAATGTTGGTGTAACTGATTACCTCAAATTTTTTGAGTTTTGCCAACTTATTCGGGTTTACAGTGTGTATGTACTGCGATCAACAGTTATTTTGCCCATGTGTCATTAACAGAGCCAATAAATCCACAGTCCAAGTATTTTCAATGGACAACATGTTGAGAAAGTAATTAAAAGATATCGTAATCAGACCCAGTGGGCTTGTGGTTCTGAGTTATGCGTCATTAAGACTCAATCATGTCTCGTCTCTGCGGTTCTCCACATAATATCTTAATTATACCTGATGAACAACAGAAAGAATCAGCAGCTGAATGGCTGATGATCTGCGTATGTGTGTGTGGAAACTCCCTTCAGAATTGATTCACTCTTGTGTGTTGGAGAGCCATCTGCAGACGCGTCCTGTGATTGGGTTGGATGTTCACTGGGAGATTAAGACTAATTGCTCTGCTCAAATGGCTGTGCAACCATAACTCAAAGTACACTAGAGTCTAATTCTCATCCAAATGGAAATCGAACAAACTGTTTACTAACCACAGTCTGTTTGTGAAGAACATTCCCACTGCTACTGCAATGCTCGATGTATGTGTTAGGTTCACCTTTTTTCATTAGCTACATTTTAACCGTTTTCAGCATGGAACAACTGGGGAAAAACTGCCATATAGATATTTTTAATGGTATCTGATGCACGGATCCATTATACTGTTACACATGCGTTTTCTTTCTCAACTGTTTATGTTCACTTAAAACATAACTGACTGTGTTTACGTGAATACTCGCCAAGACCGGCATTTTGACATTATTTTGTATGTATTTGACTGTTTAAGTGCAATAAGCAGCGAAAAAGAACTCAATTTAATACTTTGGGTGTGAGCACAAAATCTGAGGGAATGAGTAAAATTATGTGCAATCCCACGCCGAAATTCAAGCCCTGTAACACCAAAAATATTCATCCGGAGCAAATGAAACGAGTGAGTGAGAGAAGGAGGGTTTGTGTGTCAACTCGCTGTCGGAGAGATGAGAGAGAGAGAAAGAGCAGCTGGTATCTTGTTCTGCGGAAAATTAGTATTGGAAGCGTTTCACATATTTCAGTATCGATATGTGTGGAAAAATCGGCATTTTTGACAACACTAGATTGCACTTTGTTTGTTTATTATTAAAAATGTATACATTATAAAATTCAACCCGCCAAAGTGGCTAGTAGAAGTGATTGCACATGTTGAAATATTAATAGGCTATTGGAAATGAGTGACTTCTGGTTTTTATTTTGTTGTAAAGAATAAAAAGGTGACATAACAATCGCATAACAGCTGTCTGTAAGCAAAATTGAACAAAGACCAACAGAACAGAATCGGGTCTAATTTGTCATTGTCATTATAACAATTATTGCTCTCTATGAGGTCATGAACGCATTCATTCACGTCTGTTCTGTGTCTATTAACGAACCCATCATGTTTGTGTAACACAGCACTGCTCTTCATGTCAAACTGCCTCATCTGAGCTGAAAGCAAAACAAAAAAATCTCTCTGGAGGTGCTATAATTGCAGGTGTATCACAGGAAAAGTTCAAATCATGAATCAGCAGAGGCCATCTATCATCAGAACATCACATCAGCACAAACATACAAGCACTTGATACTGAAGTGAGTTTCACCGGCTCTACCATAGCAACAGTACCGCTGTATTTATCAGCCGTTCATTGGTGAAATTAAAATGGACTAGCAGCAGTACAGCTAAATGCATCCACGGTTTGAGAATAAATTGTCATGAGCGGTGAACTCAAAATCAAAGGAGAGCTGGATCCAAATGCAGTGAGTTTAATAAAAGAATAAGCATAATAACAGATTCAACTCAGAGAACCAGGGAACCAGAGAATAAGTGCACCAAACATAACATCCATGTAGGACAAGACTCGAAACACTGGGGTTTAAATACATAAGGGGTAATAGGCAAACAAGACACACCTGGGAACAATCAAAGAACTAATCAACAAGAAAAACTACAAAGGACTACAAAACATGGCGTAAAACAGGAAATAACATAAAAGTCCACACAAGATCAGGGGAACAGAAAACAGGAATCATGAACCGCAGCTCTGACATCTAACATCCTTAGGTAATTATTTCTGTTCAAGTACAGTTATTTTTATTTTAATAGGGGAATTATGAAATATCTATAACAGCTTTTCGAGCTTTGTTGATTTGGTGAACATAAATAGGCAATTCTGTAGCTTGAAGCAGGTAAATGAAGGCACACATTGTAGATCAGGGGTTTTCATCAGTACATTTTCATGGCAAATATGATGATCCTCTTGAGAGAGACTCCCTTCCGGAAATATGAAGGCAACTATTAATGCATAAAGACTCATTTATACTTTGAAAAATACTCTTTGGCCCGGTTTCACAGACAGGGTTTAGATTAAGCTAGGATTAGGCCTTAGATCACTTAGGGCATTTAAGTAGCTTTTATGGAAAAAAAAACATTACTGGTGTGAATCTTGAGACAAAACAATGGCACTGACATATTTTAAGATATGTCAGTACAAGTTGCTTTCAGTTAAAACAGCTCAAACATGCATTTTAGTCTGGGACTAGCTTAAAGGGTTAGAACTTGTTTCGAATCAGTGGTTTGGAGCATGTATCAAACTGCCAAAGTCACGCCCCCCAGTGGTGAACCATTTCGAAACACTTATGACGTAACGAAGCCTCGTTTACTGAAATCATGTGACTTTGGCAGTTTGATACGCGCTCCGAACCACCGATTCAAAACAAAAGATTCATAAAGCTTTATGAAGCAGTGTTTTGAAATCAACCATCACTACATATTGTCATAAAGTCGTTATTTTGTTATTTTTGGCGCACAAAAATTATTCTCGTCGCTTCATAACATTAAGGTTGAACCACTGCAGTCACATGAACTGTTTTAAATATGTCTTTAGTAGCTTTCTGGGCATTGAAAGTTAATTGTCTTGCTGTCAATGCAGGCCTCACTAAGCCATCGGATTTCATCAATAATATCTTAATTTGTGTTCTGAAGATGAATGAAGGTCTTACGGGTGTGGAACAACATGAGGGAGAATAATTAATGACAGAATTTTAATTTTTGGGTGAACTAACCCTTTAAGCCTTGTCTGTGAAACTGTTTTTTTCTCCTATGAACCATTAGAGCGCTGTGAGATACAAAAGCTACAATTCAAAATTTTTATTTAAAGAAATTAATATTTTTATTCAGTAGGTATGCATTAAATTGATAAAAAGGTGAATGTAAAGGAATTTGTTACAAAGATTTAAGCTTAAAATAAACTTTCAATTCATCAAATAATCCTAAAAAATGTATCACAGTTTCTATAAAAATATTAAGCAGCACAACTGTTTTCAACATTAATGTTTCTTGAGCAGAACATCAGCATATTAGAATGATTTCTGAAGAATCATGTGACACTGAAGACTGGAGTAATGATGCTGGAAATTCAGCTTTTTCCCAAACTTTTCAACTGTAATGTATATTTCACTAAATACTGAAAAATATCCATCAAATGGTACATAAAAAGTGAATGGGTCTCCACAATAAAAAGACGTTTCTCTGTCATTCTTTGTCGTGTGCTGTAATGGATGGCTCATATATGCCGGTGGCCTGGACTGAATGAACACAAAGGCTTGGGTCGGTATAGTTATAGTAAAGTCTCCTCCAAAAGGTCATGCTGTCTGTGACAAACTCCCTGGAGGGTGAATGAAGATAAAACGGAATGTGAATACGACATAAAGTCGGTTATGTTAGCCATTTGTCACTCAAAAGTTTCAGCTGAAGTTTCTGAGGAACTTGTGGAGGAACGTAACTGCCCCATAAAACTACCATAAACAATCTTCTGGAACTCATTGAAGCAAAATACCTGGAACTGCATCCTCCTCTAGTGCCATGAAGAACGGCTATTGTGAGCTGTCCTTATATTTGTGCGTGAAATGTCACTTGAAACACCACACCACCAGTGTCAAATCATCAATAACAGAGACTCACTCTATGTGGGAGATTGCTTATATAAGTCTTATGTCAGTGCCCATTCTTGATGATGATTGGTATTCTGCCTTTGAACACCTGAAGGACAAAATGAAGGAGCAGAGGTGTAACATACTTCATGATAAATAAACAATTTCCCCAAATCCCCAAAAGGAGATTTAGTTCAATTAGGAAATTTAAGTATATTTGATAAACGTTCACTAGAAAAAAAAACATTACTGGTGTACATCTTGAGACAAAACAATAGCACTGACATATTTTAAGTTACTTTCAGTTAAAACAGCTCAAACATGCATTTTAGTCTTGGACTAGTTCAAGCCTTGTCTGTGAAACCGGGGGAATAAATGTTTTCACTGTGAATTTTGATACATTTAATGCAACTTCTTTAAAAAAAAAATATTATAAAATATTACTGTCCCCTAACTTTTGAACAATAGTGTATACATGTTGTAAAATTCACATTGTGTAAAAATAATTGGCTATGAATCCATAATATATATACCAATGCATTTCTTTATAAAAATATAAATTTGCATAGATGATAGCTTCAACCCTTGAACACAGGCGAACACAGGGGTGCGTGCTCAGTCCAACCCTATACACCCCCTTCACTCAGGACTGCAATCTAATTCATTCTTCCAACTCCATAGTAAAGTTTGCTGATGATACCACAAGGGTCTCAATTCGGAAAATCAAGAAACTGCCTATTACAACCTCTAATTCAGTGGTGTACTGACCATAATTTGGTAAGGTAACACCACAAAACCCAAAGAGATCATCGTAGGCTTCAGGACTAGAAAGACTACCCACTCCCACTTGTGTATCAATATAGAGGAAGTGGAGAGTGTAAATGACATTAAGTTCCTTGGAGTCTACAATAAAAAGACTCTTGGTCCAACAATACCTCTCATCTGGTGAAGAAAGTTCATTTCCTGCGAAAAATGAAGCAGGCCAGGATATCTACACAGCTCTTAGAGAATTTCTATCATTGGACTATAGAGAGCATACTTGCCTATGGGGGTTTATTGTGTGGTATGTTAGCTGCACTGGGGAAACCCGCAGAGAACGGTGTCGTGTAGTTAGAACAGCACAGTGGATCATAGGCATTGAGCTCCCGAACTTGGATACGGTGTATGCCTGTTGGTTACACACAAAGGCCAGCAGAATTATTATGGATCCCACCCATCCAGGACGCAGAATGTTTGTCCCTTTACCGTCTGGGAAGAGGTACAAAGCCATTAAGTCCAGGACAAACAGACTAAAGCACAGCTTCTGTGCCAAAGCTGTAGCTGCACTTAGACCTCCCACTCCCCCACACCCCCTTGATTTTCAACAGTAACTCCCTAATTCTTTATAACTATGAAGGACTAAGCACTGTTTTTAAACGTTGAAGGGCATTTAACACATGCACTACATTATTTTTAATGTGCAATATGCCTTCAGGGGCTTTTATGTAATTTAATGTGTATGTTTATATTTT
This sequence comes from Ctenopharyngodon idella, assembly GCF_019924925.1. Taxonomy (NCBI): domain Eukaryota; kingdom Metazoa; phylum Chordata; class Actinopteri; order Cypriniformes; family Xenocyprididae; genus Ctenopharyngodon; species Ctenopharyngodon idella. Next base: position 30,920,686 of record NC_067226.1, on the reverse strand, counting down.
GTACAATGACAATAAAGTATCTTACTTACTATGCAAATTGTTGCATTGAATTAAATTCAACAATCTACATAAATGTTTTATAAATGATTTGCAAAAATTGTTTTCTTCAAATTTAAGGCCTACTCTTCCCTTTTGAGGGAACTTCTATGCTGCTGACGCTATGGGGACGCGCCCTCGTGGAACACACGCTGCGTCCGAAATCGAATGCTTCCCTACTATATAATATGCAAAAAACACTAGGCCAAAAGAGTAGTGTATCCGAATACATAGTATTTGAAAAACAATAGGCGAAAAGTCCCTGGATGTCCTACTATTTCCACTGGGATTCTGAAGTGTGCATTAGATGGACACTTTACTATCCCATAAGGCCACGGGAGAGGATTTATGAATGGAAGTTTTCCAGAAGAGGGCGGAGCCTGTACAGCTTGTGCCTCAGATACTCTGCCAAAAATTAAAACATCTGTTTGGTTTTGATTATCATCTCTATCGCAGTCATGCTCACGTGACATTGCAGTTCTTCATCATCATGAAAGTTTATTATCTACATGCGTTTTAAAGCCATATCAGTGTAAACTTCTGATTTATGGTTTTCTGAGCGCACACATCTGAAGCACTCGCACAGAAAGCTGTCTGTCAGACGGCACGTCCCGTGAGTATTAAACTAAGTTCTCTTTCATGTCTTATTGCACTTAAACTGTCAAATACACACAAAGTTCACATAAACAGTTGATTCTGTCTGTGAACGTAAACTGTATATTAGATCTGTGTATTAAAAATGAAAGCAGCGTTATGTACAGTACCTACTGCTGTATATGCTGTTAGTATGAATCAAACAACAAAAGACAAACAGAAAATAATTCACTGCTCTTGAATAACTTTAGTAGCTGTAATAAAAATACATTTCTTACCTGATTGCTGCTGTTAAATGCTCTGACGAGGAGATAAACATTTATTTCGGGGTTGATAGTGTTGCCATTGAAATGCATATATTCGAGTCATGAACCGCTCTGAGTATAACTTCACGGGTTGCCTTCTCTTAATTACGGTTACGACATGGCGCAGCATAAGCTCATTGTTTTGGTTCAGGAGGAACTGTAAAAGGTGGCTGCTGTTTTGGTGTTGGTGCTCGGTGACTGACGTCTGTCTACAACTCTGCATAGCATGAAACACACTGAATCTGATGACGTGTGATGTCTGCGCGATCAGGTGAGCGAGGGTATGTAAATACATATGCTGACAGGCGACATCGTATCATTGCATTCGGACCGAATCCAATGATTGGACAAACATTTTTTGGTCCTACACCTTGCACAGACAATATATATGTATGTATGTATGTATGTATATATATATATATATATATATATCGTCTGTGCATATATATATATATATATATACATACATATGGCAAGCCGTATTGCCTTTTATTCATTCTCAGGATATGAATTCATGATATCAGCAATTCAATTCTTGATATCAGGAACTGCATTTCCTCTAGTAACAATGCTAACAATTCTTGATATCAACAATTCAATTCTTGATATCAAGAATTTATTTCTTACTAGTTGAAATTCCAGTTTTACATATCAGAAATACAATTCTTACTAGTAAAATCATAATTTTTGATATCAATAATTACATTGTTACTAGTAAAAATGTGAATTTTTGATATCTGAAAATGTATTTCTGATATCAATATAATTTCAGATATCTAAAATGGCTTTCTTACTAGTAACAATCACATTCATGATATCAGAAACTAACATTGTCACTAGTGACAATCAAATTATTGATATCAAAAATTTACATTGTTACTAGTAGCAATTCAATTGTTCATATGAAGAATAGATATTTGCACTAGTAACAAAGTAATTAATGATATCAAGAATTATGATTTTTACTAGTAAGAATTGTATTTCTGATATGTGAAATTGGAATTTCAACTAGTAAGAAATCAATTCTTGATATCAACAATTGAATTTGAATGGCAGCCTATGGTGACATTTCACTAGAGAAAATTCAATTACAGATATCAAGAATTGAATTGTTGATATCAAGAATTAACATTGTTACTAGTGGAAATGTAATTCCTGATATCAAGAATTCATATCCTGAGAATGAATAAAAGTCAAAACGGCTTGCCATAAATACATTTAGACCACTTAACTCAGTGACTGCTATCAAGAGACTTTTAACCAGCATAACATAAAATGTTTCTGGAACAAATCGCCTACCCTGCCTTTAATTGACTGACAACATGAAGCTGTTACCTACAACAGATCCATCCCTTCCCTCGTCTGAGGAGCTTTGAAGACAATCTGGACATTTTCTTCAGGGTTATTCAGTGTTGAGTAAATGTCACATCACCTCTGTCTGAAGGGCATTATCACAGCGATCTTCTCCCTCCGACTGCAGTTCATTCAGAGCCGATAACAGCTGACGTGTGGCTTACTCTGGATGTGTGAAGACCGAGAGAACTGAAGGAATCCAGAGGGAGAAAATCACCAATAACACTGAAGTCTTACAGATAGCAGCATTGACCTCAACCGGTGCTGGAGGGCATCTCCCACAATCTTTTGCAAATGTATTTACTTATTTATTTTGAGTGAACTACACTACAGTTCAATATTTTGGGGTCGGTAAGATTTTTTAATGTTTAACTAATGTTTAACAATGATGAAAAGTTGTGCTGCTTAATATTTTTGTGGAAATCATGTTACATTTTTTCAGGAGTCTTTGATGAATAGAAAGTTAAAAAAAAACAGCATTTATTTGAAATAAAAATCTTCTGTGACATTATAAATGTCTCTACTGTCACTTAGTTCAATATAATGCATCCTTTCTAAATAAAAGTAATAATTTCTTTACTGGCCCCAAACTTTTGAGTGGTACCATATCCCTTTAAATAACCAACAGTGAAAACATGGGAAGTGCACATGACGAAATGTCTTGAGATGCATCTCTTTACCTCACAAATGTGTATTATCCATCATAACATCAGTCTGAGACAAAAGCTGGCGAGATGTCCAGTGACGTCAGTGCTGTGACTGATTTCTGCTGGACTCTCTGGGAGGTCTTCATCACAGCGCCGCTGAACAGGACAGGATTAATAGAGGAACAAAGACAACCAGCTGGGCCGTGACGTGACAAACCCCTTCCAATCGAGGAGGAGAACATGATTGAGCCTTTGAACATATAACAGTGTCCTGCTGCGAATATGACAGGAACAGACACTTATGCTTTTGTGTAATTTCATTCTGATTTTTTGAGCAGCTCATGTGGATTTCCTGACAATGTCGTTGTAGTTGAAGTGCGAATGCTTTCATTTCCTCATGCGGTGTTTTATCTGAAGGTATGCGATAGTGGAATGAATCAGAAGAACAAACTTTAGAGATGTTCTAGTAGCTTTTATGAAGGCATGACAAAGTTAGTTTTGTGAAACAATATAATAACATTGTGTGATGAATTGGCCAAAATTGTATGTGTTAGTCACTTCTGCCAAATACCTTGATGGTGTGATTCTGTCCTTTTTCAGAGCTTGCTTTTCCTTCTATTTAAAACAAAAATTTCAGACCTTCTGTCTATCATCTCATTTTGTGTTTCACAGAAATTAAAAAATAATACCAGGTTGGAATGACATGAGGGTGAGTAAATGATGTCCTTTAATGCTATTTCATGCATTCTGACTTATTTACACTGTTAAAGAGTTGGATTCTCATGCTAAACATGGCCAAAGTTTCAAAACACGAGTTGGACGTATGATGGAGTATTTCTGTGCCAAAAATATTCCAAATCCTCATAAACTTCGCAATCTTTTTTTCGAGTATGGGCCTTTGTAATGTCATAAAGGTCGGAATTCCTTGTACGGGCACTTCTCCCGGAAGAGCGTGCACACACGTCGACCAGAGCACGCCCATCAACGCGCGTTCGGCTTCACGGAAGTCCTCAGCAGCGCTGCACAGGTCACATGACTTCACGAAATCAACAATGTCACCAAAGAAGTGTGTTTTTGGTTGTAAGGGAAAGATAACCTTGCTTCCCAAAGAACCCAGTATTAAGTTGAGCTGAGAGATTTGTGCTCACACATTACATTGATGCGCTCTTGATATTTGTTATTAAAATAACCATAGAAACTGATAGTTGCACTTTTTTATTGGTTAAAATGAATGGAGAATATCTTGTGTTTTTCCGTGGCTGCTCAAGCCCTCAGGATCGGTGCTTATGGTTTCGTAAACAAGGCCCAGTTTGGTGCTGGATTTACAGATCGTTTGAAACTGAAAGATGGAGCGGTCACAGTGGTAATGATCCCAGTCAGTCGGAACCGCAGGTGGTGAGTAAAACTGCTTCAAATGTCTGTTTTGTTGGCAGTTGGCGCGTAAGTGCATATAATGTAAACAACACAAACGTATAATGAATCAAAAGTTATCCATGGATAATGCGTTGGTGTATTGTGTGTGTTTAAATACAGTAGTTTTGCTGACCATTGATAGCTTGCAGACGATCGCTACACAAAAGCTGCGGATGCTCGTCACTCTTTAGCTCCGCTCACACGGCACGCCTCCGGGAGCTCGGCTGTTTTCGGAAAGACTCGGTACAGCATATGTATCTTTTATAAATATGATAAAACTAAAGACTTTTTGGAGATATGAAGGATGCACTGCTACTCTATAGGTACTCAAGATTAACATGAGATTGGCAGAAACTGTGTGTGATAGCCCCCCTTTTAAATAATGTTGTTAATTAATCTTACAGTTGCATGAAAAAGTATGTGAACCACTTGCAGAATCTGTGAAAATGTGAGTAATTTTAACAAAATAAGAGAGATCATACAAAATGTATGTTGTTTTTTATTTAGTACTGTCCTGAGTAAGATATTTTATATAAAAAATTTTTATATATAGTCCACAAAAAAAAAAAAAAAAAAAATGCTGAATTTATTAAAATAATACTGTTAATAATAATACTATTCTTAATACTGTGTGTGGTTACCTGGATGATCCACGGCTGTTTTTATGTTTTGTGATGGTTGCTCTTTTTTGTTTTTCTTATTTTGTTTAAATATCTTTTTTTGTTTTTCATTTAGTACTGCCCTTCGGAAGCAACAGATGATACTTGCATGTTTCCTGGAAGACAAATTAAGTACAATTTACCTTGATCTTCAAATTCAACTGAGTCCCTCAGTTGTCCTCAGTGTGAAAAGACGGATCTCAAAATCATACAGTCACTGCTGGAAAGGGTTCAAATATGCAAAAAATGCTTGAAAACCAAAGAATCTGCAGGAACTGGAGGATTTTTCTGAAGAACAGAGCTCAGTTTAACTGCTCAGGACAAAGAAGCGACTCAAGAACAACCATCACAAAACAAAAAAACAGTCGTAGATCATCCAGGTAACCAATAATCTGTAAAATATCTTATTCAGGACAGTACTAAATAAACAATAACATGCATTTTGTATGATCTTTCTTATTTTGTTAAAATTATTCACATTTTCACAGATTCTGCAAGTGGTTCCCATGCTTTTTCAAGCAACTGTAACAAATGGAACCTTCTTGTATAATGTTACCAATTAAAGTATCAATTAAACAGTGTGAGTTTATCAGTGACTGAGTTCTGGACACAAGCCAAAACTCCTGTTATTCAACGAATCTCTTAGTAACAATGCGTTTGCACTGTTAGTGATGGTGAAGGCATTCATTAGTGTGCAGAAAATGAGTTGTAATGACTAGATCACTGCTTTCATGCGCTCAACAACATGTCTGTGTTCATCACTGCAACCTTTCATGCCACGATCTAAAGATAATGCCATAGATATAAATGTAATGCAGCACTTTTCACAATTAGTTAACCTTGAGAGCTGTTATAGTAAAAACGTGCTAAAAGTTTTCGAGAGAGTAATACTTAGCTATTTCAAATGGACAGATGTCAGCCAATCACAGCAGTGGGCGTTTACACTGAAGTCTCATAGACACGCCCCTTAGAACAGAGCGTTCAAATAAGAGGGCTAAAATCAGGGTAGGAAAAATGCCTTTTATTTCTGAATTATGACAATTTTTGATGTAAAAAGCATATTAACATTATAAGTGAAACATTATAAAACAATGAAACAAGACTTCTTTTATCAAACAGCTCCACCAACTAAGTTGAACATCTTGGCTGTTCTGGTCTTCTCAGGAGAAACCTCCATGATTTAGCACAATAATACAGTAAATATCAATTCTTAAATCCATGTCAAACCTGTAGCCAGACAGATGGCGGCAAAACACATTTAAAAGAACGTTGTCTTTTGTAACAAGTGATGTCTCCACCAGAAATTTCCATTGAACATCTGTGGCTGCAATGAAACCAAAACAAAGCAAAGATGATGGAGATGTTTCACACTAGAGCGTCCACATCATTCATCCAAAGAGTTTGAGCATTTTAATGAGCGTGAGGCAGATTTCTGCAGGGACTCCTGCAAACAGAGGAAATGTTGAGTAAATTGAGGAAAAAGTTGCTCACGAAACTACACTGCATAATATGTGAAGAAAATGTCTGTGCTGAAATTTCAGATTGAGATCTTCATGAGGTCATGACTACAGTGCTGAAAACGCTTAAACGATCTGCTCTCACGCACCGACAGATGCAGAAATAGATGTCATATATTCTGGAGAGGTTCATTGGCGGCTACGATGGTATCCAAGTCTTTCTGGCTGAAAAAGACCAAGATTTCCCTGAACTTGAGGACGAGGTGCTCAATCTAAGCACCCGTCCTAATATTCAATCTGTTCCAAGCCCCTGGAGATGTCAGCTGAAAAAGACAATAGTTTTAGAGTCACATTATTACATTTTGAAAAGAGATTATGAAAACTATTTTTTTAAATACCATGCACCAATGAAACATTCACAATAAGGACAGGAATGTGTAATACCCACCGTAACACAAAGAGCCTCCAGCAGGATTTGAGACGAGCACTTAAACGCGGCGGTGACCTTCTCCTCACGTCCTTCACAGCTACACCAGTGTCATTACACTGACAGCGGCAGATTTACGGGTGAGAACAGCAGGCCGCGCAGCCGTTCGTCATGCATACGCTTACGGATCCTCTCAACGTAATATATTCAGCCGACAAACATTTGAATCAGCAAAATGCAAACGCAAACAACTGCTGAAGAACGAGTCGGGGAACTTCACAAGGTTGTGATGGTGATCGTGATGCTGCTGAGACCTCTGAACAAAACCAAGAGCTCATCATGTAGGAAACCAGATTATAATAATTAAAAACTAGTTTTTGATTGTAAGCATAGATGCACACACACAAAATCGTCATAATACAGGATATACATTTATTAATATTATTATTTTTTTTTTTGTATGAACAGTCTGAAATGTTTAAATTAGCACCATCGAAAGTGTAAGTTTAAGTACCAATCACATGTGCAACTACTGACATACAGTACTGGAATACAGAAGAAATATTCACTATACCTGGAACATGAAGCTGTTGCACCAAATAGTTCTGACAGAAGCAGGTAGATACAATACGTATTAAATAATCCTAACAAACATTAAAAAACACGTTTCATTTAAATACATACAAAAGTACAAGAACAAAACGTGAAAAAAAAAAACTGCTGAATTTCACAGTAGTGAAATTTGTCTAGCACCTGTTGTGACCTTGTGCAACCTGGTAGATGCAACCGGAGCCAAGGTCTCAAACACACATATAAGCTCTGTTCCAAAACCTAGTGAGCATTTTAAGGCATCAACGGCATGTGTATGCTATACATTTCATGCTTATAGGAGTAGCATAAAACTCACTGAGTTGTTGCCTTTGAAGAGCACTCCCAAACGGTCACTAGTGAGGTTTTATTTCAGTTAGGGTGCTATCTTAGAAGGCAGCTCCCTATGTAGGCAGTAGGTGGCTCAGTATGTTTTGAAACAGAGTCTCTCACGCACACATATGCAGTGTCGCTTTCGGCCATGGGGTTATTTTATGAAATACAAACTTAAAATTTCACATTTTCTGACCACATCCTGACTGTAAAGTACCTTGTAAACTCCCAGAAATTGTATCTAGATATTAATTATGAGATTTGGACTGTAATGTTTCTTACAAACTTATTCTTAAATTCTGTGAAATAAAACAGGCCTATCTATACATGGGATATGTTTGCATATGTACTGCCTCTATTGCACAAAGTGAAAATTTTACATTTTAAATGAAGGCATTATTGTCTCATACTGACAAATTAATCAGACATACAAGCACAAAGACTCAAGGAGAGCATGTTTGAGTGCGACAACTGTGGCACTGCAGCACCATCAGACTTGTGGGCCGTTCACACAGGACACATTTTTCCATTCCACTGCACAATTTTTTCATTGTTTGTCAATGTAAACGCGATAGACGGACATGTTTGACCGCTGCGCTCACATCTTTTGCAGCGTCTTGTGCATGACGGCGCTCAAGTTCAACTTTTAAAAAATGCGTCTCTAGACCTTGCATTTTTTTCACTTCACTGACATCCGTCTGCATTTTTAAATGCAAAAATGTGGGCTGTGTCCGAAATCGCCCCCTATAGCCTTAAATAGGGCACTATTTGTGGGGAAAGCCATTTGTAGTGGTGTCCAAAACCATAGTGGACATTATCAATTGCACTCATTCAATCCCACAATGCACCACAATAACGAGTGTACTACTGGAGCTGCCAGTTTGCTAAGTTTCAAATGATTATTAAACAGTAAGTACAAACTTTGCAAAAGCGCACACTCAGTGTCCGAATTCACACACTCGTTTTCATTTTCTCTTTCAAGTGAACTATATTAGTGGACCAATGTAGGTAATAGTGATTGAGGGTATAGGGGGTGATATTGGACACAGCCGTGTTCTGTGTGAATGATCCCTAAAAGATGATTAGTCAAATACATTTATTGTACCCTGATTTTACTACACCTTAAAGGAACAGTGCACCCCAAAACTAAAAATTCTCTTGTCATTTATTTATCCTCATGTTCTTTACTACTTGTTAGATGTTTTGGAGAATGTTCATGCTATGTTTTCCATAAAATAAGAAGCATATAGAGAGCAAAGGTACCATTAAATACTAAAAGCACCATTAAAGTGTCATAACATTAGTTACACTACCGTTCATAAGTCGGTAAGATTTGTTTTTGAAAGAAGTCTTTTATTCTCACCAAGACTGCATTTATGTGATCAAAAATACAGAAAAACTGTAATATTGTAAAATATTATTACAATTTAAAATAACTGTTTTCTATTTGAATATATTTTAAAATGTCATTTATTTCTGGAAAACAAACCTGAATTTTCAGCATCATTACTCCAGTCTTCAATGTCACATGATCCTTCAGAAATCATAATAATATTATTATCAATATTGAAAACAGTTGTGTTGGTTAATATTTGTGAGGAAACGGTGGCAAATTATTTTCAGAATTTTCTGATGAATAGAAAGTTTAAAAGAACAGCATTTATTTGAAATAGAAATCTCTTACGTTAATAACGTTATAAATGTCTTGACTGTCATTTTCTGATCAATTTAATGCATCCTTGCTAAATAAAAGTATTAATTTCTTTCAAAAACAAAAAGCGGTAGTGTATGACACTATTTTTAATTATTCTGAAGCTATAAGATACCTCTGTGCAATTTAAGTAGACATTACTGAAAATGTCTAGCATTCAAAAGAAGAAATGACAGCATACTGGTTCCGAACGACATGAGTTTGAGTAAAATAATGACAATATTTTCAATTTGGGGTGAACTAACGAAGCACCAAAAGCAACAGACTAATGAAGACTCACTTGTTTACACTGCAGAAGATACCAAGTACTAATATATGAAATAACACAACAAATATCTAAAACACACAGAGAGTGTGGTAAATAATGAAAAGAAAATAGTGGCCACATTCTGAGAGAGCCACAAATTAGCCTAGTTTTATATAAAATACATAAACCCTAAGAGAAAAACTACTCGAATGGGTCACTTATTATCAGCTTGGCTGTTCAACTGCATTGAGATGGCTCTTTATGAATTAAATAACACAAGCTACTTTAGCTCTTTTACAAAACCCAGTGAGCTGCCTACGTATGCAGTATTTTAAGGCTCTCAGTGTGAAGACTGTTCAAAAAGGTAGGCAGCATGATTATACTACCTTAAAGGGTTAGTTCACCAAAAAATGAAAATTCTGTCATTAATTACTCATCCTCGTGTCATTCCAAACCCGTAAGCACTCGCGTCACTTCATAAAATTGAGGTTAAACCACTGGAGTCACATGGATTACTTTAATGATGTCTTTATTACCTTTCTGGACCTTGAAAGTGGTAGTTGCGTTGGATCTCTATGGAGGTCAGAAACTTTGGATTTCATCAAAACGATCTTTATTTGTGTTCAGAAGATGATCGAAGGTCTTACGGGTGTGGAACGACACGAGGGTGAGTAATTAATGATAGAGTTTCCATTTTTGGGTGCACTAACCCTTTAAAGTCTTCTTTTGCTGCAGATGCACACAATGAGAACTACAATAATGCATTGCATGATCTATTATTATATGCACGCATAATGCAAGGATATAGTATGGCACTAGCAACGGCAAGATCATCAGGTTCGATTCCAAAGGAATGCATGAACTAATAAAAAAATGTATACTGTGAATGCAATGTAAGTCACATCGACCAAATGTTACCAAGTCTACCATTGTTAGATTAGCAACAGGCTAATTCCAAACTCTACTGAAATCATTTGTAAGGAGCAAGGCAGATCACTAGGTTTTGGTTACAGAGCCAATATAACAATACAAGTTATTATTATACTCAGAAATAAAAGCAAAAACAAGACAAAAGATAATTGATCTGAGTCAAAAAAAAAAAAAAAAGTCCATCAGTTATTGGCCAACCAGTGGCCTTAAGAAAGCACCCACAGCTGGTTATCTGGAGAAATGAGCCAGTATGCTGAAGAAGTCACTTTCAGGGACTAAAGGGTGGATTACAGCAAAACATGACAAAACAAGAAACCTTCAAGTCCAAAAACAAGAAACAAACGCAATGCAAGTACGCAAACGATTGACCAACACACTGCAAGTACATACTTTGGTGGTAACAAACCTCAGTGCCTTCAAAAGTTTGCATAGTGTGTTCTGCTTGAAAATATCTGTTCCACTGCTTTCAGGCTGCTTTCATTTTCACGTAATAACATTTCAAAAATATTAAACATATTATTCTTGACAGTACAAATGGGAAAGGCAAAAATAAACCTCTATGTGTTGTTGTGGCCGGGGTCATTAACTCTTAGGGGGCATTTTGTTGGTGTAAAAGTCTCTGCAGGTCTGGCAGCAGCGTTGGTACCAGCGCATGTCCTGGCACAGGTTCTTATCTCGGATCACCCTGCAGTAAACCGCCCACTGATCCCCCGTGCACTTGTACGTCAATGCAGCTGCCAGGAATGACAGAAGGACAGGAAAAGGCATTTCATAGATTCAATTATATGACATGATCCCTGACAACATGCATACATCACTCCAGACTTGTAAATGTGTACAGTTCACCTAGAAGACTACATTCTTGCCAAGTTCAAAATGAAAATTTCTTTTGTGCAGTTCTTTTAGTATCATTGATATATAAGATTTTTTGATAATATTTTCAATCAGATTTTATTTTTATAATTTAATTTTAAAGCTGTAGTAATTTTGTTGGGTGTTTTGTCATTTTTATTAGTTGTTTTTTTTATGTCTGTATAGTTAAGTTTTAGTTTTCATTTATTTAGTTTTAGTTATTTTATACTTCAACTTAAACTAAACAAAAATGAGAACTATTGCCTTGTCAACCAGCCAAAATAAAATAAGCAAGTTTAATTTATGTTTTATATTATTTCAGTTAATATTTATTTATTTTATTTCAAGTAATTCAATTTTTTAAGGTTATAGTTTAAAGCCAAATGATGCTATAATTCAAGCATTATCCAGTAATATGATGTAACTATAGTAATGCATCATAAAAAGAGACAGAAATGGATTGGTTTTTATGCGACATATTTGTGGTTGAAACTCATTATTCAGGGACAAATAATGAACATGAGTGTATACAGGCCTGGCGCCACGAGGGGGCAAAAGGGGGCATTGCCCACTCAGATCTGATTTGTTTCAATTTATAACCCCCACCCCCCAAAATGATTTTGGCCAAGGGGGACCCGCCCTCTGAAACACAATGGCCCCCTCATGAATGCCCCCCACTTCGCCTGCATCAGGATACACACACGTCTTTAATGGTAATATCTTACCCAGTCTAGGGGAGGTGATGGTGTTCACATTGACTTTTACGTTACACGCCCCCTGGTGACACTGCCTGTACGCGGGGGGCTTCAGGACTACTGGGCAGTCGCTGCCATGACGACCGGTCACTTTGTGCATGCATTGGACCACTCTGGATTGCAAGCCCCGCCCACAGGATGATGAGCACTGCAATGAATCAATGATAACATCACAATAGATTTAAAAGTTTTTCACATCATAACCTGCTCTGACAGACCTCATTGTACTCACTAAAAAGTATAATCAATATTCCAAAACAGCTCATATCTACTTGAACTCTACTGTCAATGTCATGTTTAAATAGTAAATTATCGGGTACTCAGACTAGGGCTGTAAAATTGATTAATCGTGATTAATCGCATCTAACATAAAAGTTTGTGTTTACATAATATATATGTGTATATATACATATTATATTTTTATATATTATATATATATATATATATATATATATGTCTTTGTGTGTGCATATACAGTATATACACACAAACACACTGCTCAAAAAAATTAAAGGAACACTTTGAAAGCACATCAGATCTCAATGGGGAAAAATGTCATGCTGGATATCTATACTGATATGGACTGGGTAATGTGTTAGGAACGAAAGGATGCCACATCGTTTGATGGAAATGAAAATTATCAACCTACAGAGGACTGAATTCAAAGACACCCCGAAAATCAAAGTGAAAAAATGATGCAGCAGGCTAGTCAATTTTGCTGAAATTTCATTGCAGCAACTCAAAATGGTACTCAGTAGTTTGTATGGCCCCCACGTGCTTGCATGCATGCCTGACAACGTCGGGGCATAGCTCCTAATGAGACATGATGGTGTCCTGGGGTATTTCCTCCCAGATCTGGACCAGGGCATCACTGAGCTCCTGGACTGTCTGAGGTGCAACCTGGCGGCGTCGGATGGACCGAAACATAATGTCCCAGAGATGTTCTATTGGATTTAGGGCAGGCGAGCGTGGGGGCCATTCAATGGTATTATTCCTTCATCCTCCAGGAACTGCCTGCATACTCTCGCCACATGAGGCCGGGCATTGTCGTGCACCAGGAGGAACCCAGGACCCACTGCACCAGCGTAGGGTCTGACAATGGGTCCAAAGATTTCATCCCGATACCTAATGGCAGTCAGGGTGCCATTGTCTAGCCTGTAGAGGTCTGTGCGTCCCTCCATGGATATGCCTCCCCAGACCATCACTGACCCACCACCAAACCGGTCATGCTGAACCATGTTACAGGCAGCATAACGTTCTCCACGGCTTCTCCAGACCCTTTCACGTCTGTCACGTGCTCAGGGTGAACCTGCTCTCATCTGTGAAAAGCACAGGGCGCCAGTGGCGGGCCTGCCAATTCTGGTGTTCAATAGCAAATGCCAATCGAGCTCCACGGTGCCGGGCAATGAGCACAGGGCCCACTAGAGGACGTCGGGCCCTCAGGCCACCCTCATGAAGTCTGTTTCTGATTGTTGGGTCAGAGACATTCACACCACTGGTCTGCTGGAGGTCATTTTGTAGGGCTCTGGCAGTGCTCATCCTGTTCCTCCTTGCACAAAGGAACAGATACTGGTCCTGCTGATGGGTTAAGGACCTTCTACGGCCCTGTACAGCTCTCCTAGAGTAACTGCCTGTCTCCTGGAATCTCCTCCATGCTCTTGAGACTGTGCTAGGAGACACAGCAAACCTTCTGGCAATGGCAAGTATTGATGTGCCATCCTGGAGCAGTTGGACTGCCTGTGCAACCTCTGTAGGGTCCAGGTATCGCCTCATGCAACCAGTAGTGACACTGACCCTAGCCAAATGCAAAACTAGTGAAAAACAGTCAGAAAAGATGAGTGGGGAAAAAAATGTCAGTGGCCTCCACCTGTAAAACCATTGCTATTTTGGGGGTTGTCTCATTGTTGCCCATCTAGTGCACCTGTTGTTAATTTCATTAACATCAAAGCAGCTGAAACTGATTAACAACCCACTCTGCTACTTAACTGACCAGATCAATATCCCAGGAGTTTAACTGACTTGATGCTATTCTCTGATTAAAAAGTGTTCCTTTAATTTTTTTTGAGCAGTGTATATATATTTAATATATATATATATATATATATATATATATATATATATACACACACACACACACACACACATATATTATGTAACACAAACTTTTATGTTAGGTGCGATTAATCGTGATTAATCGTTTTTACAGCCCTAACTCAGATTATGTAGATAACCAGGAATAAAGTTTGATAGCGATAGTATCATATATTATGATTCTTTACCTCTAATTATGCCAAAAACTATATTTTTCAGGCTGGCTAAGCAAATGCAGATGAGTATTCAAGAGTAAACAAAGGTGATCGGCCATTTTAACTGTATGGTGGGACTATTATTGAGTGTTATGATTTCTCCCAAAGATTATTATATTTGGGCCATTTCCTCTGCTTACAATGTGACAAAACTCAAAAACGATGGCAAACATAATTTATATATGTAAAAAAAGAATAAATAAATAAAATATCCCAATGATATGAGAATAAAAACCTTTGAACAATACCAAAAAATAACTAAATATGATAACAGCAGCAGCTAAATGAACCAGTAAACAGTGCAAAAATGCATCCATACAATTTAAACAATAACAAAACAATAAAAAAGCATTTTTATACATCGAGTCAAAGGGACAGCCGAGTCTCTGTCTTTGAACTCATGCTAGTCTTTGTATTACAGTGAATTTTCATGGTACCCTAATGAGCAGTGCTGTCTCCAGGCAAAACCGAAGTTTCCTCTTTTCTGTTTAGAAACAATAACGATTCATAAGCCTGACCTAATTTACATTGTGTGCTGTAAGTGCTCGAAAACTCTCAAACGTCTTCAGCTTTCGCCTGACATTTCTGCTCATGAGGAATTTATAATTACGCTGTTTTCAAGCAAACTACATGCTGTACAGTGTCTAAAGTTTCAGACATCTTCACAGGCCTCCACATTATTGATAAACTGCATCCTAATTACATATTGTTTAGCAGAGTATTATAAATGGACTGGGATTGTGTGAGCCACACTACAAGACAACAATTGAATAACAGTCAATAAACAAACCTGCGGCTGCACAAAACTTGAATTCAATATTCAATAAATTACAGGTTCAAACAACTCAAGTTCTATCGATGACATCTGTGGTGTGATGCTGATTACCAAAAACCTTCAGCTTGTAAAAAAATAAAAATAAATAAACTGCATATTCAAATTGGCCAAAGGATGTTATATACAAACACATACAATATTCTTATGAATCTGCTCATTGCAAATGGACTGAATTGGATTTCCAGAGGAAGACAACAGGAGGAAAGCTTTCTTCAATAATGTCGTTCTTCTTCCTGTGAGATGAGCAGGAGTCACATCAGCCACGATCGTCACGCTCACGCAGTTAAGACCCAAAGGAAGCTTTATTTCTCCAATAACACGCCGGCAAAATTAAATCAACGTATCTCTGTGACAATCTAATACATTTTAATAGACTTATAGTTCAACAGGGCAGGAACAAATTCAGTTAGTTCATCACTGGCTGAGTAGAGCTGAGAGCAGACGGCATGATGAAATGATAAACACAAAATAAATTGACCTGATTATGGCACAGACAACATCACTGACATCAATAGTCCTCAGGACAATGCAGTCAAAATGTAGTCTAGATCAGGGAACTTAACATATTTAATATATCTTATATTGTGTGGTGCATTTTAAGCCTGGCCTGCAATAACATGCATACAGTTTCATATTAATGTGTTTATATAATTTGTTTATATACTTGTGTTCAAGAGTTTGGAGTTGGTAAGATTTTTAGTGCAAGAAGTCTCTTATTGCTCAGCCAGGCTGCATTTATTTGATCAAAAATACAGAAATATTAGTAAAAAAAAATTTTTTATTTCTATTGTAATATATTTTAAAATGTTATTTATTTCTGTGATTAAAGCTGAATTTTCAGCATCATTACTCCAGTCTTCAGTGTCACATGATCCTTCAGAAATCATTCTAATATGATGATTTGCTGCTCAAGAAACATTTCTTATTATCAATGTTGAAAAAGATGTGCTGCTTAATATTTTTTTGGAAACCATGATACTTTTTATCTTTGATGAGTAGAAATTTCGAAAGAGCAGCATTTATTTGAAAAAAGAATATTTAACATTATAATTATAATAATATATATATATAACATTATAATTATAATAATAATCACTTTTGATAAATTTAATGCAACCTTCCTAAATAAAAGCATTAATTTCTTTCGGTAACACGTTATTTTAGGGTTTTTAAACTAGTTGCTTATTAGCATGCATCTTACTAGAATATTGGCTATTTATTATTACTTATTAAGCACATATTAATACCTTATTCTACATTCTTAATCCTACCCAGTACCTAAACTTAACAACTAACTTACTATTAATAAAAAAAAAATCTTATTGACCCCAAACTTTTGAATGGTAGTCTAAATTGCATTAAAATGATCATATACATTTATTTTATTTAATACATTCCAAAGTGGGAAAGACATTTAGCCAGACTTTAACTTCTTAACTTTTACTTTGGTAAACTTTTTTTTTGTAACACTTTCATTTCACAGAAATTAGGCACACTCGCGGACCCCCTGTTGAAGACCCCTGGACTGGAGAATAGGAGCTGTCGGCTGCCATGGCTACAGACGACACAAACGAAAATTGTTTTCCGAAGTGGCAAAAGGTGCATGAAAGCAATACATTTCCCTGCCTCCGAGGGAACCCAAATTCCTTTCAACAGCGCACAATATTTCACGTTTTACAAGAGATGAAGGGCTATTGAAAATAAAATCAGCATGGCAGGTTAGCATTGATCTCAGTGTTGCCTGTCGCCAGAGTCTAGTAAATAACTGCAGTCAGGGAAAGTGTGAGTGGAGTGATTTCAGAACGACTCGTTGTTCCCAATACCACATGTACGATGAACGAGAAGAGACATTGCACGTTCCGACCCAAAAACATCTAATCTGCTGATCAAAGGCGGCTCTGAATCACAGTCTACGACTCCCTCAAGAGAAATCCGTTTTTGATTTGTGCTATTAAATATGACAAAGCTCCAGATTACGAGAGTGTGTGAAAGGAGAACGCCCTTACAGACGAATAGGAATAGAGAAACTCCAGAAAGATCAGAGTTCTTCAAGTTAACACAATACGACATTTTAATATGTCCAATTACTGTGTTAACTATTCAAATGATTTTAGAAAGGCAGTGTTACCACAACAGCAGCCTAAAACAATGATTAAGCTATTTGGCTTTTAGTTGATGTTAAAGCAGACTGTTGGTTAGCATTGAAGGGATAGCTTAACAAAAAAATTAAAATTGTGTCATCATTCATTCACTCTCATGTCATTCCAAGCCTTTTGTCATTAACTAGAACTATTAAAAATTGAACTGAAACAAAGCTGAAATAAAAAAATAAATAAATTAACTTAATCTTAAAGGGGCCATATGTAAGAATTTTCTTGTATTAACTGCTTTTTGTATGTGAAGTGTGTGAAGAGCTTGTAATGAAACTTTAAAAACGAGGCCTTTCCCGACTTCCTACACTCTTAAAAATGCTGGGTCAAAACTAACCCAAGTTGGGTAAAATATAGACAAATCCAGCGGTTGGGTTAAATGTTTGACCCAACCAGCTGGGTAGTTTTATTTACCTGATCTATTGTTTAAAAATGACTATATTGCTCACTTAAAATGAACCCAAAATAGGTTGGAAATTAACATTTATTAATATGTTTAATAAATAAACATTTATTAAATTGCTTATTAATAAATGCTCACCTTTTGATTATTACTGTCAGTGTTGGGGAAAGTCACTTTCAAAAAGTAATGCATTACAATATTGCAAAAAGTATGCATTACAATATAACTCCCTAAAAAAGTAACTAATTGTGTTAGTTACTTTTTATGAAAAGTAATGTATTACGTTACTTTTGTGTTATTTTTTTCACAAAAAATAACACAATTTTCGCACCTGGGCTGGGCTTGCTTGTTTGTTTATTAATAACAACAAAAAAGTTTTATTTTTGTCAAGTGTTAAGGCCCTTTCACACCGAAAGTGAAATGAATGAGCCTCAGGATGAAGGAAATGCATATTTATGCCTGTACAGTAGAGGGCGCAGCTCAATCAAACCTTTGAGATGTGCTGCCATTCTAGATTGAAGAAGAGTACTCTTACTTTAGCAATAAAAGTTTAAAAATATAAAACAAATGTGATGTTTATCTAAAGTCATTTTTGCTTATTAGTATCGTTAAACTGGATCATCGAAGGTCAGCAGCAAAGACATTGGTTAATAAAGTGAGATTAAATACATAAAGTACATTTGATTAATTTAATACATTTAATTATTGTAGGTTTGTGCAATATTCTTTATATAATTGCATTTCAAAGTTTTTATTAATTTTGAGGAATACTGAATCTGTTTTTGTTCAAGTGTAAAGAGTAAATGCTCACGTTTAGTCTAGAACTACAATACTCATGTTCACACAGCACACACACAACACCTCTGCACTCGATTTCTCTCAACATGGGGACAGGAGAGCTGTCAGTCAATATGTAGGAAAACAAAGTAACTTGTGTTACTTATTTGATAAAGTAACTTTTTTGTAAATTTAAAAGTAATGTGTTAGTAATCTGATTATGTAACATGTAAGTTACATGTAATGCGTTACCTCCAACACTGATTACTGTTGCCTCTAGTAATTATGTGTCTGATTTTTCATTTCCAACCTATTTTGGGTATATTTTAAGCTAGCCACATAATCAATAGTTAAATAAAACTACCCAGCAGGTTGGTCAAAACAACCCAAACGCTGGGTTTGTCCATTTTCAACCCAGCCTACACTCTATGCTGAGTTAAAAACAACCCAAGTTGTCTATGAAAGCCTGTAGACAGATTTTATGTGACTCAGGCCGGTGTGGCCAGGAAAATCCAAAGATGTTATGTTTACGCTCCAAAGAACCTCCCTTCTGTTCAATGACACATGAAATTAATGCTTATACAATGTTCAGGATAATGACGAAAGAGATATTCTTCTGTACTGTAAGGTAAAAGTGTCATACAAAGAAAAGGGATTAATTCAAACTATAGTCTCACTTAGCTAGATCTATATAGTCTAGTCTGAAATATACTTTAGAATCAAACTATCATAACAGTGTAATTTTAATTACCTCATCTGTTGAAATGTTGCCTGTGAATTGCAGAGCTGGTGCAAACATCCACATCACTATTATCAGTGACTGCTGCTTTCTCACCGCTGTCATTTTTGTTGTGTCTATTTTGTTATTAAGAGGAAAGCGGGCAGCACATATTTACATATTCAACTAAAAGTCACTCTCAGCAGCGTGGACGGCGTTGGGATGTTCATTAACAGTATATCGCTACAAAGGTATTTCCAACTTTTTCTAAGCGAAGAACGAAAAAGAACTTCACCGTGAGTATATCTGGGCCTTGAATCACGTTCAGTCTCTTGTACGTTAAGTTGCTGGTTGCAGTTCACTTAACAGCCACCGGTGTCGCTAATAACAAGGGTTTCTGAATTCTACAGATAGCCCCTTAAAAAAAACGTTGCTTGGCATCTAATTGAAATTTTAAAAAGTTGAAGTTGAAGCACTAAAATAACTAAATCTGAAATTAATATACATAATATTTACTTAAAAAATATATATATAAAAATTGTAAATGTTTTCCGGTAGAGTCGAACGGAAAATGGCAGCATAGTGCAAACACTCTGCTTCCTATCTATTTAAATGAAGACGAATATACCTGAACAGTTGATGTAAAATAGGAGTGATGATATAAACAAGAGGAAGCCAGAAAAAACAACAAGCCGAATCAAACAAAACAACATTAGAGATGAAAATTGTTTATCAAGTTCACCTGAAGCTTAAAGCCATGATGCAAGCGTGACTGAACAAACTAATGTAAGCCTCGGTAACTGCATGGCCTAGGTAACATTGGTATTTCAGAAGTTCACACATTTTGATGAAAGTATATGGAAAATATATATTTTTCCATTTGGAATAACATTTTAATTTCATGTTCCCTGAATTCTATTATCTGGATGCCCATTAGTACTAGAAAAATATAGCTGATATGATGTAGACACAAAATGCAGTGATATTAACACAAGTGAAGAGCACTCCAAACACAGACCGATCCTACCTTGTTACAATATCTCATCCCATTCAGAAATAAAATATGTAATTGTGTCATTTTGCGCCAAAACACACAATGTGTTCCAGATAATTGAAAAGGGATGACATTCACAGCCTGGACAAGAGCACAGCAGCCAAAACACTGAAAAAGAGCATGATTTTCCTGCTCTAAATAGGCTGTTTCTATTCAGAAGAGGCCTTTCAGTCAAGCCGTGTCAGTCATACGAATGAATGTTCATGTGTTAATCAGTGTTAATCTACCGGCTATAATATTTTTCCAGCAGTCATTACTGTAAAAAATGTTCTAAACTGTATTATGAAATCAATGCAGACTAGGTCAACAAATTAAAAACATAACTAGACTAAAAGTGTGGAATATTTGAATAATCTGATGCATAACTATAATAGTGTTTAATAGTGTTAAAAGTGTAATTAGTGACTTTACGTCTCCCGTCATAAACTGCAACTGTTCTATGTAACAGCAAAAACATGTTCTGTGTGAACCGGCCCTAAAAAAACAAATGTAAAAATACAGCACAATGTACCGTGTTAATACAAAGGAATTTTCTGTATTGATTTTTCACAGGAATTTTACCTGTATTTTGAATTGAGCCATTTCATTGTGTTGTGTTTTAGGGTTAAACAAAAAATGCCTGTTATAATTTTCTGCCAGGACATTATTCTATGGATTTTTTTTTTTTCTTACAGTGTATTAAAAAGAGTTTTCATTATTTGAAATAAAGCTGAAATAAAATATAAATAATAGATGAAGATCTTAAAATTTACAAAACATACTATAAACACAAATTAGAAATGTTGTCTTGGCAACAAATTGAAATAAAATAAATTTAAGTTGAAGAACTAAAATGATTCAAACTAAAAAAACTGAAATATAAATAAATTAAAGCTAAATAGAAATATAAAAATGACAAAGGCACATAACAATATTACTAAAATTAAAAAAAAAAAAAAAAAAAAAAAGGCCTAATTCAAAATATTAATCAATACTATAATAGTATATAAATAATACTAAAATAACACCAGC
This sequence comes from Ctenopharyngodon idella, assembly GCF_019924925.1. Taxonomy (NCBI): domain Eukaryota; kingdom Metazoa; phylum Chordata; class Actinopteri; order Cypriniformes; family Xenocyprididae; genus Ctenopharyngodon; species Ctenopharyngodon idella. Next base: position 30,899,125 of record NC_067226.1, on the reverse strand, counting down.
TGTAGTGCATTCTGGGAACCCAAACACCAGCACAATACTTTAGACCTCACAGTTCATCTGTATAAGGGTCAATGATGCGACAGGTCATTGTTTTGTCCAAAGGCCTTAATAATAATAAAAAACAAAGATATGACATCCAAAGTATGTAGTACAACTAGATCACTTTTATTGAATCCAAAAGGTTTTAATTATAATTTCTACATATAAAGGTATTTTAAAGATTTTGAAGTGTCAAAAGGTCATTCGGTTTAACCGTCCAAAGGCCAATACAGCCATTTCATTTGTGATTAAAATATCTTAAAATGTAATAAATATATATATTTTTTATTCTGGCATGATTTTATAACATCATATATCAACATAGTGCAAAATGGTATTAAAATTACGTGTAGAAGTCGTTGCTTTGTTATGAGAAAGAATGTCCAGAAACAATTTTCATTTATGTCATTCGGAGTAACCAATATAAGGGACCATTTTGGATCAAGTCATACAGTTAGTATCATGTGACAGGATGTGACATCATTCAGATGCCTGAAAAGGACGACACAGTCGTGAAGCAAAGTAACTAACTCTCTCTTAACTATTTGAAAAATTAATGTTTTCACTTGCTCATATGCTTGTCCCGAAGTATCAGGTCATTCGGTACAACCGCTATAAAACATGGAAAATGTTGTAATATTTTAAAAACTTGTACTAAATATAAAGGGCCCTATTTTAACGATCTAAGCGCATGATCTAAAGCGCACGGCACAAGTGCACCTAGGGCGTGTCCGAATCCACTTCTGCTAGTTTAACGACGGGAAAAATGGTCAGCGCGCCTGGCGCATGGTCTAACTGGGTTGTCCCTATTCTTTTAATGAGTAATGGGTGTGTTTTGGGCATAACGTGAAATAAACCAAACAGAGTCTCATGTCCCATTCCCTTTAAAAGCCAGTTGCGCTCGCGCCATGGCAGATTTGCTATTTACAATGCAGAATTTGCAAGCGGAAAAACTAAACGCGTCTATAGTGAGGAAACGGATCTGCTCGTTAAAGCGCGCGAGCAGACCATCTACGGGACAAGCCGGATTCCACCAAAACATTTCTATCCTTATGCACACAATAATAATCTTTTACATTGAAATCCTTTTATTTTTAATATTTGGCATGTTTGTGTACTGCTGCGCGTCCCTGTGTGTGTAATAAGCAGAGTGTTGTGCACCCACATAATGAAAATATCTTCATTCGGTATAACCAAAAGTGTCATTCGGTAAAACCGAAATTTTGGTTAAACCAAAAAATGACCTTTTTGGTCACAAATTTTGTCCATCTTGTAAAAAATGACAAAAGCAGTGTTAATTGATTATAAAAAAACACATAATCTCATTGTTAACACTTAATCTGTATTATGTTTTTGTACACTTTTAAAAACCTTATTCGTTAATGACCCAAATACAGGCTGCATCTCATTTCGGAGGCTGTGTCCTCCAGAGGTCTCATTTGAAGGCATCGTCATCAAGGATGTCTTATTTAAGAAAAGTAACCGTAATAAAATCGACTGTTATTCCTCGTGAGGTGTAAAATACTGTAATTTCTTTCTTACTTAGCAATCTAACGGTTACTTTTCTCAAATGAGACTGCCTCGATGACGTATGCAGCCTTCAAATGCGACCTCCGGAGGACGCGGCCTATGAAATGAGACGCAGCTACAGTATACAAGAGATTGTATACAAAAGATTGCGGCAGTCACTTCCTGTTTACTGTGAGGTCACAGTGTACAGTCGTCATAGTAATAAATTGTAGAACTACTGTTAAAATGACTGTGAAGTAGTATGCAGTAAATTCACACTAGATGTTTCTGGTGTGATAGTAGCTCATCTTCCACTGAGACGCTGCAGATCACTGAAATGAAAAGGAAGAGGTCTACAGAGGGAACATCTGCTCTTTACATAAATACATGACACATGCAGAAATATCAGATGCTTTCTGCACCAACATCTCACTAATGAGAGAATCTATTTTCCTCTCATTCTGCCCCCAAAATGCTACGGCCGACTTCACAAATGAATGTTGCAGAGCCTTGTATAGTGAATACTGAGAGCCTCTGGACACACGTAAAATAAGCTGTAAACCACAACAGGCCATGCAACGATTTAATCATATTTTTCTAGGCATTGATCAAATACAAAAGAAACATTTAATGCAAAGCTAATCTTAGGCGTGAAGTTGAGATCAGACACTTGTACCTTCACCAAAGATCAATCCCACCATTCTGCCCGACCGCAGACCCTCAGTCTGAAACATAATCCTTACAAGGCACAACCTTCAAACGTCTCAGCAAGCCTCCATCTCAAACAACTTCAACATCTGTGGCCTCTGATGGGGAACGATGGTGAGGTGAGACTCAGAGGGAAACATAAACCTCAAAGACGAACCTACAACACATCCTGATGCTCCAATTTGTTGAGGAGTCTTGAAAGTCATCCATAAAGGGGAATGTAATATTGCTACATGCATCTCAGCAACACTGAAATGAAACTTTAGTTAGCATTAAATGGAAATTGTAACCGACTTTATTACCATATTGTGCAGTATTTCAGAGTGAAATGGCTAATTGAACATGACATGGTTAATCAATTCAGCAATTCTAGCCATGTTAAAATAAAGGACACAAAACACCAGTGCACCCACAGAGACAAACTATTAGTTTACATGTCAGGAACTACATCTTCTACTGTAAACGTTATATTGATCATTGACAACCCTATACTCAAGAAATCAACATCGGCTAATGAAAAAGCCATATTGGATGAGCATTATTCCCATATATCCTACGACAAGTTTACTTCTACCCTGTGCACTTGAAACACTAATAATCCATAAGAAGCAGCACTATGACAATGGTGTGTCCGCAGTGAGGTGACGAGAGCTCATTACTGAGGAACACAAACCTCAGGAGAAAGAGGGAGCGAGACAGATGCTGCTTTATAGGCGTGATGCCGACCCTGGGCCGCAGCAGTCAGCTCCACTGGGGCTGAAGCAAGGTAACCGGTGACAGCCCACATGCATCACATATGACAATGCAAAAAACACTGATTCATCTAATGCTTCAACTAATATTTGCCCGTCTGTTTTCGTTGGATTCAGGACACAGTCTGATGCATCACAGCTACGTTATGTAGAAGAATACTTCGGGTTCAGTACAAGTTAAGCTCAACTGACTGCGTTTGTGGCAAAATGCTGATTACCACAGATTTTTTTTTTTTTAATTCAACCCTCATTTTGTTAAAAAAAAAAAAAAAAAGCAATGAGGTGCTTATAATGAAAGTGAATAGGGCCAGTTTGTTGTGGATTAATCACAGAAATGTGAAGCTTACTGTATGTTTCTAGATGCAATCATATTAATTTCTCTGCTAAAATGTGTGTATTATTTGAGCTGCAAAACTGTTTAAATCATAATTTTTTACAGTTTTTGGGGGTTCTAGGTTTCTTGGCTTTATGCTGTCATGGCGATGACGTTGTTAAATTGGATACAGTTTTGCACAGAAAGGCTATTAAGTGATTTTTCACACTAAAATCCTGTGAACACACATTGTTTAATGTCATATGGCTAAACTATTGAAACAATGAGTATTTTATGAGGATTTTGGCTTTATATTAAAGAAAATGAAGTACAAGGGGAAATTAATTTTTGTGTTAAAGACATTATGTTGACTGAGCTTTTACCATTACCATTCAAAAGGGTGGGGTCAGCAAGATGTTTTAATGTATTTGAAAGAAGTCTCACACACACCATTAATTTGATCAAATATACAGTCAAAAATTGTGAAATATTATTACAATTTAAAATATCTGTTTACTATTTGAATATATTTTAAAAAGTAATTTATTCCTGTGATACAAAGCTGAATTTTCAGCATCATTACTCCAGTCTTCAGTCACATGATCCTTCAGAAATCATTCTAATATGCTGATTTGTTGCTCAAGAAACATTACAAATTATTTTCAACATTGAAAACAGTTGTGCTGCTTAATGATTTTGTGGAAACCATGATACACTTTTTTCAGGATTTTTTGATGCATAGAAAATTCAAAGGAACAGCATTTATTTTAAATAGAAAGATCTTTTCTTTAAAAAAAAAATACTAAACCTAACTTTTAAAATTTCACTTCTATATCGACTTGTGACTGTTTGGCGACCCTACCTTAGACCATTCACTGGTCTTCCACTCGTAACATTTGGAGTGATCCTCACACATCTCCTCCTCTGCGGGACGAGACACGGGATCACAGAGACCCTGAGGATTGGTGCAGGTCACTGTCCGCTTCCTGCTGCCATGACCGCATTCAGAGGAACACTGGGACAAACAAAGACAAGGAGAATTCAGCGAGTCAAAGTATAACATGAGAAAAATAAGTGAGCAATTGGGTGCAAAGAAGGATGGAGATAAATAAAGACATAAGCAAGAGTGCTGGTCATTAAAACCGACGTCCTGTGGAGTCTCACTAATGCTTCTCTCCACTGACTGAATCCACTCTAATGAAGTGCTTACAACATCAACAACATGAAGATCTGAAACGAGATGCAGAGGCTGAAAAACAACCACAGTGCCCTCCATAGGCCAGGACAAAGCACATTTCAGGTGACCTCAGAAAACATTTGAGTCCATTGGTACAGGATGTGTCTCATAATAGGGGCTTTATGTTAGTCAAGGCTTCTTGCACCAGAAACTGCTGTAATTTAAGTTTTACATATTTTTCATCCTCTGTTGCTGTACCTTTAAAACTTCTATGACCGAAGTAAACATTGGTATGTAGATGTGCTCATTCTGAATTCTATTGTACGGCTTTTCTATTGTTATTCTATGTAATCATGCGCTAGACGGACGTCTTTGACTGCTGTGTTCGCGACTCGCATCTTTAGCAGCATTCTAAAAATGCAGCACACAAATTATGCTTTAATTCTGTCATTAATTACTCACTCAAAACACAGATTAAGATCTTTTTGATGAAATCTGAGCAATTTCTGTTCCTCCATAAACAGCTACACAACTGACACTTTGACGCCTCAAAAAGTTCATAAAGAGATCGTAAAACTAATCCATATGAATTGAGTGGTTTAGTCCAAATTTTCTGAAGAGACTCAATTGCTTTATATGATTTATACAGATTTAATTGTATGAGAACTGAACTGAGCTGGATGATGACATCACTGTTTTCTCCAGAGCTGCTGTATAGATAAATTAACTAAATTAATAACTAATGATTTTTACAACGGAAATGAATTAACACTGAACTTACTTAAGCTGGACAATGACACCATTTTCTTCTAGAGCTGCTGTACAGCCAAAATTATATTCCTGTTATCACTGTAAAGCTGCTTTGAAACAATCTGTATTGTAAAATGCGCTATATAAATAAAGGTGACTTGACATAGAAATTTTGGACTAAACCGCTTGTATTTTTTTCATTCCACTGCCCTCACGTTTTCGGTGTGAATTGCCTCTAACTGCGATGAATTCTGAACAAGCTGTTTTTGCAGACTAGTTTCCATACATTTCTACAGCATTTATGGCATTAATGTTTTGAAAATGACACGGCATAATGTGGTGCACAAGTTAAAGTCGTTCAAATCAAGTCTTTTGCTTTTGTATTTTTGTTTTTTGTTTGTTTCTCATTTCACTGTCCTGCATCACATGTTTTTTTTGAACGGCTCCTTAATGTGACAAATTCCGAACAAGCCAGTTTTGCATTTTTACATAAATGTAATGAAGCTATGTTTTGTGAATGTTCTTTTTTGCGCTATTTTTGAATCTTGTCTGTATAAAGATGCATGAGATGGACCTATGACACGTCTCAATGTATTTTCAGCATCTAACTATATCAGTGCTGCATTTGTATTTATTTAATTTATAATACTGGTTATGTCAATGTTGTGTTCATTTTTGTGCATGTTTCCTTTGTTCTAGTTTTCCCAACTTTTTTAATTACTGTGCTTGTTGCCTTGGTTACTGATTTAGTTACACCTGTTCTATATTTAGTTAATCATGCCCTGGTGTATTTATAGCCTTGGTTTTGGTTCATTCTTTGTCTGTTCTTGTCGTATGTACATGGTAGTTCTGTTTGCGTGTTTATACAGACTTCGGTGACTAAATCCAGCTTTTTATTTTTGCATCGTGCTGCAACCATTCGTGACAGATTACCACAAAAAAAGAAATATTTTCACTTGTCCATCAACGAAAACAAAATTTGCAACAGTATTTGTGGCATAATGTTGATTACCACAAAATAATTTAAACTTTTTCCTCCTTTTCTTTGAAAAAGACAAAAATCAAGGTTTCGGTGGGGTACTTACAATAAAAGTGAATAGGGCCCATTTTTGGAGGATTTAAAAGCAGAACGTTTAGAGGTTTAGAAGTTTAGAGTTTTATAAATTATATTATATTCTTCTGGTAAAACATCTGTTATTATTTGAGCTATAAAACTTTTTAAATGCGGGTCAATTTCACAATGAATTTAGACTGGGAGTCTATAAACACATAATCTGTTCGGTTCTTTTGTTCTTTTCTAATGCAAGAACGATTTATATGTGAAAGGGCCTCTTAAAATGTTTAAACAATAGATCAAATGTATTTCACAATTGCAAGAGCAAAATCCTGTTGTCCATGATGTGGTATCTTTAAATAATTCCTGCTGACTTGAGCTCAAACCTTGGACCATTCGGAGGCCTCCCACACGGTGAGGCAGTGGCGTCCCTCGCAGTGCTGTACTCCAGCTGGTTTGGAGCCGAGACAGTACAGGTCTCTGGTGGGAATGTATGTGCCATTTTGCAGCTGGTACACGCAGCCAACTTCCCTCTTCTGCAAGCCTTTACCGCACGTTACTGAACACTGTGCCCAAGCGCCAGTGACCCACCTGAGAGGGACAGAAAAAGTAGAGAAGACACTGATACGACAGTTTTGTCCAATTATAACGGTCCTCGTCAATATTCAAAGCATTAAATGAGATCTGACGTCTGTAAATGAATTTAAAAGCAGCAATAACATGTCTCCACTGAAACAAGTGCTTAAAGTCAATGTGTGAAGCCGTTTGCAACGCTTTTTACTTCTGTAATGTGGCGAAAAAAAACACTCACACCATATGCTACAATTTACCAAATCATTTCATCAGGAAACATAATGAAATATGGATAATTCAAGCGTCAGTTTACAGTATGACTGAATATAACAGCTGATTATTTTTATTGTCACACAAGTGGTCATGAAATGAACTTGTAATTTATGTGCAGAAAATATCAACAGATAAAACAGAGAATAAGAACAAAGCCATCTTTATTAGCTGCTTAAACAACACCATGAAAGATGACAGAGAGACATCTGGAAACCTACAGAAAGCTGTTCTGTCCAACACTCAATCAGAAATCATTCTTACAAGCACCAAAACCAACTTTGCAGTTATAGACAGAAATAGAGGTGTGCAATTACTTTTATAAGTGATCAGACTTACATCTGGTGGACAATAAAAAGAGGTGGGGGGGGAACACATACCCCATATCCAGAGTTTGACATGAACATTTTTGCTCACCAGTCACTGGGGCTAGTGGTTTTCCAAAGTTACTAGCCACAGCATTTTCACTGGCCACAATTTTGACATCGATATCATGGGGAAAAACTGCCATATGGATATTTTTTATATGATCTCATAATTTGGAAGCAGGTATATTAGGCTGCTGTCACTTTAAGACCTGACGCACAGATCCATTATACTGTTACACATGCATTTTCTTTCTCAACTGTTTACGCTCACTTAAGTTTATGCAAAAAGCAAAAAGGAACTCAATTTAGTACTAAGAGGTGACTTTATGTGCGCGCACTTTTGGTGTGAGCACAAAATCTGCGGGAATGAGTAAAATCGTGCGCAATATGATATATGTGGATGCTTTTATATTTACAATTATATGAATCATTCTTGGTGTGAACAGGCCTGTAAGAGCAAGAAAAATTTGCAAATGAAGTTATAATTCTGTATAACATTTATCTCTTGTTCACTCGAGTGAACCAGCCTTTTCTGCTTTGAATTAACAACTTCACATCAATATTTTTCTTCAAAGTCTCCTCTAAAGTGTGTAATGTGAGACAATGAAGACATTGCACCTTGAAAAGCTGCAGATAAAGAAAGTTTTTTAGAATCAGAGCAATTTGATCACACATTATACATATTTCTCTTAAATTTTGACACCACTGTAAGCTAGCATGATAAAACAATGTGAAGTATGGGTAAAAAGACAAACATCTGCAATTTAAACATTTAAAAGATTCAATTGCATCAAAAGAAAAGGTCAAACTTTTAATAAACTGACTAGCAAGAGAAAGAGAGAGTAAAATATGTATTCTTGAGTTGGTTTAATGAGAGGATGCGTCATTATGCTCATGTTCCCGGGACAAATGTATATCATTTTAAAAGCAGTACAGCTAATTGCCAAGGATCATCTCTCTGATGCATGTTCTTCCTCAAGGATCATTACTCAAGTTTTGTCACAGCTTTCATCTGTATAGAGATGATGGCAACAAAACAGGTTACGTATTATGTTTGGATGTCTTCTGTCCTGTCAGAGAATGTAGATTTGTTGGGAACATTTTCCACAAGAATTTGTTTGTTGAATCTGTTCCAAAACACAGGCTCTCCACACGAAGTGCATGCGAGGTTTGACCCCCAATTGAGTTTTGTGTTAGCTGACGGCACAAAAAAGCACAGCTCACACATATATCAGGTAAAACACTCAATTTTGAGAAGATATGGTGTAGCTGGTACCTGTATTGGCAGGGGTGGAGGTTGCACGGGCGGATTTGAGGCGAAGGTCTGTTCTCCACCTGGCAGTAGCTGTTGTTTACTTGAGTCATGGTCTTGTTAATGATTTTCATGCACGACACCACAGTCCTTCTCTCTCCTGAAACAAAACAAAACATTTTCTTATTTTAAAAGACATACTTAAAAAAATTGCACTCAGGGTTTACAATGCAATTGTAAATTAATTTGAATGCTTATTTTTATTATGCATGTCACGCAAATTAAAGAAATCAGATATAAGAGGCAATGTGAAAAAAATATTTTTAACAATAACTATCACTGTGATGCAGAATAAATGATAGATACTTTTAATAAACACCAAGAATATCCAAACACACTACACATTAAGGGCTCATTCACAAAGAACGCATTTTTGCTTTGAAAATGGTGGAAAAACGCAATGTCTCGAGACACGTTTTTTAAAAGTTGAATTGATTTTAACTTGAGTGCCACGTTTTTAGAATGCCGTGTCATGCGTGAGATGCTGCAAAAGATGCAAGACATGAGCGCAGCTGTCATACACGTCCGTTTAGCACGCATTTACAAAAGAAAAGAAAAAAAGGAAAAGTAGCACATTGGAATGGAAAAACGCGTTCTGTGTGAACGGCCCCTGACACTGACGACATTAAACCATGAACAGAAAGAACTGAGGGCTTAAATACACCAAAGGAATGATCAACAGAACAAGAAACGGGTGCGGAACTCAATCAGAAACCATGACAACAAGCTATGAATGAGAACTCAGGCAAAAGTTAACGGGGAAAACGATGCAAACTAAACTAAATTAAACAGAACATGATAATGAAACTATGAACTAGACAAGACATAAACGTGATAGTTATCTATTTGATATATTATCAATCAATAAATATTATCAATACATTTAATAAATAATCTTAAACATGAAATAAATAATGCTTAATAAACAATATCTAACAATTGTATTGATTGCATCGTTATGACACCAGGTGGCGACAAGTGACTGTTAAAAATGTCATTGAATCATTCATTCAAAAAATTTGTTCAAAAAATTCTGATTCATCCAGTAATGAAACGAGTGAGTCATTGAATCATTCACTCAAACCGATTTTTTAAAAATAACTCTGTGAGATTAAGTAAACATTTTAAATAGACTGCAGCAATTAACATTTTGTCAGAACCTCTAGTAAATGACATGTTATTTTGTTTAGTTGTCTGTTCAGAATCGTGGGAGAATCATGATCTCAGTTTAACACTCAGGGGTTGAAGGTCATGCCGGCGATACCACCTTGTTTTTTTTTCTTACCAGTGTGAAAGAGACTCAAAATACTCCAGCAATTTTGGACATACAAATAAGAGTTATATAATATTAAAAACTGTGGAATGTCTTCGTTTATTTGTATACACTTACAGTAAAAACAAAATTTTAAATCATGTAAGTCAAATCGAAAACAAATGTCCTCCGTTTATGTAATCTGTTTGAAAAGAGACAGATGTCAGTCGCTTAACGAGTCAGCTCATTATCCGCTAATGCGGCCATGCCCACGGAGCCTTCAAATGCAAATTTTGAGGCGATACATGCAACAGAGAGTGAACGCCCACATCAGCTCGGAAAAATGCATCAAGCATAGTCAGATTCATGTACATCATTTTGAGATGCAGTGAGGAGTAATTCTGGAAGTGTTTGCTTCAGAGGAAGAGCACTTTCAATTTCATTTCGATAGAGGATCAACTTGATCAAGCCGATGATTGTGAATGGTACGTTTTTTAGGGCCCGAGTACCGATGGTGCGAGGACCCTATTGTAACTGCTCAGTCAATTATTCTTCTTCTCCGAAATGAATCGCATTTTTGAGGGCCTAAACATGCTCGAAAATTCATGAAACTTTGCACAGGCGTCAGAAGTGGTGAAAATTTACGTATGATATGGGTTTCAGAATTAGGTGTAGCAAAATGGCTCGATAGCGCCACCTACAAAATTTCAATTAAGCGCCATTCGCACTACGTTTCATGTACAGGTATGAAATTCGGTAGACAGATGTAACAGCCCAATACCTACAAAAATGTCCCTGGGTGCAAAATCTGAAAACCCAACAGGAAATGAGATATTTTGAATTTTCTCTGCAAAATTTTTGCAGTTTTTGCCATTTCTAGACATTGTACTTTAACAAACTCCTCCTAGAGCTTTAATCAGATCAAGGTCATATTTGGTCAGTCTAATCTAAAGGCCTTTGTGACATTAAATTGCGAAGATCTAGAGTTTTCACTGAAGGGCGTGTCCGTGGCGGCCTGACAAAGTCGGATGTTTCGTCATGAAGGAGGAAGCTGTTGTAACTCAGGCATACAGTGTCCGATCTGCCCCAAACTTGACATGTTTGATAAGAGTCCTGGCCTGAAGACATCTCTATGCCAATATTCAGTAATAATCAAAGCGCCACCTGCTGGCAGCAGGAACTGTGGTGCATTAAAATGACTTTGCCATATTTCTCCTCTATTTATCCGCTTAAATGAATATCGCCCAATGTGCAGTTTTCCTAAGGCCACCGGATGGCAGTAAGCCCGGGTGCAAGGGCCCTTTCATCGCTGCTTGCAGCTTTAATTTATTCTTAAGTTCTTTATTCTAATCGCGATATAGAGTGTCTGTGAATATTAAAGGGCATGTCAAAACTACTCCAGGACCCCAAATCAGCCTCAGACCCCAGAGGGTTAAAAAATGAAAGATCGTGATTCTCAATTTATCCAGAATCGTGCAGCTCTAATAAATAATTACATTTAAAAATAACAATAAAATAAATAGTATTTAATAATAATACTTTTTAATAATAACTCACTATAAACTAGCTCAAATTCTATATTAATTACTCCATCCAATCAGATTTTAGAGCCCGAACTGTCTATATTATAACAGCACATTTAGACATCATAAGGAACTGCATTACTTCTCCTCAAACTTTCCTAAAAAAAACAAAAACAAAAGCATGGTTATATAATAACAATTGTCTTTATGGCCTCTTTGAGACGCCCGCTTGAGCTTACTAACAATCCACTAAGGATGTTAATGTTTGGATTGCGTCGAGGGCTCTGGCAAGCGTTGCAGTAACCCTGTACTGGGGGGTGTTTAACCACATCAGGAGAATCAGTGTTTTCTCTGGCATGTGTGAGTGCCTGCATACCATCTGATCCTGTCTGGTCCACTTTGACCTCCCAACCAGCCATGTCTGATTTCAGGTAATTGGAGAACAAAACATTTCTAATTAGAGATAACAATACAAGGTTATTCCTAGTGGTCATCTATGGAGTCAGGGGTGTTTGGTCATGACCAAATTAGCAGCTGAGGGAAGCACTGACTCGGCACTGAATTTGCTCAGGACCTTTCATTTGCTGTAAATTCTTAATGTTGTTGTTGCTTCAGAGGGTGGCGGCATGCCAGACTGTAGCATTAGCCATGTCATTAATTTTGTGTTGTTCTACGTTTGCCAAGAAAAACCACAAGCAGTCGGAGACAGAGATTAATTCCTCAGAGCAGCGAGCGGTGAAGGGCAGCCTAAGAGAAAGAGAGACGAGCTCTGTTCCAAAAAGTGCGCTGCCTACCTAGTCAGCATTTTAGGCATCATATGGGCATCCCAGATGTAAAGCCTGTTCCTGTTGTAAGGCAGCATCACATATCATGTATCACTCATGGATAAGTCAATCCCATAATGCACTGCAATGAGCTCACTGCAAAAAAATATGTCACTGTGGAAAGTTTTTTTGACAATGAAAAATGCTGATAATTACAAATCTAATTACAAACTAACCATTTTTATTCTTATTATAGAATCATGATTGATGTAAGCTTAGCAACAGGCTAAAACCAAACTCTACTGAAAGATGGAGTTGAGTGGAATGTTGACTACAAAAATATATACACTACCATTCAAAGTTTGGAGTCAATAAAATGTTTTAATTCATATTTTTATTAAGGAAGAATGCATTCAATTGATCAAAAGTAACAGAAAAGACATTGTTGTTGCAAAATATTTCTATTTCAAATAAATGCTGTTCTTTTGAACTTTCTTTTCATCAAATAATCCTGAAAAAAAAGGTTAAATAACTTTAATGTTACATTAGTCATTCACGTTAGTGCTCGGCTAACGTATGCGCTGTTAATGATACTGTTAACAATACAGTTCCCGCATGTGCATCGCAATAAATTAGAAATATACATATCGGTTTGTTGATGGACATACACTTGTTAATGCTGATGGTGAGGAATTACAGTTTCACTATCTCATATTGTACATCAAACTGAGAAGCGAATCACTGAGAAACGTCCTGCTCAAATCATTCTTGCGATGGAGGTTCGGGTTAAATAACTATTTCTTCTAATATTTCATCATCGAACTCACTCTCAGATTTATATGGCAAAACCGGCACCATCATTACTGTCTTTACAGTGTGTACAATCGCTGAGCTTTAGGAAGCCTCCAGATCTGAAGTTCAGTTATGGTAATGGGCGTTTTGTTTCCAACACGCACTGTAAGCGGTAGACCAATCACAACAGACTGGGCCGTCTGACTAATCAGAGCAGAAAAGGAGTGGTTTAGAGAGACTGAATCATCGGACGAGTCATTTGAGAATCATTGAAAAATGTGGTGATGTGCAATGTATATTATGAGAAAATGAAAGTGTTTTTGACCTCTGATGCACGTAAACCTCTTGTAGGAGACCTACTAAACAAAACTAGGAACCTTTAAAATAGCATAATAGGGGCACTTTATTTCTATTTATTTATTTTTTGACTATACTTTATACCAGAGTTTGAAAAGAACTTTATACTAAATAGCTTTATACTAGAGCTTGAGACTAAACCTTGCAACTCCTCAAACTGTCGGCAAAACCAATCGTGAATGAAGTGTTGCACACATTTTGGAAACGCTGTATGCTTCTTTGCATTGCAAGGGTAAATTGGTACAATGTTTTCTTTACTCAAAAACATGATGTTTGTAAAAGCTAATGTTTTATGTATTTGAGGAGCAGAGAAATCTTAGTCCGTCATTTACTGTCCAGTCATAGCAAATACAGCCTGTGCGTAACACCTCATCTTTTATAACACAAGTTTTTGGCCAAATGTAAATGACAGGAAAAACTGAATGCCCACATAGCTACAATAAACTTTGAAACCTGTAAGTACATGAAAACATAACGAGATGCACTCACTGCCTCTTTCTAATGACAAGTGTTGTCAAAAGTACAGACTTCGGTACCAAGTCGGTACTGAAATTTTTAAAAATGTGACGATACCAGCATTTCCCCCTAGCATTTCGAGCACTGTTGAGCAGATTCTTAAACACCTCTGATTAGCCATTGTGTTCACGTGCTCAACAGATATGTCTGTGACGCTCTTCACCAAGCGCTTACACAGATACACATGGGAGCATTTGAAAGCAGGCGTCTATCAGAGGATATATTAGGGATCCGCTGATAGACGCCTGCTTTCAAACGCTCCCGTGTGTATCTATGTAAGCACTCGGTGAAGAGCGTCAAAGATGTCTATTTACAACATATTTTTGAAGTGTTGATCATTGTAGCCAATCACAGACATATCTGTTGAGCACGTGAACAAAATGGCCAATCAGAAGTGTTTAAAAATCCACACAACAGCACTCAAAATGCTAGGGGGAAATGCTGGTATCGTCACATTTAAAAAAAAAAAAAAAATTGAAGTTGGTACTTTTGACAACACTACTAATGACTGATAAAAACACAAATCTCTGTCATTTGCTGGTGAAAAAAAGTCTATTTGACCTTGATTTTGGTAAAATGTTAATAATATTATGACACATGCAAGTCTCTGGCTATACATAAAGCCACAATATCAAATTTAACAACATGGTGTTTAATCATTTAAAAAAAAAAAAAAAAAAATATATATATATATATATATATATAATATATATTATATATATATATATATATATATATATATTCCTGAATAATAGCGGTTCTACGCTAACTTGCAATTTTGGCTGGTTTCAAAACACACCATGCTGGATATTACCTGCCATTCAATTTCACTTAAATATAATACACTTTAACAGATGGTGATATATCCTCGGCCAATGCCAGAGCAATGATGATTTGACAGCTGAGCACAGGCATTTCACTCACGTCGGATGTGTCAATTTCACATTATTAACGATTAAATTTGATTTCATTTTTGTTTTTGTTCATGTTCCTGTTAAAATTTCATTACTTTCTGTCTTTTGTTTTGGTTCCTTGAACCGGTTCAGGGCCCTGGAACAGAACTAGAGAAGCACTTTCCCTCTAAAAATCAGGAGGGCTCATTAGTTTGAATGGGCATGACACTCTTCTGGTCTCATTCCTATATACAGCCCCTTAACAATGGTTTCCAGGGCAACACACTTTTACCCCAGTACAGTACAGTGTCCTTAGTGTCTATAAACTGGCCTCCTCTGAAAGAAACACTCACTGAACACTTTTGACAGTGTTGAAGAGTTGATTTTCTGCCTGAATGTGGGTAGAAATACAATTTCAATATTAATATCTCAGGCTTAAAAATCACTGGCTATTTATTTACTTATTGCCCTATAAATATATATACATTATGCACTGTTTGGTCACCAATTAGCGAGTGCTGGGGAATGACCCCTTTCCAATTGAGAAATCTCTTGGGGATCCTTGAAAACTTTGCTAATCAGGACCCCAACAGCAAGTAAAGGCGGCATCTAGTTATAAGCTAAGTAGAGAGTTTTACCTCTTACTATTCATGAAACTTGTAATGTTTATGTGAAAGTACGTCCATGTTCATTTATTCAGTCCTGCAGTGTGACAGTCCTTCACATACACTATAAAACTGTATGTTCAAAAGTTTGGGGTTCTGTAAGGTTTTTTAAGGTTTATGAAAAAAAGTCTTTTATGCTCACCAAGGCTGCTTTTATTTGATCAAAAATACTGTAATATTATGAAGTATAATTATTTAAATTTAAAATAACTTTTCTATGTGAACATACTTTAAAAAGTAAATTTATTCCACATGATCCTTCAGAAATCATTCTAATATGCTGATTTGCTGCTCAAGAAATATATCTTATTATTATCAATGTTTAAAACAGTTGTGCTGCTTAACATTTTTTGTGGAAACCGTGATACATTTTGCTTTTCAGGATTTATCAATAAACAGTTAGCCGAGAACAGGTCAAAAGAACAGCATTTATTTAAAATAGAAATCTTTTGTAATATTATAAATGTCTGCCACTTTTGATCGATTTAATGCATCTTTGTTGGATAAAAGTATTCATTTCTTTTAAAAAATCTTACTGACCCAAACTTTTGAATGGTAGTTTATTAGACGGAGAGATTTTCATCATTAATAAGCATGAAAGAAATTAAACCTTTACCTATTTGACTCTAACTGCTGGAAAAATTGTTTTAAAATAGACGGACAGATCCTAATTCAGCAAACACAGCTACTAATGAATGACAGACAAGTTCTGGTATCATTAAACACCGTTATATTTTTCAGTTCATAACTGGCTTGAAGGAACGATGTTAACCACAAAGCAACCGATATTTCATAAATGTGTCTAGAAGCTTCCAAAAACAGGCACAGCAAATCTCTAGTCAGCTTTTTCAGGCCAGAATCTGATTTGCAGCTTGTGTTGAAAACATAGAGCTGTTCTATTCATCACAGAGAACGAAATGCCCTTAAAAACCCAAAGCATCACATTATTTAGTAGCAATAGCACATAGCAATTGCTTTAGAAACAGATTATCTTGTGCGCAAATATACATGCTGATGCAACACTTCTCGCAGACAATGACAAGACTCGCTCAGCCCTTAGGAAGTAATAACCACATAAAAGAAACAAGCAGAACAATGTTAAAATGGGAGCTATTTTAGGTGAGACTGCATGCCAGTCTGTTGCAGATAAATGTTCTTCTGCTATCAATTTCATGAATATAACCAGCAAAACTGTCACGCTCAGACAGGCTTAGAAAATGAGACAAGCTTCAGTGTCGGGTTATTTTACGCGTCCAAAAGACATGTTTAGTCTCAAGTGAATAACACTTCCACCACTTCCACTGACGACTTCTCTACAATGACTCTTTCTGCAAGTTTCATTCCTTTGCGAGTCAATTAGCACTTATATAATTTGTCTGAGATCTCCCTCATTCTCTTTTCATAACAGTAATTATTATTTTTGGGGCTTTAACCTGCTAGATATAATCACACAGCTGTGCTGACCATAACAGTCACACGGCATCACAGAAACACAGCTGGGCAGCAGGCATACCTTACAGCTACAACGGTCAAGGCTGAAATGAAATTTAATGAAACCTTTAAGAGAATTGGACGCTTTCCTGATCAGCTTCTAATGCTCACGAGCATAACAGCAAAGAGTAATAAGAAATGAAGCCCCCAGAGGGATTGTGGGTAATGGCCGGCACTGACCTCCTCCGCAGTGTACGTTGCAGTCCTTCCAGCTGCTGTGAGTCCACAGGTACATGTGCTCTGGCTCCTTTACCGAATCGCTGCTGTTCTCCTGCGACTGGTTCAGGGCAACTGTGTACTCATAGTGGATCCCGTACGTTTGATCGTGGAACAGGAGAACCTGGGAAAAAAATGAGATGGAGAGCATTCAGGCTAGTCTCTGTTTACGTTCTGGTTTGTCCAAGAAAACACTTTTAATCAGCAAGGATGCATTAAATTGATCAAAAGTGACATTTATAATGTTACAAAAGGTTTCTATTTCAAATAAAATGCTGTTGAACTTTTTGAACTTTCTTTTCATTGAAGCACAAACAAAACGAAAAACAAAATGTTTGATGGTTTCCACAAAAATATTAAGCAGCAAATGATGATGATAGATTGATTTCTAAAGGATCATGTGACACTGAAGTCTGGAGTAATGATGCTGAAAATTCAGCTTTGATCACAGGAATAACCTGAATTCCGGAAATGTTGGGACAATTTGAATAAAATAAGAAAACTTAAAGACTTTCAAATCACATAAGCCAATATTTTATTCACAATAGAACATCATAACAAATGTTTAAACTGAGAAATTTTACACTTTTATCCACTAAATGAGCTCATTTCAAATTTGAGGCCTGCTACAGGTCAAAAGATTCAGAGAAACTGGAGAAATCTCTGTGCGTAAGGGACAAGGCCGAAGACCTTTATTGGATGCCCGTGGTCTTCGAACTGTTTCAAAGTGGAAAAGTGTTCTATGTTGAGACAAGTCCAAATTTGACATTCTTGTTGGAAATCACAGACACCGTGTCCTCCGGGAGACCTTCCAGCATGTTATCAGCATTCAGTTCAAAAGCCAGCATCTCTGATGGTATGGGGGTGCATAAGTACTGCCCATACCACACGGTATGGGCAGCTTGCATGTTTTGGAAGGCACTATGAATGCTGAAAGATATATAAAGGTTTTAGAGCAACATATGCTCCCCTCTAGACGTTTATTTCAGGGAAGGCCTTGTGTATTTCAGCAGGACAATGCAAAACCACATACTGCAGCTATTACAACAGCATGGCTTCATCGTAGAAGAGTCCGGGTGCTGAATTGGCCTGCCTGCAGTCCAGATCTTTCACCTATAGAGAACATTTGGCGCATCATTAAACGAAAGACAACCACGAACTCTTCAGCAGCTGGAAACCTATATCAGGCAAGAATGGGACCAAATTCCAACACCAAAACTCCAGAAACTCATAACCTCGATGCCCAGACGTCTTCAAACTGTTTTGAAAAGAAGAGGGGATGCTACACCATGGTAAACATGCCCCCGTCCCAACTATTTTGAGACCTGTAGCAGGCATCAAATTTGAAATGCGCTCATTTTGTGCATAAAAATGTAAAATTTCTCAGTTTAAACATTTGTTATGTTATCTTTGTTCTATTGTGAATAAAATATTGGCTCATGTGATTTGAAAGTCTTTTAGTTGTCATTTTATTCAAATTTAATAAACGTCCCAACATTTCCGGAATTTGTGTTGTATTTTAAATATATATATATATATATATATATATATATATATATATATATATATATATATATGAGGCATAGGTCAGCCAAAAAAAAAAAAACGTTGCTTCAGAGACAAGTTATAAAATTTCTACGGTTACAAACACTACATTTTATTATTTCTAACTTTCTTAAGATAACATAGTTTGACAATTTATTCACAAAAGAACAGAAATTTGTATTAAAAAGTTAATCAAAGATTTTATTTTTATTTTCATTTTTTTTTTTTTCTTGTGCTTAAGTGAAGTCCATACAGATACAAACATTTTAGCTCAGACCTGTGGCCGGTTGAATAAACTGCTTGTACTAGTCTTACAAGTTAGTCACCTAAATGTTTTCTTCAAGACGGGTCATAACTTGTTAAAGTCAGCTATATAAAAAGGTAGACTGGTCTAATTTGAATCTGAAAAGTAAGACTGATTATCCCTTGGTTAACTGCTAGTTGGTCTGACTAGTTATTAAGACACAGTCTTGACACAGTTTATGCAACATGCCCCTGAATCCCACAGACCAACTTCAGGATGAACTGGAAGAACAACTGCTGTTAATTAAAAGCATTAGGTGTCTACATGTGCTTGGTCATATAGTACATCTCCAGAGGCCTGTGAACAAGTGCAAGGTCTGATTTCGAGTGGCTACCAAAATGCCGTGAGGAAAGAGTGATCACTTCCATTCATTCCCATAATCGTTTCCAGGAACAGGACGAGACTCTGGCCTCCAGCACGCCCTTTACTTTATCACAAGATCCATCTCATGACAGCCATTTTCCTCACTTACTGTGCAGACAGTGGAGGTTAACAGACCCTCAAAAAGAGCCGTCTTCCTATCAGCCAGTGGCTAATGACATGAATGAAACTATTCACAAAAGAACACATCCAAACAGGTAGAAATACATTCAAAACACCCACCAATGGCAGATATACAAAATATACAGCGAGTAGAGCTCATGAAAATTTCACCCCGCAATCACAAATATAGAAAATGAAGCATATTTTTTGGGCCATTACATTTTTCCACCATGACATTATTTTCATGATCCTTTTCATTATTTTGACTGGATCATTAATGATTATTATGTTTCTAGCATGTTAAATGTTTGGCAACAGTTCTTCTAACCCTAATTGATGGAGTGTGTAGCTTTTCATTTCTTAAACAATCATGTAAGAAGACACATCATGACCATATTCCAGGATGACAATGTCAAGATTCATCAGGCTCAAATTGTGAAAGAATGGCTGTGAGGGAGCATGAAGAATCATTTTCACACATGAATTGGCACCTCTTGAGTCCAGACCTTAAATTCATTGAAAGTCACTGTGAAGTCTTTGGGATGTGCTGAAGGAGACTTTATAGAGAGCTCTCCTCTTGCTTTTTCAATACAAGATCTTGTATTGACAATGCAAGAGACAAGCACACTTTAAAATCTCCTCCAGCACATCCTAAAGACTTTACAATATTAATTATTTCACATTTTAACAACAAGAATGACTTGATTAAAAAAAATGGTCAAAAAGGCTTTATTTTCCTTATGCAAAATATATAAATCCTTATTTCATTCTTTCGATTTTTGAGTAAATATGACCTTGACAGGTTTGGTGATATTCTACTTCAAATCACAGCATTAAACATTTAATAGAAAGAAATTATGTTTTAATTACATAGCACCACATGCCACTGAAACGTCATGGTGAGGTCTGTAAGTGAATATTCACACTCACGGCAAGATGTGTGTGCCCAAATGCTCATATGGTTTATCCGGCCCTGTGCACACTACAGATTTTTCTCACCTAATTTGGAGTATTTTGCATCTATTTAGTTATTCAAGGTCAGACAAAAAGCCTTGATCAGAAGCTCCAAAGCTGACCAGAGGCACATTAGAAATTTAGCTCAAATATTCTAAACGGGTCTGAAAACACTGACCGATTGAAGTGGAGCATCTGTGCGCCAGAGGACGTCTGAGAGGAAAGCATCTTCTAAAGCTTGATTCACTGCTTAATTATACTAATTAGAGATCTCTCTTAAGACACCTTCTGGCTCTCCAGACTAAACAAACCTTTTTGCTTTAAACTCTTGGTGACTGTGAGGGAATGGAGATTACAGGTCTATTCACTTCATCATAAAGAGCTTTGAGAAGATATTAACTGAAACAACGTGCTTGAATTAGAGGATTAGAGGACTGAGTTTCATTCAATAGTGAGCAGTAATATGCTAATCTATAATAATTGTTAATCTACAGTATGTACTCATGCTAGATGGACGTCTTTAAGTTGTTGCAGAGTTAATGTTTTTCTCAACAGATTTGACATATTTCTCTAAATTAAGGTCTCTAAAAATGGTTAATACATTTTCCTAAACAGATTATTTTTTCTTGATTTTATTCAAAAAAGGTTTTCATTAAATATATATAAAATATATTTAAAATAATTAAATATTATATATATATATATATATATATATGGACCTTGGTTTGGAGAAATGTGTAAAACTGAAACAGACGTAGTTCAACTTTTGTAGAAATGTGTGTCCCAAGACTTCTCTGTTTTCTGTATTTGCATTGTGAATGGCCTCTAACGCCACATGGCATCATGATGAAATCATTGCAGTGGATGTCTGTGCAGACACATGGGTGGAAAAGCAGCTCTAGACATCAATGTGGGTGAAGACTTCAGGTTTAGCAATGGCTCCGTCCCAAAAACATCTGCATTATTGCTTTCAAAACAAACTACGTGATATGTTTTCCATTCAATTTATGTATTTGCTTTGGATTAGCAGGCTGCCATGTTTTCCAAATATAAAATCGCATGTTGTGCCAATCCTGAAGCGGTTCATGATGAAGACAAAATATGCTATAATTATATTTTAAATCAACTAGAAGCATGAAAAACATGGCAGTTACAGTCAGCATGAAATCAAAATTGCCCCCATTTAATTTCTTAAAGTGACAATTCACCCAATAAATGAAAATTTCTGTCATTATTTACTCACCCTCATGTCGTTTCAAACCCAAATGCTGTTATTTTTCCATGGAACACAAAAAGGGAAATTTTTGATGAAGCAGTTCTTTCCATACAGAGATCATAGTGACCATCTGTGACACTCAAAAAAAAAAAAAAAAAACATTAAAAATTCTTAAAAGAGGTTTCTATGACCAAGTCTTCTGAAATCACAAAATAATATACCAGAAATAGATCAAATTCATAATTCACTTCTCATGGATATTCTTCAAATTTCTCCATTTGTGTTCCATGAAAAAAACAACATACAAGTTTGGAACATGATGCAATGAAATACAAAAGTGAACCATAAAGTGCTTTTTTGACCCGCTTAAGTAGGAATTAAGTACATATTTATATGTAGTTTCATAATTGCTTCTATAATTAAAACAATGATTTAAAATGTACTTAAAATAAAATGTTTAATTTGACATTATTACAAAGTGTCTTAAACATAGTCATGGAAGTGTCAAGTAACCCTAAAGTAAGTGTACACTTAAGTGGCCTTATATTTCATTAATGTATTATCTGCATTTATTTTTTTTTAAAGATTTTAGATTTAAAGTACACTACAGAATTTAAGAATTTAAGATCTAAAGTACACTACAAGTGCACATTAAATACATTTAAGTGCACTTCTTTTTCATAAGTGAACATAGGGGTGAGTAAACAGATTTTGCATTCAATGATTATGATTCAATCAATTTCCTGATAAAACCATGTCCCGTCCTACAGTGTTTCTCAACGATCATGTGATTACGGAAATAAAATGTGTAGTGAATAGCGTTTTACACTCGGTTTAAAAGCACACTGCATCACGAAACGTGTGAAAGATGATAAAGAGCTAAGAAAGAGAAAGGTGGATGTTAGGTCCTAATGTTTTTACCATGAGATGGAGTGGAGTCTTAGTGGGTCCCTTGGCAGACATCTTTTCCCACAGTCCTCTCCTCACATAGCGAACTGTGGTGCCAGCAAGCTCAAACTCCCCTGGCAGCTCGATTTTCCAGTCATTGTTTATGGATCTCTTGCTGGAGTCCTTCAGAGCTGCACCAGTCAAACAGGAACACATTTATCTAATTCACATTACACAAGCATCATTCCATCAAAACTCTGTCATTCATTTATCAAATATAACACAATCATTTTGTACATATTGTCATGCAAACTTCATTGATTTTGATCTGGTGAGTAGCTAATTTCAAAAAGGACAATATTCTTAAAATGCATGTACCATATTCATTTTAGTATTAACACACTGTATGATGCTTATATTGCATACAAGGTATTAAAAACATTATTGATGTACAGTCACATGCATTACATTTTAATTTGACGTAAAAACAATATTTAGCTGATATTCAATATTTAATTTAGGTTAAAGTTAATGTAATATTGGATTTTTGTTTAAAACATACACTCTAAAAAAATGCTGAGTTAAAGACAACCCAAGTTGGGTTGAAAATGGACAAACCCAGCCATTTGGTTGTTTTAACCCAGCGAATGGGTTAAATGTTTGACCCAACCTGCTAGGTATTTTTATTTAACTCAACTACTGATTAAAAATGACTATATTCCTTGCTTAAAATGAACCCAAAGTATGTTGGAAATTAATATTTATTATGTTTAATAAATGAATATTTAAGCTATTGCATATAATTCTTCTATCATTACCTCACATTCATCCTATTTTTATACACATATACGACTACATTATTGTTTCGAAGCAGATTGCCCACAGTCTGCTGCAATGAAAGCATAACCTGGTTTATTTTGGAGAGCATCTGCGTTGAGCTCAATGGGAGGGGTTCACTTTCATGTCACTTCAAGCTTTCTGGCTGGAATTCAAAAATATGTATATATATTCTTCTGTTCTCTTACAAAAGATGGCAAACCAGACCCAAACTAAACAAATGTTTACGTCTCCCTGCAGATGAATTACAGAATGAATCCTGTCAGTTCAACGTTAGGTGAAAGGCATTATAGAACAAAATATAAGCATACAATGCTGCTTAAACATTTGGCCAAAATGTGGCATCTTTAGTCTAAACTTCATAATGTTATGAAACTTAGTCTATATGATCTGAGACTGTGGGCATTTTTAATAACGTCAACCAAGGCAGTCATCCTGACCTTTGGGAGAAGGGATGTTTATTTGAGAATATGAAGAGAGAAGCATTATTATAATCTGTCAGCATTATGTCTGTGAAGTTGGACGACCAGACACATTAATTTTGAAAGTTGAAGGCATCTTTTCAAAAACCCCTGACTCATTAAAATAAATTAAATTACAATGAATATGCTCATCAATTGTGGGCCAGCTGGACAAATAAAGTCTTAATTAAGTTTCACGAGATTTATAACATTCTCTCAAGAGGGTTTCTCTAAATACAAGGGTGAATCTCACGAAAGTTAAGAATATGTCTGGCATATTTCACCCCAAAATAAAAAGAAAGAAAGAAAAAAATTAAAGCCTGTTAAAAGATATGACATTTACAAAAATGTAATTCTTATTACTGTAATGTGGGAAAAAAATCAAAATTAATAATTATCTTATATTAAAACTATTCATTTATATTTTATGCTATAAAAATCTGCAACAGTATTGCAGTATTGCAGAAATAATAAGAAAGTGCAAAGTGAAATATATATCAATATACATATATATTACAATTTCATTATATAAAATGTAGTAAATGTAATCAGAATTTGGAGTATAAATGTGCTTAATTCTCATGAAACTAATGTCACATTGAAAAAAAATATTTTTCTTTTTTTGGATGAAAAATGACCCAGAAATGTTTTCTGACACTCACTCACAAAAGTGAATATTTCATGGCTAAAAAAAATATTGCCGGTTTAGAGTGGCATAAAGCAAATCCGTGTTACACGTCCTTACTGTGAGTTTCATCCTAATGTGACAAGCAGATTGTCAGCAGAGAAGCGTCATTTGTCATAACGAAGCATAAGAGACAACACCTGGCGTAGTTCCTATCTACAGCCATTATCGAGCTGGTCCAGTCTCACTGAGATCTATTGTGTGGCCATTTGGAAGACCAGTTGTTATGGCAACAGGTTGAGTAATTACCCAGAAAGCTATGGGATGGCTTGTCTTCCACAACTTTGATTCGTCGAGCTCCCACCGGAATGACAGCTGCCTCAATGTAACCTTTGGGAGAGAAAGAAATAAGGGGAGAAACAAGAGAAAGAAGAGTGGAAATGAAACGAGCGAGCGAGATTTCACACTGGTGCACAGGTGGGCAGGCACAGGTGCATATTTCTATAAACGTACGCAAATATGAGTGTGAACCAAGTCATGTGTGTGCATATAGCGCATGTGTATGTCACTACAAATAGTGTATTTTCCTGGCCAATGAGAGCAGACCATTCACAATGATTAAGATAAGACTTGATCGTAAATCATCTCAGTCAAATGGTGAGTCATTTTTGTTATGTGAACATAAAGCATAATTAGTTATTTAATTAAAATTTTATTTTACATAATTATTTATTTTAAATAATAAGTGTTTTTAAGTTCTAATACTGATTAAGTTAATTTAATCAAGATAAATAGATGAAATAAAATAAGTTAAAAAAAAATTTTTAGTAACATTATTATTTTAAGTTTAATTTTTATGGCTTTAGTTTATGTAACTCTCTCTCTCTCTCTCTCTCTCTCTATATATATATACACATACGTGGTGTGTCAGATGCTTTGGTCAACTCTGATTGGAACCAGGGCATTTTCCTCTGACGTACACACACACAATTCCCCTTTCAAACACCAGTGTGACACAAAGTGTCTGGGCAGTAATGATAAAACAAATCTGCTGTACTATTTATACACACACCCTGTGGCCACATTCAGAAATTGATGCTAAACCACATCCTTAGATACATCACTACACTGAGCAGAAGGAAAGGACCCTGAAAGAGACAAGATAACGGCACACAAATGGCTGATGCTCGTGTGTATACGAGTAATTGCCATCAGTTCAGCTCATTTAAAGAAGAGGCCTTTGACGCCAAGGCCTCACAGTCACAGGGGGCTTCGTGAAACAGAGTGAGATTAATTTGACCCTGACTGGGAGGATTTGACCTGCAGTATGGATGACAGTCTGAAATGATTACTGTAAAGTTTTGTTTTCATTTACTGCCCCACACTTTGCACCTGTTTTAGGCCACGTTCACACAACTGCAGAATACGGTTGAGTCCTTACAACGGTTATGTTCACACACAATTCAGTTATTTACAGGAGTGACAACCGCGTTCCGGTCTCACACCCGTAAATTTTCAGGACTCACAACCACATTCTCGGAAAAACTGCGCTGTGTGCAGATGTGATAGCGGTGTCCGATTCGTGAACGAGCTGATTCTTTTTAATGAATCGGTTGGCAAATCGCACAGAATGAATCATTCTTGAATTGGACTGATCTGATTGGATCTGTTCTTGAGTCAACAACTCATTGATTCAAATGATCCAGTCAGAGCGAGTCTCCATGATAGTCCTGTCACGGTACCAAAATTCCAGTAGTCGGTACCAATACCAGTAAAAATTTACGGTTCTCAGTACCAATTTCGGTACCACAGGAAAATCTGTTGGAACTATTTTACTATATTA
Organism: Ctenopharyngodon idella; assembly: GCF_019924925.1. Classification (NCBI taxonomy): domain Eukaryota; kingdom Metazoa; phylum Chordata; class Actinopteri; order Cypriniformes; family Xenocyprididae; genus Ctenopharyngodon; species Ctenopharyngodon idella. The sequence continues at coordinate 30,872,675 of NC_067226.1, read as the reverse complement.
TTTAACTAGCCTATTTTTAAAAACATATTAAATATGATGGTAATCATACATATAAATATTTGGAGCGTGTGTGTGTGTATGTTTGTGTGTGTATATATACCTCAATGAAATAAATTTTGAAATATAAAAAAATAAATAGGCCTAAACAAATGCTCAAATATCCTTTTCGAAACAGACGTGCATGTTTATTTTAGCTATTCCGTCAGTGAAACAACACACTACAGCCGGTAAAACTATGAAATAAATATCAGTAAATAATGGTAACCTAATAAGAAAGTGAAGTATTATTCTAAAAAACATTCGTTTTTTTATTTCCACACAAAGATGCGTCATATAGCCGCTCTGCTCTTTGAGAGGGATGTGGGACATGAGCAGGAAAGAGACCATTTCTCTTTAATAATATCTTCATGTTATCTCCTGATGTTACAAGCAACTGACACTTGTTGTATAAGATCTGAAGAGCTAGTTTTATCTTCAGACATTCAGGCTATGTTTGATTTTGCGCTGCCAGAGAAAGCGAAACTAAAAATCACTGGTGTGTGAAACGCGCTATACAAATAAACTTGATGCGCCTTATAAAGTCTAATAACAAGCACAAACTGTGTTAAATAGAAATTGACGTGCAAGCAAAAAGGTTTCTGTCTTACGGTGTTTTTTCTACTTTACCACAGTAAAGAATGCGAATATAATAGACCTAATTAAAAGCGAACCAAAGGAAGAAACGTTTATAAACCCCTGCGTGAATGAAGATTTGGGAAAAGAAACAGAGATTCCATGTTCAGTGGAATAACTAATGTTGTTAAATTCTCTGCTAATCAGGTGACCAGATCGTGATTCGCAAAACAGAACACAAAGCCGACAAAGCTTAAATGTATGACGTACCTCTCTCATTCGGCACGAACCAAAATTTTCCATGGCAGCGATGTCACATTTAATTGCTAACCTATTAGCCTATTTCTTCTGTAAACAAAGCTTTGTGCTTCACTCGTGTCATATTCATGTAAAATACTGGCACAGCCCTATCAGTGAGTACCGAATATACCCGGATACTCGGTACTACAGAAATGCTGGTATCGTCACATTTTCAAAATTTCAGTACCGACTTGGTACCGAAGTACCGGTACTTTTGACAACACTACTCCATGATATAAATGATATAAAACTAGTATGTTTGCATAGCGTTCTTTTTAAAATGTTGTGACTGTGACATGAGTGTATCGTTATACCCCTACCCATTACGTAATCACGTTGGAAAGGTCACGCGTGACGTAGGTGGAAGTATCGCGGTAGAGTGAAAAACTCCATCTCATTTTCTCCTCCAACTTCAAAATCGTCAGACATCTTTGTTTTATCTTTTTTGTAAAGGGCATTTGGCTTAGTCTTTGCACATTCGCTTTGTAGACACTGGATCGGTACTTCCACCTAAGTCACATGTGACCTTTCCAACGTGATTACGTAATGCGAGGTGCATCGCAGAGCAGTGCCATATGAGCATTTGTGGTTAAAAAGTATATATATTTGTAATTTTTTTTTCGAAAATGACCGATTGGTTCGCTAGGCAAGACCCTTATTCCTCATCTGGGATCGAGTAGAGTCCTTTGAAGCTGCATTAAAACTGCAATTTGGACCTTCAACCCATTGGTAATTGTTGAAGTTCACTATATGGAGAAAAATCTTGAAATGTTTTCCTCAAAAACTTTATTTTCTTTTCGACTGAAGAAAGAAAAACATAAACATCTTGGATGACAATTGTAATTCTGAAGTGAACTAATGCTTTAACACTTTTACTGGAGTATTATTTTATTAGGGTATCGTATCTGTATTTTTAGTCAAGTACTTCATCCACCACTGGCTGTGTGAACGGAACCGGACTGGACAACTAGTTGTCTGTTGCATCATACAGTGCGAGAGAGCCGCTCTGAGCTTCACAAACGTGTGTCTACAGTGTGTTGTGGGTTTTAATGTGTGAGCTGTGTGTTATCTGAAGGTTTTATATCAGTCATTGTTCTCCACCGGTCAGAGCGGCTCCCGTCAGTTTAAAAGCTGCCGTCGGTTAATGAAGATTTGACGGATGAACTCGCGGTTCGATTGGACTCTTGTCGTGTCAAAAGTAATAAGACTTTTCAGCTTTATGGACGTCGCTATCTTTGATATTACTTTGGTCACAGACATTATGGTTACTCATAAGAGACTACGGGTTTGACTCCCTGTTCACATTAATACAGACAGTATTCGAGGCGCTGCTAAGTTGCTGTGTGAATGGGACATTTTGAGACATCTGTAAGTAAATGCGGTTGTCAATCCCAAAAACTGACAGTGTGAACATAACCTTAAACTCATCGTATTCCTCCTGGCATGATCACAAACATGCGGTTATCACTTCACACAGAAAAGACCACCACCCCTTTTAAATACCCAAAACCACCAGATTAGCATAAAACACACCAAACCCAGATCAAAAACACACACTCATCCACATGCCACCACATCTGGAGGATCTGAAATAACTGTTGGAATTTCAGGATTCAGTTTATATTTGGTTTTGCTATAGAAAGTAATTCATCTCAAACAATGAAAGTTGAGAATATAGATTTAGGAAAGCTTTTCTGCCGAACGTTTATTGGCCTCTCCTGGAAGACGGAGTAAAATTTGTCAGGAAACATTACTGTAATGCAAGAATGCATTAAATTGATATTGCTACAACAGAATTCTATATCAAACAAATAATGATTTTTTTTTTTTAACTTTCTTACATACTTGAAATAATCCTGAAAAAAAAATAAAACTTATCACAGTTTACACAAAAATATTAAGCAGCACAACTGTTTTTGTCATGGTCATCAGCTGGAGTGCCCTTTAACAGCCACCAGAGGGCACTCCACCCCAGACTATGGTCATTCCCTCACGAACTACATTTCCCAGAACTCACTGCCCAGTCTCATTATCCCTGATTGTTCTCAGCTGGTTCTCATTTCCTTGTCAGTCCCTGCCTATATGAGACTGGTTCATTCTGTCATTCATTGTGAAGTCTTGTATGTGTCACTACTTTATTTCTGAGAGCTCCTTTGATTATCTGTTCCCTGGTTTTGACCCTGTTGCTGTTTTTCTGGATTCATACAAATTTTTGCCTGTGTATGACCTTTGCCTGTTTTTAGGCTTCGATTGTGGATTATACAGGTGCTGGTCATATAATTAGAATATCATCAAAAAGTTGATTTCACTAATTCCATTCAAAAAGTGAAACTTGTATATTATATTCATTCATTACACACAGACTGATATATTTCAAATGTTTATTTCTTTTCATTTTGATGATTATAACTGACAACTAAGGAAAATCCCAAATTCAGTATCTCAGAAAATTAGAATATTGTGAAAAGGTTCAATATTGAAGACACCTGGTGCCACACTCTAATCAGCTAATTAACTCAAAACACCTCCAAAGGCCTTTAAATGGTCTCTCAGTCTAGTTCTGTAGGCTACACAATCATGGGGAAGACTACTGACTTGACAGTTGTCCAAAAGACGACCATTGACACCTTGCACAAGGAGGGCAGGACACAAAAGGTCATTGCAAAAGAAGCTGGCTGTTCACAGAGCTCTGTGTCCAAGCACATTAATAGAGAGGCGAAGGGAAGGAAAAGATGTGGTAGAAAAAAGTGTACAAGCAATAGGGATAACCGCACCCTGGAGAGGATTGTGAAACAATACCCATTCAAAAATGTGGGAGAGATTCACAAAGAGTGGACTGCAGCTGGAGTCAGTGCTTCAAGAACCACTACACACAGACGTATGCAAGACATGGGTTTCAGCTGTCGCATTCCTTGTGTCAAGCCACTCTTGAACAACAGACAGCATCAGAAGCGTCTCGCCTGGGCTAAAGACAAAAAGGACTGGACTGCTGCTGAGTGGTCCAAAGTTATGTTCTCTGATGAAAGTAAATTTTGCATTTCCTTTGGAAATCAGGGTCCCAGAGTCTGGAGGAAGAGAGGAGAGGCACACAATCCACGTTTCTTGAGGTCCAGTGTAAAGTTTCCACAGTCAGTGATGGTTTGGGGTGCCATGTCATCTGCTGGTGTTGGTCCACTGTGTTTTCTGAGGTCCAAGGTCAACGCAGCCGTATACCAGGAAGTTTTAGAGCACTTCATGCTTCCTGCTGCTGACCAACTTTATGGAGATGCAGATTTCATTTTCCAACAGGACTTGGCACCTGCACACAGTGCCAAAGCTACCAGTACCTGGTTTAAGGATCATGGTATCCCTGTTCTTAATTGGCCAGCAAACTCGCCTGACCTTAAAGAAAATCTATGGGGTATTGTAAAGAGGAAGATGCGATATGCCAGACCCAACAATGCAGAAGAGCTGAAGGCCACTATCAGAGCAACCTGGGCTCTTATAACACCTGAGCAGTGCCACAGACTGATCGACTCCATGCCACGCCGCATTGCTGCAGTAATTCAGGCAAAAGGAGCCCCAACTAAGTATTGAGTGCTGTACATGCTCATACTTTTCACGTTCATACTTTTCAGTTGGCCAAGATTTCTAAAAATCCTTTCTTTGTATTGGTCTTAAGTAATATTCTAATTTGGGATTTTCCTTAGTTGTCAGTTATAATCATCAAAATTAAAAGAAATAAACATTTGAAATATATCAGTCTGTGTGTAATGAATGAATATAATATATAAGTTTCACTTTTTGAATAGAGTTAGTGAAATAAATCAACTTTTTGATGATATTCTAATTATATGACCAGCACCTGTACTTTCAATAAATTCTGCGTTTGGATCGTCAACCTTCAGGTCTCGGAGCAGTCTCATGACAGATTTCAACATTGATAACAATTGATACTGATAACACTGATTTACTGTTTTTACTGTATTTTGGATCAAATAAATGCAGCCTTGGTGAGCATAGGAGACTAATTTCATAAACATAAAAAATCTTATCAACCCCTCATTTTTAACTATAATGTTAAACTAAACATCTGCTTCTTTTCAGATTTTACCAAGCTGAGGCATTGAGAGAGACTCAAACACATTTGTGCCAATTAAGCACAACAATTCAATAAGTAACAATCGCAATCATTCTTTCCATAGAGAAATCAATGTCTAGTGGTAACACGTAAATGTTTCAATAAGACTTATCATGACCTCTGAAGTTAAATGATTACTTGTGATTCTTCAGAAGCCAAAAGTCAGCCAAATTCATTTTTAAATTAAATCACTGTCACCATCATACTCCAATAAAGAATGATGCAATCGAGACAGTTTCCTAACTCAAACTTACACTATCTGAATAGTTTTTAATAAATTAAATATATTTCTATTTAAATAAACTTAATAAACATTGAAAGTCTCTTATGCTCATTAAGACTGTATTTATTTGCTCAAAAATACAATAAAAGCCAAAACACTGTAAATTTTTATTACAAATTACAAATCATTTAAAAATAAAATATATGATTTAAAGTGTTATTTATTCCTGTGATCATTACTCCTGTCTTCAGTGTCACATGATCCTTTAGAAATCATTAAAGCAACATTTCTTATTATTTTCAGTGTTGAAAACGGTTGTGCCGCTTAACATTTTTGTGGAAATCATGAATTTTTTTTCAAGAATTTTTTCCATTTTTTCTTTGATGAATAGAAAGTTCAAAATAACAGCATTTATTTGAAATAGAACCGTTTTGTGACATTATAAATGTCTTTACTGTCACTTTTGGTCAGTTGAATGCATCCCTCAAAATTTTGAACATTAGTGTACATATGGAAAAAATGGATGGGAAACATATTTCCAATAGCAAGGCTGCTAAGCATGTGGTTAAATGTGAAAGTGGAAGACGACTGAGTCAGATCTCTCTATAGGAGTAAAATCCTCTAATGACTGCTCCTGAAGATCCACTAAAACACACCTTTAAACAGTGAGAACTGGTTTCAGAAGCCCCAAAGATTCATTTAAAAACTTATTTAAAAGACCAAAACAATGAAATTAGAATTCATTTTTATGTGGCCCTTGCCAATGAAAGAAATTGGTCAATTTGTCTCCTGAAATGCCTGAAACTGTATGATCGTTTTCTGTCCTTTTTTTTCTTGTCAGATTGCATGTGATCTTTAGTCAAAGCAGACTGTACAACATCAACTGTCTACGATGCACACATTAGCTAAAACTCTAGTCAAGACTGACTGCACTGACGGGCCATTTTACTCCATCAATCCACGTCACATCCTCATTGACATGCACAAAGCCAAGAAAGCCTTTGTGAAAAGAAGGAATTTGTGCACTGTGAACTTGAGTTCATTTCGACATGATCATAATACGATGGGAATGCTAAATAACAAGACTTCTTATTTAGTCCCTAAAATTTGTCTCAGACAGCAAGAACTGTACTGTGTGCAAGCAGATTTAGACAAAGCAGAGCCTTTATTTGGCTCTGCTGGCAAAGTATAAAGTCCTTAGTTTTGTCCTGACTCGTTCCCAGTAGGGCTGGGCATACATACGTTTTCCCACATTCAGCAGTGGACAGGATGATGATGGCCTGAAGCTAGAACAGCTGGAGACCATTGGGACATTTGGCATTAAAGCAGTTTTGGGAGGCACGTGGTGACCTTGGAGTCATCCGGACTGAATCCAGTGAATAACAGATAACCCATGAGCAAGCAAGAGTCCTTACTCAGCTGATGAGGGAGAGCAAAAGAATTTGGAATGACAAAAAGTTTTAACCTCATTTGGAATGCCAAATCATTCACAGAAACAGACCTTGGAGCAGGTCATTTAAATAAAAATGTCATATTAAACAGAAAAGGGAAGTTTGACTTGACAAACTTTGAATGTTATTCTCTGTTAGGTAAAAAAAAACAATATGAGAATATGTTGACTTGACAAGCCAACACAATTATACACACTGTTAGTTTGGGAACACCACAATTTGGAAATTCTGTTTTTAATTCAAAACACGTGATCAGCGTACGAGACTGATAGGGAAGAGAAAGAGTCATTATTTTTGTTTTGTTTTTGTGCACAAAAAGTATTCTCGTCGCTTCATAACATTAAGGTAGAACCACTGTAGTCATGTTGACTATTTTAACAATGTCTTTACTACCTTTTTTGGGCTTTGAAATTGGTTATGATGTTGCTGTCCATAGGGAGGTCAGAAAGCTCTAGGATTTCATCAAAAATATCTTAATTTGTGTTCTGAAGATGATTGAAGGGTAATTAATGACAGAATTTTCATTTTTGGGTGAACTAACCCTTTAAGATTTATTTCAATTAAAAAATATATATACTTTTAATAGATTTTTAGTTAAAATTAACAACATTGAAAAGAATCTTCTTTCATAAATATAATAAAAAACGTACTGATCACTTTTGAACAGTACTGTATGTTGTATTGAAATTAACCAGGACATCAATTCTTATAATATAAAGGTGTGTTTTAAATAATGATTCAAGAGCAGTTGGGTGTTAATCCCATAGAATAGTCTGTATCAAAACAATCTGATAGAGCACACACACACACACACACACACACACACATCAAACCATGCATCTTACATGAGAAACACTTGAGAACAGCTCTGGGTTTCGACATCACACACGTAGAAACCTTCTTACAAAGGCTATGAGTGGCTGAGAGACACAAAACCAACATGGTCAATGGGAGAGAATAATCGTTGTGGTTCTTTGTTAACGGGTTAGTTCGCCCAAAAATGAAAATTCTGTCATTAATTACTCACTCTCATGTCATTCTAAACCCGGAAAAATTTTCATTCATCTTCGGAAAACAAATAAAGATCTTTTAGTTCAGTTACGCAACTACCACTTTGATGCTTCAAAAAGTTCATAAAGTGATCGTAAAAACTAATCCATATGAATTGAGCAGTTTAGTTCAAATTTTCTGAAGAGACTCAATCACTTTATATGATGAACAGATTTAATTTAGGCTTTTATTCACATATAAACATTAATCAACTCACACATCAGTTGTGGTAAACAGAAGCTCAAGCATGTTCGCTTTATGTGCAAGAACCAATGAGGTTTATTCTCGTGTTACGCAGCACGTTTGAGCTTCTGCAAGAACCAATGAGGTTCATTCTCATGTTACGCAGCACGTTTGAGCTTCTGCAAGAACCAGTGAGGTTCATTCTCGTGTTATGCAGCACGTTTGAGCTTCAGCAAGAACCAGTGAGGTTCATTCTCGTGTTACGCAGCACATTTGAGCTTCCGCAAGAACCAATGAGGTTCATTCTCGTGTTACGCAGCACATTTAAGCTTCTGCAAGAACCAGTGAGGTTCATTCTCGTGTTACGCAGCACGTTTGAGTTTCTGCAAGAACCAATGAGGTTCATTCTCATGTTACGCAGCACATTTGAGCTTCCGCAAGAACCAATGAGGTTCATTCTCGTGTTATGCAGCACGTTTGAGCTTCTTGTTCTCAAGCAGGTTCGGTTGAGCTTCTGTGTACGTTTGCTGATCAGTGTTTATACGTGAATAAAAGCCCAAATTCTGTTCATCTTATAAAGTGATCAAGTCTCTTCAAAAAATTTGGACTAGACCACTCAATTCATATGAATTAGCTTTACATTCTCTTTATGAACTTTTTGAAGAGTCAAAGTGGTAGTTGCGTAGCTGTCTATTGAGGGAAAGCTTTCAGATTTCATCAAAAATATCTTAATTTGTGTTCCGAAGATGAACGAAAGTCTTACAGGTTTGGAACGACATGAGGGTGAGTAATTAATGACAGAATTTTCATTTTTGGGTGAACTAACCCTTTAACGTCAATAAGCCCACACTCACTACTCTAAACTAAAGACAACTACACAGAAACTGCAATGGTGGTCCGTCAGAGGAGGCAAGAGAGGCTGAGCCTCTTGTATAATTTAGTCTACAAGACCCGTTGTGTTGAGCACCAGCAGGCCTGATGATGACTGAGAGCTGCTTTAAGTTTGTTTTTAACATCAGATGAACATAAATGATTCTATGATTCTCCTCTGACTCACCCATCCCTTTGGAGTGGTTGAAGTCTCCTTTAATGATCCTGCAGGATTTGCCATCACCATTGCAGACGCCGCATCGATCTTCTTTCGCAGATGAACCGATGATGCCATCACAGCCGATTTTCTGATGGAGGCAGAGTGAAAGAAGAAAAAATCAACTTCTATTTCATGATACATGAGTTACAAAAATGTAAATTACTGACTCATGAATGGCCTCTTGTCTTTATCTTATTAAGAGGAAAGCATGAAAAAGATCATTTCTGAACTCCCTTAAACGCCTCCATTGTAGTCTTTAGTTTTCTTCCGGGAACATATACATCACAATATGCCTCATTTAAATAATTCCCATCCAAGGCATATGCAAAAAAGGGGCGAGGCCTGGTTGAGCTGTGTTAGCAGTGTGTTGAAACTCAGGGTTATGGTAAAGGGCGTGACATTTCCGAAACACGCTCAAAGTGGTTGACCAATCACAACACACTGGTCCAGCCGACCAATCAGAGCACATTGCTCTTTTCAGAAGGAGGGGCTTCATAGAGACAGGAACTAAACAGAGCATTACTAACAGACTGGGAAGAGAGGAGCTGCAATGTGAAATATGTGAAAAATAAGTGTTTTGAACATTCAAGCATGAAAACTTACTTTAGTAGACCCTAAAAATAAAATCAAGATGTAACAGGGCATAAAAGGTCCTTTTTAAGAAAATAAATAGCATAAATAGTATCTGGAATCAAAGATGCTCTACTTATGATGTCGTTTTGGAGCTTGATTGACATCAAGTGTCATTGTATGAAAAGAAGCTTCTTTAAAAAACTGAACTCTACAAGGAAGAAAACAGTTTACAAAGGGTCAAAATATCACTCAATTGATTTCTCCATTCAGTAAATCCATTCATTGTGCTAAAATATCAAGCAAAGCTGGTTGTTGCCTAGTGTTAACACATCAGTGTTGAGCCACAATATACTTTTGATTTCTTTGGCACAACATCAAGTCACATAAAAATATAATAGCTCAAATGGTTGGATATCTTCAAACGCAACAAAACCATGCCTGAAAGTAAAAGCACCGACATATCATTTCAATCTTTAACGAATAATTTCAAAAACCTAAAGTAATTTCCTGCTGAAAATGTCATTAGTAAATTTTCTGTGGCAATCACCGCTGGTTTAACTGCTGTATTATCTGGATTCACAGGAAATCATTCTTCATTTCACTTCAGGAATGACATAGCGTGCAAACAGTGAGAACCGTTCTGATTGGTTGTACTTCATGATCGAATGCGTCATGTCCGCCCCATTTTTAGTGTGAACAAACTGGAATCTTTTCTGGTTAAGACACACTATAAATCAGTATACACCAGAAAAACAACTTTTGACAACAATAAGAAAATAAGGTATTACATTAAATGCGCTGAAAGAATCTTTTTGTGTGTGTGTGTGTGTGTGTGTGTGTGTGTGTGTGTGTGTGTGTGTGTGTGTAAATAATGTCCTGCTTTCATGAAATTCATGTCATCTCTGTTAGTGATTTTGTTCTTAATAGGCTCCCTTAAAAGTCTGAACGAAGTAGAATCGAATAAACAAATAGGAAAAGGTCACTGAAATCGTATTTTCACCAGAGGATCCTGGCGCTGATCATTCGTTCACTCCCTCTAGATGTTTCTGACACAAGAGCTACATTCAGACCGTGAATATGAGCACTATCCCCAAAACAGCAGTTCTGGGATTGTGGTCAGCACAAACCAGGACAGGATCTGACCCTGAATCTGCTCAGGCCAAGCGTTGTTTATATTATAGCATGAAGGGATGTAGTCAATGTTCAGGCCTGATGAATCCCTTCACTCACTTACAGTAACCACACATGTGTATGTTTGTTATAGTGCACACAGTAAAATCACTTCCAGACACTTTGACCTGTTTTTTTTTTTCAGTCCTGCTTTCTATTAGTGGAGGCGGCTTGGAGACTGTGACCTCCTTTCAGTCTTGTGCTCTTACTAGTGGCCACTGAGCAAAACTGTGGTTGACTGTAGAAACAGCGGTCGCAACTAAGCTGTGCAACTAAACTATGTGTCTTTTTCTGTCTGCACAACTTTCTCCGCCCGTCTCGTTCATTCTTTTCTTGCCTATTTAAACTCACTCATTCATGAGTCTTTCTACTTGACAAAATGTTTCTACAATTAAATGACATCAAACTTAATCAAAGACTATGCAATATTTTACTGTAAATCACTGTAGAATAGGATTGACGCAGAAAATGAACTGGTGAGGTATGATCTCACCCTCATCTTTGTTCAATCAATAGATCTTTTAAACTGTTCTAGTGAAAAGGAAGTAGAGCTCTGATCACCAAATTCAATAACTGTCTTTTTTATGCAAAAATCCCTCGTCATATCAATCTCTTCATATCCAAGTTTTGAATGCAAAGACAAGTGCAACTGTAGACGCGGTGTTAGACTGTGTATGGATCTGCACTTGGGATTCTAACCAGAAAAAGACCATCTGGGTATCTTTGGAATACTCATTTCAACATATAACAATGTTGGACACACTAATTCTAATTTCAAATACTATTTAGGATGGATAGTATGCAAATTGGGATGCAGCAGTACATAACACACTGAAGGGTTAGTTCAACCAAATATGAAAATTCTGTCATTAATTACTCACGCTCATGTCGTTTCACACCAGTAAGACCTTCGTTCATCTTTGGAACACAAATCAAGATATTTTTGATAAAATCCGATGACTCAGTGAGGACTCTATTGACAGCAGGTTAATTTACACTTTCAAAAACCCAGAAAGCTACTAAAGACGTACTTAAAACAGTTCATGTGACTACAATGGTTCAACCTTAATGTTATGAAGAGACGAGAATACGAGAAAAAAACAAAATAAGGACTTTATTCAACAATATCTAGTAATGGCCGATTTCAAAGCACTGCTTCATGAAGCTTTGAAGCTTTACAAATCTTTTGTTTCTAATCAGTGGTTCGGAGTGTCATGTGATTTCAGTAAACGAGGCTTCGTTACGTAATAAGTGTTTCGAAATTTCAATGTTTCACCACTGTGGGGTGTGACTTTGGCAGTTTGATACACGCTCCGAACCACTGATTAGCAACAAAAGATTCGTAAAGCTTCAAAGCTTCATGAAGCAGTGTTTTGAAATCGGCCATCACTAGATATTGTTGAATAAAGTTATTTTGTTTTTTTGGCGCACAATAAGTATTCTCGTTGCTTCATAATATTAAGGTTGAACCACTGTAGTCACATGAACTGTTTTAAATATGTCTTTAGTAGCTTTCTGAGCATCTGAAAGTGTTAATTATCTTGCTGTCAATGAAGGCCTCACTGAGCCATCGGATTTTATCAAAAATATCTTAATTTGTGTTCCGAAGATGAACGAAGGTCTTACGGGTGTGGAACGACATGAGGGTGAGTAATTAATGACAGAATTTTCATTTTTGGGTGAACTAACCCTTTAAAGTGATTTGAAATGAAAAGTGTCAGTAAAGACATTTATAATGTTACCAAAAATTTATATTTCAAATAAATGTTCTTTTGAACTTTCTATTCATCGAAAAATATTGTTTCTACATAAAAATATAATGCAGCATAACTGTTTTCAACATTCATAATAGTAAGAAATGTTAATTGAGCAAAAATCAGCATATCAGAATGATTTCTGAAGGATCATGTGACACTGAAGACTGAAATAATGATGCTGAAAATTCAGCTTTGCCATCATGGGAATAAATTACATTTTATTAAAATAGAAAATATTTATTTTAAATTGTACTAATATTTGACAATATTACTGTTTTTACTGTATTTTTTAATAAATGCAACCTTGGTGAGCATAAAAGACTTTAAAGGCTTCAAAAATCTCGTGAATACACACCTGACATTTTCCGCTCACACACAGGTCGCTCTCATAAGGTCCACATGGCGTCCCGTCCTGCACACGTTCGGCCACTAGTACCGGTGCATCACTGCCAATGGGTGTACAGTATAGAGCGCATGGCTTTTCTGGAAAAATAAAAGCATACACATATCTATAAATATGCCTTGCATGTACATGCATCATATTTAATGTGGGGGTTTATTCACAAATTTCCTTATGAATAAGTTTTATCGAATCTGCTCTGACAGTACATTGATGTGAAGGAGGAATACGTTTTTGTATTTTCAACTAGAACACATGAAGTGCACTCACGGTATTATTTGGTGCATATGTTCTGAGGAGTCTACTTAAGAAGATCACAAGCCTGTTTCTGAGTGACGTGTTGTGATTTAATAGCTGCCTCGTGCTCCTTTAGTCTGAAGAAGATGAAAGTTCCAGGGCCTTGTACTGATAGAGTGAATGTCTGTAAGTGACCCTTGAGTGATCAGAGTTTGGAGAGCCTGTGTTTGTACCAGTGTGAGAGAAAATAGAGAAAGCACTTTTGAGTGCTGCTGTTTTATTGCTTTCGTCATAGAGTGGAGGCATTTCAGGTGCGCAGGAGGATGTTTGCTGGTGTCTGTCTGTCTATCTGTCTATCTATCTCTCATATCGAACAAATTTTACAGATAGATAGATAGACTGGTAGACTGATTTAAATATATTTTTTTTAGTTTTAGTGCTTTAATTTAAACATATTATATTTCAGTTAGTAACATTTTATTTCATATAACCAAGGCAACATCTAATTAATTTTGGATGGATGGATGGATCTGACATTTGTTGGACAGCTGTAAAAATTCCACCCTTGGACAGACAATTAAATCAGTGCCTGATCAAGCATACCAAAACAAATATGTGTGAAACATGTTTGCATGATTCAGCTTATACTGTACATTGCCTTGAACCAAGCTTAGGCTATTTAGTGTCATTTTTGACACATTAAAAAAATAAACAAGCTGCATAGATGACAGGAGTGTTAGGATGATTAGGAGTGACAGCGAGAGCATTGAAACAACAAGAAGAATGGGTCAAAGACTTTCAGAAATGAATTTGGACTCTAACAGGGCATAACATTCCCTGTTGCTCATAAGCTGCCTGGTAATCAAGTGAACGTGTCCTTGACAAGAGCTCACAGTGTGAAATTACATAAGTGCTGTTTTTAATCGAGATCAGACAGATTGGTCACTTTCTCGCTCTGACACTAAACTGCTCTGATCTCCTGGTACTGAGGCCTCTATAAACAAACCAAAAATGGATATATGCTAAATGAATGAATGTAAATGTATATGTAACTAATGTATATGTGCATTTCTACCATAAAAAGAGGATAGTATAGTACAGAACAAAGAGATATAGAGGCAAGAGACCAAGAGGATGTTTCAAAGAACATTTAGGCATTGTTGTGGTCTTAGATTTCAGGACTACACTGTATTGATTATAACTACACGGATAAATACTCTACTAGAGGTATATTTTTAGTCTTACCATCGTCGATCACAGCTGACCACATCTGGTTTTTCTTCTTAATAGCCTGGCGGTCATGAGACTTACACTGCTGGTCTCTAAACGTGGGCAGACCCTTTGAACAAGGCGGCCCCTCGCACACTTTGTGCTCCACGCTGGCCTTCTGACAGTACTTCCCTCCTGGACCGGGCCTGGAGAACCAGAACCACAAGAAATACAGTCATACGTACTGTTCTATGACCTAAACATGAATTCTAACCTAAAAAGACATAATATAAATATCATTGTACATCATCTGTAAGGTGATGATTGAGAAGAAGAGATGTGAGGAGAGGCAGTCACTCCATGACAGAGGTCAGTCTAAAAATGACTGAGGGAAGGTTTTTCCTTGATCTTCAGGACCCCTAAACCTTTTATTACAGCATGTTTCACTGGCTTTAATGATGACAGCTGACAACATAACAGTCTAAAACCTGTTCAGTAACATGTCTTCTTACACTCTCACAGTCTCCATCATGTTCCATCGTTCAATCTGTCTCATTTTCTCTGTGAGTCTCTCCAAACTGTCTTATTTCTCAACCTGCCTCTTATTTTAATGAGTTTGCAAGGCAGAACTGTACCGATATCTCTCCATCATTCTAGTTAGACATTGTTTTAAAGCTTTAAACCTGAATTAAACTTCAACACTTAATTCAGCCCCAGGCGCTTAACGAATAGACCATTTACACTATCATTCAAAAGTTTGGGGTCGATAAGATTTTTGTTTGTTTTTGAAAGACTCTTATGCTCAATAATTCTGCCTTTTTAAAATCAAAACTACAGTAAAACAGTTATATTGTGAATATTTAAAATTACTGCTTTCTATTTTGAATATATTTTATAATGTAATTTATTCCTGTGATGCAAAGTTGAATTTTCAGCATCATTACTCCAGTCTTCAGTGTCACATGATCCTTCAGAAATCATTCTAATATGCTGATTTGTTGCTCAAGAAACATTTCTTATTATTATCAATGTTGAAAACAGTTGTGCTGCTTAATATTTTTGTGGAAACCATGATAATTTTTTAGAAAGTTCTAAAGAACAGCATTTATTTGAAATTGAAATATTTTATAAGATTATGTCTTTACTGTCAGTCTTTTGTATGATTATGTCATTTAACAGAGCAGGGAAACAGAAACTAAGGGAAACAGAACAGTATATCAAAATAAGAGTCCGTAGAAATTAAACATAACTGTAACAGTACTGCCCCCTCCCAGAAGGCACGTTCTCACGCCATAACAGATGGTTCAAGGGCGGAGGGAGGGAGGGGGCTTTGGAGGGGAGTGCGGAGCTGGTGATGGACAAGGACCAGGAGGCAGCGAGAGACACCATGGTGGAGCCGACGGTGGGAGCAGCCAGGGTGGATCTTTGGCGGAAGGGCTGGACGGAACCAGGGGACCAATCAATGAGGCCAGAACCAGGGTGCCTAGAGGAATCTGCGCAGCAGAGAGGCCGACCGACCAGGGCTACATCCACGACCCGGAATCCCAAGGCAGGGCTGCTGGCTCAAAGGACCGAGGCGGAGACGGGGACTGGCTGGGGCGACAATGGAGCAAGCAAGTATGATGGGGAAACCAGAGGAAGGGAGGAGCCCAGTGGAGCCAAAGTGGACCCGGAAGTCCATGGTGGAAGATGAGTGACGACCGACCGAGGTTGATCCGGAGGGACGGGGGATCACGCCAAGCTGGTGGAGGGGAAGCCCGGGGTAGAGCTGAAGAGACACACAGAGCTAAGGGTGGGGGCAGAAACGAGGAGCTGGACAACACCAGTGGAGCCGATGAATCCAGGGGACTGGGCATAATCAGCAGAAGAGATGGGACCAAGAAGACAGGCGGGAATATCGGAGGGAGCAGATTTCCGGATGGGACCGGCAAAGAAGGCGAAGGTTCAAGGGTGGGGACTTGGAAGGGAACTGGATCCGTGGACCACAAATCTATAAAGCAGATTTCCACTCCTGGCTCTGGGATGGACTGAGTAGTGTGCGTAGACTCCGGGACTCTGATGTTAGCTGGCTCTGGCTCCGGGGCGGACTCGGTGGCTGTCTCTGGCTCGCAGACAGGGAAATGGGAATCACTGAGCAGGAGCACCCAAGTACTCCACCAAAGGCCGTTGCTCGAGGAGGAGGATACGCAACGCTGGTGAGTCCATGTTTTTTCTTCCTTTTACTCATTTTGAGAGTCGGTTATTCTGTAACATGTCAGTGCAGTAGGCAACATGCACAAAATAGGAATATTCAAAATTGACTTTAAAGGGTTAGTTCACCCAAAAATGAAAATTCTGTCATTAATTACTCAACCTCATGTCGTCCACACCCGTAAGACCTTCGTTCATCTTCAGAACACAAATTTAGATATTTTGATGAAATCCGAAAGTTTTTTTTATTCTCTATTGAAAGCAACGAAGCTTGTTGAATAAAGTTGTTATTTTTGTTATGTTTTTGCGCACAAAAAGTATTCTTGTCACTTCATAATATTAAGGTTGAACCACTGCAGTCACGTTGACTATTATAACGATGTTTTCACTACTTTTCTGGACTTTGAATGTGGCAATTTCATTGCTTTCAATAGAGGATAAAAAAAAAACCTCTCGCATTTCATCAAAATACCTTAATTTGTGTTCCGAAGATGAACGAAGGTCTTACGGTTGTGGAACGACATGAGGGTGAGTAATTAATGACAGAATTTTCATTTTTGAAATTTAACCCTTTAATAATAAACAGAGGAGGATAGGCAGGAGATAAACGCATTACAAAAAGACAATAACCTACAAAGGACTGAACTGAACAGGGAGTATATATGTTGGAGATAACAATGAACTAAATAAGACAAAGCTGATAATTATAAGTAACCACAGAAACTAACAGGGTAATGATCAGAAACCAAGGAAACCAAAACTAAACAGAGCAGGGAAACAGGAACTAAGGGAAACAGAACAGCATATCAAAATAAGAGCCCATAAAACTAAACAAAACCATAACAGTGTTGATCCAATCAGAATATTTGCATATTAAATTGTAATTGGTCTTCTTTCTAGCATCTATCTACAATCAAAATAAAAATTGGTCTTACACACAACACAAAACCTGCAACCTAAACTTACTTAAAACTTTAACATTCTTTAATATTTTAAAAAACTTTAATATTCTTGCAAGAACTGCTGCTTCTTTCAAATCTAGTTTCTTCTTCACACTCTTTCTTTCTCCTTTTCTGCTACTTAAAAACAGAACGTGACTTGCAAGTCAGTCTTATTTTTCTTCCTAGATTCTCTTCAGTTTGCTTGAAGCAGCTCCAAGTGTTTTACGATCCAAGGTGGACATATGCACAAAAGAGCGATTACCTCACAAACACAGCACGAGACGTTACAAGCGTCCAAAACAAAAACGCTCGTCTTGGACCATCGTTCACAAATTGCATGCTGTTCTGCGCTGGAAATAACTGGAGAACTTTGAATTATTACATCATGTTTTAAACACACACACACATAGACACGCAAAAAAACTCTATAACAAGCTCTCTGGCGAGCTGTCAGGCATTGAGAAATGACACTCGGAGAGAAACGGCATCATTAGATGAAGGAGGAAGAGTGAGAGGAAAGCTTGTTTCTGCCAAAACACAAACAGGATTATTGTGGTGCATTGTGGATTTAGATGGTGAATGCGTTTGCAAGGAGTCAAATCATCACCAGACCGGAGCAAGATTAGATTACAGCCTGTTTGTTCACAATAGTTTTGCACAACTAGTTAGTTTTGTATAGTAAACAGCAACAGACACGAACAGTAGTGGCTAAAAGTGATGTCTGGCCTAGGAAAAATTACATCTTCACCCTTTAACCAACAAAATATTAATAACTGATTATGTCATAGTCAATGTATGCTTTTCTGGAAGCTTTTTGTTTTTCTAAGCATTTTTTCTATGCATTTTTCTATGAAAAATAATTTTCTCTGATAAATAACCAAGTTTAGTGTTTTTTTTTTCTTCCCTCATATTTAAAATATTTTAAAAATACAAAACATTTTCCTTATATTTTGATGGTTTAATTGAACTTGTAGGGTAATTAAAAACAAATATGCCCTCAGGACATCACTTTTGGTACCTACTGTATATCTGGAAACATGTGAGAGTAAAGCCCGCTAAAGCTGGATGGTGAATGATGAGTTATTTACATCAAGTACACACTGACCTGCTGACTACTTTCCTGAACGACTAGTCAACTAGTAAAAATTAGTAGTCGTGCAAGACCTAGAGAGAGAAAGAGTGATTTAAAGGCTTACGGGGGGTTGTCACATTTCCTCTGTCTGAAGCGCGCTCCTGTGCCACATGTTCGGCTGCACATGCTCCATGTGCTCCATGGACTCCAGTCTCCATCCACATGCTGTGGGATGGGCGTCTTACTGACACACTCACCAGCCCTGCACCACTGACACACACAAACACATTAATCCAGTTAAATGAGAACATACCACAGATTCATGTTGTTTTTTAAAAAAGGTTCATTACAGGCAGTGCTGTGTTGATGCTCCACAAACATTACAGTTTTGTTCTAAACTTCTAACCATATTTCATACACTAATGCAATGATGAATTTTACGATGTTTTAAGAAATTCAAGATGAAAATCTCCCTTTGATTTACAATACTGTTCGAAAGGCTGGGATCAGTACGTTTTTTTTTGTTTTTTTGTTTTTAGAAATAAGTCTCTTATGCTCACCACGGCTTCCTTTGTTTGATTAAAAATACAGTAAAAACAGTAATATTGTGAAATATTATTACAGTTTAAAGTAACTCTTTTTCTGTTTGAATATATTTTAAAATGTAATTCATTCCTGTGATGCAAAGCTGAATTTTCAGCATTATTACTCCAGTCTTCAGTGTCACATGACCCTTAAGAAATAATTCTAATAAAAAATTTTTAAAAAATTATTATTAATATCAATGTTAAAAACTTCATGTTTTTTGTGGAAACCGTGATTTTTTCAGGATTCTTTGATGAAATGAAAGCTCAAAAGAATCCGCACACATCAAAAATATTTTTGTACTGTGACTTTTGATCAATTTAATGCATCTTTGTTGTATAAATGTATTCATTTATTAATTTTGTTTAAAAAAAAAAAAACTTTTGAACGGTGGTGTACATTGATAGATGGCTGTTTAAAATGTAACCAACATCAATGACGTTTGCATACTGGAATACAATTGGTCATCTATCTTACATTTATTTGCTTTTTAACACCCTGTAAATTTCTCTCATTATAATAAATGAAACTGTCCATGCGTTTGTTGCACCTCCAGTCTGACATTTTTGACCTGCTGCACAGCTGTTTTTACCCATAGTATTGGTTGTTTTTAGCTTAAAAGTAAATCATTTTAATAATGGCCATTTTAATAATATTAAAGATAAATAGGTTACCTTGTCAGCTCCACATTCTGTGCCGTCCAGCGGTGGATCTAGTTTGGTCTTACATGACGTGTCTCCTTCCACCAAACACCAGAGACCCGCACACATCAGGTGCTGAAACAGACACAGTTTAGAATCATGTGGACAGCACCATAACAATTTAAAACGCCTTTAATAAATTGCTGGTCTTTTTTTAATTTTTATTTGAAATGAATGTTTTATTTTTGTAATTTTTATTATTATTATTTATCAAATGAAAACCAAATGAAATGCATCAAATGAAACAAGGTATCACATGGAAAGATTTCAGATGAAAAATTATTAAATATTTTTTGCATATAAAAATGTCTTTGCTACACGTTCCACCATTAATTGAAACATGAGTTTTATTGATTGATGATGAATATCTTTTTTTAATTAATTAATCTAACCATGCATGGATCATCTAAATGAAAAACACATAGCAATTTATTAATGTTAATTTAGTTTATAAATAAATTAATTTATTTTGTTGTTGTTTTTTCAATTTATACATTTTAATTTATATTATAAATAAATGTATTTATTTCATGTTTTTATGCAACGTGTAAACTCCATTTATAAATTTCAATATAAAATTAATGCTTCCACATGTCCTCAAACAAAGAGACTTTATTACCCAACAGCCCTTGAGCTGGACAGTATTTTCTATGTCAGTCTGACAAGTTCGTATTTTTACTTTAGCCTGGCACGCTCCTTTACCTCACGCACTCAATCACATTTTCCAATCTCACAGTGAGAAACATTTCAAAGGTAGCAAGACGGCCATTAAAGTGCCTTATTTATACTTTGTTTTAGATGTCTCTTTTATCAATCAACTCCTCTCTGCTTTTCATAGACGGACTATTCATTATCTTCATGCATGTTTTATGCTAGATATCTGCTGTATAACTTCACACAATGTAGATGGTAAACAGTCATGATGGACGGGCAGCAAGTGGAAATGTTTGAAGCGATGATCTGATTGGTTACAGCTGATGATTACATGCTCAGGAAAGCATGAACTGACTTTGAACGGATCAGATCAAGACTGATACGCCAACACCTGCCATCCGCTCTGATGTTTTCATGATGGCAATTTCAGAACTGAAACTTCCTTCCAGAGCTCTAGGAGGAGGCTTTGTATGGATAAACATGATTTATGATTATGTACAGAAACCCTTTTAAGTTATCACCTGCTACAAATGTAGCCTGGATCATTTTATATTACCACCAGCTACATATGGAAATGATCGCAGGGCGAAGCCAAAAAAAAGTAACTGTAACCTGATTCTGTTACATTCATTAGTGGCTAAAAGTGATGTCGTCGTGCTTTGACGTGGCCACACTTTCTGCTGTCAGCAGGTGGCGCTTTGACTATAACTGAATATTGCCATGTTGATGTCTTCAGACCGGGACTATTATCAAACGTGAAGTTTGGAGCAGATTGGACATTGTATGCCTGAGTTTGGGGCCGTTCACATATCGAGTCTTTTCTGCGCGCAAGTCAGTTATTTCAAATGTAGCCGCGCGGCAGGCACGCTCATAATGGAAGCGACGTGGTCGCGACACGCAAGCGGTGCGTTTTCCAGGCGCATCGAGATGAAAAATTCTCAACTTTTCAGCATGCCGCAAGAGCACAGCAGGTCATGTGACAAGAACCAACCGATCAGCTTCGCATGCCATTTCCTGTTGCCAACAGGTAACACGCTATGACTAACTGAATATTGGCATATAGATGTCTTTAGGCCAGGACTATTATCAAACATCTGAAGTTTGGGCAGATCGGACACAGTATGCCTGAGTTACAACAGCTTCCTCTTTCATGGCGAAACATCAGATTTTGTCAGGCCGCCACGGACACGCCCTTCAACGAAAACTCAAGATCTTTGCAATTTAACATCGCTAAGGCCTTAAGATTAGACAGACCAAATATGATGTTTATCTGATAAAATCTCTAGGAGGAGTTCGTTAAAGTACAACGTCTGGAAATGGCAAAAATTGCACAAATTTTGCAGAGAAAATTCAAAATATCTCACTTCCTGTTGGGTTTTCAAATTTTGCACTTTTTTTGTAGGTATTGGGCTGTTACATGTGTGTACTGAATTTCATAGTTGTACGTGAAACGTAGCGCAAAGGGTGCTTAATTGAAATTTTGTAGGTGGCGCTATTGAGCCATTTTGCCACACCTAATTCTGAAACCCATATCAGATGTAAATTTTCACCCCTTCTGACGTGTGAGCAAAGTTTCATGAGTTTTCAAACATGTTTAGGTCCTCAAAAATGCAATTCATTTTGGAGAAGAATAATTGACCGAGCAATTACAACAGGGTCCTCACACCATTGGTGCTCGGGCCCTAATGAAATATTAATAACTGATTATGTTGTAGTCAGTGTTGTAGTATGCTTTTTCCTGTGAGCTTTTTGTTATATGCATTTTTTGCATAGTAAAATAAAACCTGTAACTGTAGTTTGCCTTTTTTGACAAACAATTTTGTCAGGTAAATACCTTAACCAAGTTTAGTGTTTTGTTATTCCCTCATATTTAAAATACTTTTTAAAAAATCTAAAATATTTCCTCATATTTTGATGGTTTAATCAAACTTGTAGGGTCATTAAAACACGCAATTGTGAGGAAAAAAAGTGACAAAAAATTTGTTACTTTTTCTATCTTTTATTTTATTTTAGTGGCAAAGATGTAAACTCAAAATTCTGCAAAAAAAATGTCAGAATTGTGAGATGTGAACTCGCAAGTCTGAGGAAAAAAGTCAGAATTGCATGATGTAAACTCAATTATGAGTTTATAATGTGCAATTGTGAGATATAAACTCGCAATTGTGAGTAAAAAATGCTATTAATGTTTTTTTTTTTCGTGGTGAAAACAGGCTTTTATACATATATGAGCTTGTTTAGGTCAAAAAGATTTGGTTGCTTGCAATATCTACAACCTACTGAGATTTTTTTCTACTGCCGATGTTTATTTGTGTGTGTGTATGCTGCATTATGTCCGTTTATGGTACAGAAACGTAGTACATGAGCGCACTATGATATCAGTGCATTTCCAGCTGAAAGACACACACCTCCATATCAGTGCAGAAAGTTGCGTTTGTGCCGAATAAAATCTGGCACTGTTCATCAGCGCTGTAGTGCATCCCAGGAAGTTTGGCTGGCAGACGGATGAGGTAGCGGTTACGTGGGTCAGTATGCAGCAAACAGGCACTTGCTTTTGATCTGAAAGACAGTACATGTTAGAGAAATCAACACAATGTACAAAACATATTCACACATAACTGGAGGAAGTGCAAACCTTCCTATAAAAGAAATTAGGAACTGCTGTGCTTCTAAAACCGGTTTTCCATTGCTAATTCATTTGTCAAAGTCTTTTCTCCAAGTCCACTCTCTTATCTTCCTATAACTGTAAAATCAGACAAACACAGACAGCTGTAACATGACAGATGTCTGTGAAACCAAAAGCAGTTTCCAAACTCTTATTCAAGGAGGGCAAAGGCGAAATATTTTGAAAAGATTGACATTGATGCCTTAAACTCTAATGAGCGCATACACTTCAGGACTTTCAAGCACGTCTGCTTTCTAAATATTTAATATTTCAGCTCATCCTAAAATAATCAGAATCAAAATTGTGCATTTAATCGATAGGGATTAAATTAAAAGAAACACCTTTAAAATATTACAGACTGAGGATGCAATTTGATTTATTAATTCTTGATGCATTTTGTCACATAATAAAATTAAACTAAACAAATTAAAAAAAAAAAAAAAAAATTAAATAAGCAATGTGAATTATATAAATGAATCAATGAATAAATAAATAAAAACTAAAATACTCAAAAGGAAATTATTTTGAATTTATTTGAATAAAAAATAAAATATAAAATAAAATATTTATGCAATTTGATTTACTAATTCTTAATTCATATTGTCACATAATAAAATATAATCAAACAAATTAAACTGACTAAACTACAGTGGACTAAACTAATCTAAACTAGTGGTGCAACAGATCACAAAATTCACAGTTCGGATCATTTTACGAATCAGCAAAAACAAAAATAAATGGGGTAATAATGCTTTCCATTTATTACTTTAATGGAAAATTGTTTTTGCTGTGGCAATACCACAGCAAAAACTACTAGCCTAACTAATACAGTTCAAACATTATTAAAGATAAGTGAACAGTTAGTAATATAATAAGTAATAAATATAAGAACAAATACACAAATACCAAGATGCAAATAAATACCATATAACACAGTTACAAACAAAATAAGGTCTAACAGCAGTATTCAGGTATGGAAATGTAATAATTAAATGTAAAACAACACTACAGTGTTTACCGTATTAATTAAATATAGATGAATATTTGTTAAAGCTGTGTTTTGTTGTTTGTTTAACATTAATGACACAGATACCAGCAGGTATTTATAGGATGCTGTCACTGTAAGACCTAATGCAGAACAGTTCCAATATAATAATACACATCCGATTTCTTTCTGTTTACATGCACTTAAGACATAACCGACTATGTTTACGAGAATACTTGCCGAGACGGGTATTTTGACATAATTTTGTGTGTATGTGTCCGTTCAAGCACAAGGAGACAAAAAAAGGAATCAATTTGGTGTTTGCGTATTTTGCCTGAAACGCGCCTCTCTGTGTGTGCGCACTTCGGGTGCATGCAGCTGTGTGCACAGATAACAGTTTGCAAGTACTGAATTGAGTTCTCTTTCACCTATTCTTGCACTTCAATGGTTTAAAATTGATTTAATGTGTAAATTGGCAAGACAAAACACTTGCAAATTATAAACTTTCACTCAGTGATGGTTAAACTTATAACTATAATTAATCTGCAAATCACATGCGTGCCGAACCATGGGGTCTGGTCCGTTACTAATCTAAACTAAACTAAACAAGTAAAATAAAACCATGGAAATTAATTTCATGCTACACACTAAAGCTGCAGTCATACAGGGCACGTGTACAAAAAAGTGGCAATAGGGTTTCCAATATAGTTTCCAAAACATTATTAGATTGCTTTCTGCTGGAAGAATATGTGTGATGCTGCTTCAAGATTTGGCCAAAATGAGACAGTATAATTTTGCTGCCTACCTTTTGGAACAGCCTCTACGTCGGGAGCGCCTATGGCGCCTACGTAGGCAGCTCACCAGGTTTTGGAAGAGAGCCATGTTGTCATGTTATCGTAGCAAGGAGCTTTACTCTACAGGAAAAAAGACTAATCTGCTTGATTGTCTCTGGCATTAAAATACTCTCAAAAGCTCAACAGCACAGTTTGGATAACGTTGTTATCTGCTTGGATACAGTGACACTTTATAGTTTGAATTGAGGTCAGAAGTGCGCGGGGCACAGCAGACAGTGAATACTGACGCTTTATTCTGTCATCGGCTGCGGTACATCCGTGAGGATCGATGACTCCAGCCGGTTCTTTGTTTATAGAGCCGGAGCAGACACTATTAAGCTTGGGCTTCCAGAATGAACTCTCCTCTTTAAACACCTCTATTCAATGCTTCACTGTTTGTTCATCTTCCTCAAGGATATTTGCCAGAAAATTAATGTGGGAAACTGAATCTAGCCTGTTTAGTGGTACTTATTTTAGTAGCTTATATGGAAATTATATAGTAATTATAAATAAATAAATATTATTAATACTATAAATGTTATTGCATATTGCATATTATTTATTAATATTTATTAAATGGTTAGTTCCTGTCCTTGATTCTGATTGGTCAATAGCTGTGTTTTATTCACGATAAAACACGGCTGTGACCGCTTCACCCAACGGTTCTGTGTATCACTACACAACACCCTTAGCAACCACTCTTAGCAACGTAAACTGTTTGTTCTCAATTGATATTGTTCATTGAAGCTTACTGGATTATGTAGAAGAGTATTGTGAGAAAGAGATCGAGTGAGCGAGTTTATTACCTGCATTCAGATTTAGCATTCTTCTTCAGGTCAGTCCTATGTTCATAATAAAAAATCTGTTTAAATGTCCGATGTATTATCTTGTCCTTTTAACAGTTAAGGGGTTTTCCCGTGACTGACAGTGCTAATCAAAGCATTTGTCAGTTGTGTCTTGTTCCGTGTTCACAACAATTCAGTCTTTTCAGTGTAAAAGTCTTTGTTACTGACTGACACACTCATAAAGACAGTCTTTGCCGCCATGTAATGGCGTAATAATGTAAATTCTGTTTCTGTTCACGATCAGGGACTGTTTTTTTCCGGCGGAAGGAAGGCTTTTAGTGAAAGTTTACTTCATGAAAGTTGCATTGATACATATTTTTGGCTTTAATATTTGTATTGTGTGGTAACCGTTTTATAAAAGCAATAAGGTACTTGAGGCTAGTGCTGAATCGTGAATAAGTCACGGCTGAAGGGGTTGCAGGCATTCTAACAACGCCCTTCAGCCATAACTTATTCACGATACAGCACATCTCGTACCTTATTGCTTACAAATATAATTATTATAATTTTCAGAATTATCCTATCACTTTATAATAAATAATTATTATAAAATATATGTTTGCAGTTTTTTCATGTGCACATAAATTTTTTCTGTATATGCAGAAATCTCAAGTTTTTTTTTTCTGAAAATGACACATTTCACCCAAAAATGAAAATTATCCCATAATTTACTCACCCTCAACATGACAGCCTAATCAGAGTTATATTAAAAAATATTCTGGCTCTTCCAAGCTTTATAATTGGAGTGAATAGTAAGAGAATAGAGATTTTGAAGCCCAAAAAACATCCATTAATCATAAAAGTAATCTATACGGCTCCAGAGGGTTAATAAAGGCCTTCTGAAGTGAAACAATGCGTTTTTGTAAGAAAAATATTATAAACTAGAAAGACTGGCTTCCGTACGTGAGTTGATTCCGGCAGTAGAGTGAACTTGGACCTGACGCATGACGTATTGACAAACACGAAAGTGCAGAGGAGAGAGCAAAACAAAACACCGGTTATGAATTAGAAGTCTAAAATGATCATTTTTAAAGAGAAATGTCAGAGGAGCTTGAGTTTGTTGCCCAGCCCTATTTGTTTGAACCACGAGAGGCTTTTACTCTCACCTAAGCTTACGCTACTCCTACATCCTCAACTCTTGTGAATGCGCAGACGGACGTTGCCGTAAGTCAGTGATTATAGTCCATAAAGTTAGAAATATGAATATTTTTCTTACAAAAACCCATCACTTCACTTCAGAAGGCCTTTATTAACCCCCTGGATCCATATGGATTACTTTTATGATGGATGGATGTGCTTTTTTGGGCTTCAAAATATCGGTTACAATTCACTCCAATTATAAAGCTTAGAGGAGCCAGAATATTTTTTTAATATAACTGTGATTGTGTTTGACTGAAAAAAGAAAGTCGCATACACCTAAGATGGCTTGAGGAAAAATTATGGGATAATTTGGGATAATATGGGATAATTTTCATTTTTGGGTGAACTAACCCTTTAAGGACTCTGTAGTTTAATTATAGGCATACATCTCATTTGCTAAAATTAATTAATTATACTAAATTAAATATAATTATAGCAGTATTTCTAAAATTAAATGATAAATTATTATAGCAATATTAATTATACAATTAGTCTAACACATGCCAATTTATAGGCCATTCCACTGTCTAGTTATTAGTATCACCAAATGAAAACTCCATATTGGTCGATCACTACTAATAATACCTAAAAACAGAGGCTAGTTTGAGGATTTTACATTTTATGGAACTCACCTGAGGAATTTTTCCAGGTCGTCACGACTGCAGGTGGACCAGGAGAGGTCACTGGGGTTACGACCTTTGACCCATTCCCCAGACATGATGTGAGAGTGGCCTGTGCAGCTGGCATGATCGTCATCATGGCTCATGCCCATGCTAAAGAGGGAAGAAAATCAAAAACACGAAACACTAATAAGAAACAGCAGTGATTTTGACAAAATATGAGTCTCAACCAGGCATAGTGCACAATAAATACTTATTAATTATGCTTGTTAAACATAATCATTAACACACTGTTTACGAAGCTTCCTTTGAATGCATAACAATGCAGTATTACTCTGAAATAGAGCATGTGTGCTCATGAAAGCCAAAGCAACTTGAGTCAGAGAGAGCCGTAAGAGTACTTTCTCTTAAGCCCTGACCTACATTTCCCAAATTAAAAACAACAACCAAAAACTGAAGCAGCAGTGAGCGCAGGAACTAATAAAGAGAGCAGTGTGGATTTCCAGGCTGCGTCTCGGCTCCCGCTAAAGACCAAAGCAATAAAAGTAAAAAGACACACACAGAACACAATAGAAATCAAGGAGTCACCGTGGAGAACTAAATGAAAAAGGAGAAGAATGTGAATGCTACAGCAGTTTCATCCCTGCTTCTTTCAAGCTTTAACATAGATGAGTGCCTTTTAATGTCAATGGGTTGATTTGGTTAGTAAGTGGACTGAGATGGGAATCTTTCACACACAATCGTGTGAGGTTTAGAAGGGTGCCAAATTTCTGTTGTGTTAAATTTGTTTATGGGAGAAAAAAACACATGATTGGCCTTATTAAAACAGGACGTTTCTCTGCCAAGCTAATAACGGTCAAGTGCTGTCACAAGCCAAATACCCTATCAAGCGTGCACAGGACTTGGAAGGGAAGCCTTCATGCATGATGACCAATGTGTGGCTTAGTGCTTAAAGATATGGGCTGGTATTATGCAGTTGCTAGGTGGTTTCTTACTGCCCCAAGTCAAAAACCAAAAGTCATATTGCTTAGAGAAGTTATTGCACACTGTTCCTCAAAAAGCCAAACACGAGGAATCATTAACGTTCTTAAACTGTACAAGTTACTCAACAAATGTTAATGCCCTTAGTGCTCGTGGCAGGCGCGCTGTTGACACGGTGGACAGGGGGGTCAGGACCCCCGCAGTTTTGAAAAGACAGAAATCGACCCCCGCACTTTTGATAAGGGCTGCTTCAATCAGTCACACTATATCATCTTTTAGCTTAGGATATTTTCTTTCAGATGAGATCATTTCCACGTTTCTGTGAGCTTTCGTTTGTAAATAATCAACTGTTTTGTCGAGGATGTGAACAAGACATGCGCTCTCGAATGGAGAAACACGCAGTCTCCAAACAATCGATCAAAGCGTGCTAACGTTTTAGGACAGGTCGATGGTACATAAATCATGCCCGAACGTTAGCGTTTGTCAATCAAGCCAAACCGTCATTCAGAAACTGAGAAATTTGACACTTTAAGGTAAGGAGGCTGATCTCTCAGGTTGACGCGCGAGCTGGCTTGACGGGAGTTTTCGTGAGGATATAGTTTATGGACTGTTTTGATTTCGGTAATTACATCTAGAAAGGTAAAAGCATTGATGGTATCTATAAAAGAGATATCTGAAAGCGAAACGAAAGTGATTATTGCCTCAACCAGCGATGCAGTGGGGAGGACACACGAGAGGAGACCTGCGCGTTCAATTGGTATTTGTATACTGTAATACTGCATTTACAATGCTTATCAGTGGCGTGCACTTTGATCGCGAAAGTTAAAGTGCCCTTTGCGGTCGCATCGCGGTGTCCCCGCATTCCCATTTCTCCCCCCGGAACGCGATTTCTACCGCGGGAGAACAAAAAAAAGCAAAAAAAAAAAGTTTGTCAGAGCGTTTAGTCTGCAGATCTAAACCATAAACGATTTTGTTCTCTTGAACACATGCGATGGAAACAGCGCTATTTGCAAACTGCCTTTGCAATATTCTTATTTTTTTCACAACACTTATTTTCAACTTTGATGGTAACATATACACCAATCAGGCATAACATTATGACCACCTTCCTAAAATTGTGTTGGTCCCCCTTTTGCTGCCAAAACAGCCCTGACCCGTCGTGGCATGGACTCCACTAGACCCCTGAAGGTGTGCTGTGGTATCTGGCACCAAGATGTTAGCAGCAGATCCTTTAAGTCCTGTAAGTTGCGAGGTGGAGCCTCCATAGATCGGACTTGTTTGTTCAGCACATCCTACAGATGCTCCATTGGATTGAGATCTGGGGAATTTGGAGGCCAAGTCAACACCTCAAACTCGTTGTTGTACTCCTCAAACCATTCCTGAACCATTTTTGCTTTGTGGCAGGACACATTATCCTGCTGAAAGAGGCCACAGACACCAGGGAATACCGTTTCCATGATAGGGTATACATGGTCTGCAACAATGCTTAGGTAGGTGGTACGTGTCAAAGTAACATCCACATGGATGGCAGGACCCAAGGTTTCCCAGCAGAACATTGCCCAAAGCATCACACTGCCTCCGCCGGCTTGCCTTCTTCCCATAGTGCATCCTGGTGCCATGTGTTCCCCAGGTAATCGACGCACATGTACCCGGCCATCCACGTGATGTAAAAGAAAACGTGATTCATCAGACCAGGCCACCTTCTTCTATTGCTCCGTGGTCCAGTTCTGATGCTCACGTGCCCACTGTTGGTGCTTTCGGTGGTGGACAGGGGTCAGCATGGGCACCCTGACTGGTCTGCGGCTATGCAGCCCCATACGCAACAAACTGTGATGCACTGTGTATTCTGACACCTTTCTATCAGAACCAGCATTAACTTCTTAAGCAATTTGAGTTACAGTAGCTCGTCTGTTGGATCGAACCACACGGGCCAGCCTTCACTCCCCACGTGCATTCGTGACCCTGTCGCCGGTTCACCACCATTCCTTCCTTGGAGCACTTTTGATAGATACTGACCACTGCAGACCGGGAACACCCCACAAGAGCTGCAGTTTTGGCGATGATCTGACCCAGTCGTCTAGCCATCACAATTTCGCCATTGTGAAACTCACTCAAATTCTTACGCTTGTCCATTTTTCCATATCAACTTTGAGGACAAAATGTTCACTTGCTGCCTAATATATCCCACCCACTAACAGGTGCCGTGATGAAGAGATAATCAGTGTTATTCACTTCACCTGTCAGTGCTCATAATGTTATGCCTGATCGGTGTATAACGTTCAAAAGTTTGGGGTCAGTAATATATTTTTGATCAAATAAATGCAGCCCTGGTGAACATAAGAGACTTTTTTTTTTTTAAATCTTACCATTCCCAAACTTTTAAACAGTAGTGTAAATAGTGTCTTTCACATTGTGTAGTAATTTGCCAATCTCACCTACTGTTCAAGCACCAATTACTCTATCCACTCATTAAACAGACAATCATTTATCTTTATGCAGAAAGGTGCTTTGACTAATGATCACATAAGCAGTGATGACACTAATGAGACATAGTGGGTGGACTGAAATATGATGCATTCGGACTATACGGAGGATGTTTTCATTTCGAATGAGTCGATGCATGCGGCAAACCCCACATTTGTGTTACGCCAATGTTCCTAGAGCACCATAATCATGCTCCTTCAGCTGTTATTACTGGAAAATGATCAGCGTCTACACTTGATAAAGTGTAACGAATGGAGCAGTGCTAAAACAGGACTCCAGACAGTCATCAAGCTTTGTTACGCCTGCACACCAAATCAAAAGGTCTTGAGTAGATCACGCCAGATGCCCTTATGATGAAAGATGAGAAACTGCTCGGTAGTCAGAGAAATCTCAGTCCATCAGAAAGTGTGACGCTGTTGCATGTGTTTATTAGAGCTAGTAAATGCCATGCTGACAGAAATATTCGACGGCGCAGTAGTGCTAGTGACTCTATAAAATAATCATCTTGATGTGTCTTTATTGTAAAGAACTAAGCATGCACATAAACCCATAATATACTTGCTTTAATAGTGTTTTTACAGACTCGAGACAATGGAGCCCTGTGTGCGCGTGATGACTGGGATAGCGGCGCGGCCCTGGTATCGGCACCAGCCGGGCGTGATCGGTGCCAACTCATTACTGCCGGGCATTAAACCCAACTTTGGCCTGCGCCGTCCCACTGCACGCTATAGTGGAGCAGGTACGGTGATAACTCCTCTGAAGACTGGCACTGCCACAAAGACGGCGCTTACGCTAATGTAGCTTGGCTGTTTTTCCAGACAAATTTTGGTGTTGGCTGCCCATCATTGTTTTATCAAAGAAGGCTTTATGCAAGCAAGGAGATGAAGGGGAGCTATTGTGAGAAGCGAATAACATGTAGTCGTGGTATTCGGTTCAATCCAGTAATTCATGTGAATGATGTGTGAACGTGAAATGTTTTACAGCATGTTCTCTTTTAGGAATTTCACTAGATTTTTCAAATCACTCAGTGAGGATGAAAGTGTGTTTGGGGTCTCAATCACTCATTTAATGAAAGAAACCCGATGTACCGGGACGTACACAAGTAACCTGTTGTTAAAAAGAGCAGAGCAGGGCATTTACAATGGAGACAGGGACCATAACATGGTTTAAATTAAAAAAATAAAATAAAATGGTTTAAACACTGCTGAAGAGGAGTTTGATCATGGATGAAGATCTGGTCAGATGTCTCTTCTTTTGGTGACATTAGCCAAGATTGCATTCATCTACTGTAATTACTGGACCAAAAAGGCAAATGTTGTCAGCCTTTAAATAGATGCTTAATTAATATTCTGTGAAAAAAATCCCTGGTACGTGTGAAAGTTCACACAAGTATAGTTCACACAAGTCATCGTTTACTCACTCTCACGTCGTTCCAAACCTGTATGCCTTTTTTTTTCTTCGGTGTAACTCAAAAGGACATGTTCATGCTGCTCTTTTCCATGCAATAAAAGATAACAGTGACCAGTGGCTCTCAAATCTCTGGTACAACAACTTATTTTCGGTCTTTTCCTCACACAAAGCTATCGTACGGGTTGGAATATGACTACTTTTATGGTGCTTTTTTGTCCTCTTTGGAGCTTCACCACCGATATTTACAAAATGCTTTCATTGTATGGAAATGAACTGTGTGAATTTGTCTTATACAGGAGAAAGTAATTCATACAGGTTTGGAAGGACATGAAGGTGAGTAAATGATGATTGAATTTTCATTTTTGGCAGAACTATCTCTTTGTCATCTTCTGTTTGGTCAAACAGCTCAAAAAATATATACAACTGCTCAAACGTTTGGGATCGGTAAATGTTTTTGAAAGAAGTCTCTTATGCTCACCAAGGCTTCATTTATTTGATTAAAAATACAGTAATATTGTGAAATATTATTACAATTTAAAATAACTGTTTTCTATGTGAATATATAGTAAAATGTAATTTATTCCTGTGATCAAAGCTGAATTTTCAGCATCATTACTCCAGTCTTCAGTGTCATATGATCCTTCAGAAATCATTCTAATATGTTGATTTGCTGCTCAAGAAACATTTCTTATTATTATCAATGTTGAAAACAGATGCGCTGTTTAATATTTTTACATTGATACAAGATTTAAAAGATTTGGATCACTTATTTAAAACATAAATCTTTTGAAATATTATAAATGCCTTTACTATGACTTTTGTTCAATTTAATGCATCCATGCTGAATAAAAGTATAAAATACTGACCCCAAACTTTTGAACAGTAGTGTATGTACCATTTCAGTATCATGTTTATACTTTGTGACTCTTCACAATACTAAGAGAATGGTTATTATAACGAAACTATAAAACATGACTTAATGGAATGAAATTTCACATGACAAGATTCTCTGATTACTGTACATGCTATATTTTTGTACAATGTGTTTTGCTGGAATCAAATTGAAGCCAAACAGATTTTTTAAACTATATTCATTAAATAATATTCATTAAAACAAATAATTGTCATTACTGAGTTTTCTGGGTCTCTAAACACAAAGAATGCTACATCTTCTCTGTACTTGAGGGTTAGACATCTACTGTATCATGCTCATTAATTTGAAGTATCACAGTGCTTATAAAAAAAAACAGTTCTCAGATGCATATTTCATTGCATGCAAACAGAGAAGATGATGGAGCAAAACTGTGATACACCTGAACTCCTTTAATACAATATCAGAGGCCTCTAAATCAGTTTTCTACATTATTTGGACTCACTTGTGGCCCAGCTCATGAGCGATGGTGAAGGCCAGGTTGAGTCCATTGTCCTCCGCCAGCACACACTTCCTCTTGGAGCTACAGGTGCCACCCAGATAAGCGATTCCTGAGGAGAGAGCAAAGCACAGAGTGAGAAGATGGACAGAAAAGAACCACGACTGAAACACAAATCTGACACTTTACTGCTTGAAGGTCATTCACACAGACTGGAGGTCCGTTGTTGCTGCAAATCGATGTCAGTTTTAGCTTACTTTTAAAAATATAAATCATTCAAGCGTGGAAAAAAAAAAATCAATAAACTATTAAAATCTATATAAATAATTTATATAAATATATATTTTGTTTATAAAATTTACATATTTTTTTATTTTATAAAATATTGATCATATATATACAGTCAAACCAAAATTTATTCAGACACCTTGAACATTTAATTAATTATTACAGTTTTAAAAATGGTAATAAAATATGACAATTTCTTAGAGTGTCAGAAAAAATTAATCTTAATTATGTCAGATAACACTTAAGCAAAACATGGTCAGGTCAAAGTGTCTGAATAATTTTTGGTTCCAAATTTTTACCAATTTTACTGCTAGCCCACTGTATGAAGAATTTTTGGGTATAATATGTCACAGTTCTGTCAGGACCACTATCGTCAAATATGATTAATAATTGCATAGAGTTTAAAAAAATTACATGCATTTTGTATGATCTCTCTTATTTTGTTAAAATTATTCACATTTTCACAGATTCTGCAAGTGGTTCACATACTTTTTCTTACAACTGTATATATATATATATATATATATATATATATATAATTTTATTAATTATAATATTTATAAAATATATTATTATTAATTATTATACATATAATTTACAAATATTAGTATGATCATATATATATATATATATATATATATATATATATATTATATACATATATACATATATATATATATATATATATATATATACATAGGATAGTTTTGAAATGAATTAATAAATTAAAAAATACATAAATAAATAAATGTAATTCTCAAAGCCATTATATAACATAAGTCCCAGATAATTATCTTTATATATATATATATATAAAGATTTAAAAATATTCAGATTAATATCTTTCTGTTTAGAAAAATAATACACATAAGCAACACACAAAATATATCAGAACTCCCTAGCAACAGCATAGCAATGCCCTGGCAACCACCCACAACAACACTCTTAGCTTCATGACAGCAAGTCTGCACAATTACCAGTCAGAAAATGTAAAAATATAGCCGCTTCTTGCTTTTGCCCTACGAGTCAAAAACACTGTCACTCACACAACGTACGTCACATCACAGACTATCACCTTTCCAGTGTTTCTGTGAAAGCACCTGGTTTGTGTCTGACACTGGACGAAACCCAGACAACCTCACTTAGCCTCTGACCGCTGTAAGTGAAATCAATAACTAGAGAATGAAATTCAGCCCAGATGCTTGTGTTAAAAAAAGAAAAAACTGTGTTTAGGATGACAAGAGAGCAGTTTGGTCCAGCAGATGTACTTTTATATGGAATAACACAACAGGAAATGAGCATGTTTGATTGCATGAGCATATGGTATATTGCATTTTTCAGATGTGTGATTTTTGCAATACATATATCATTCTCAGAGATTAGGACCACATTGTATTGTTAAAGAAACCTATATGAAGAATATAATAAGGCTTCTTCAACTGGTCAAATCCAAAAAAACAGGAAACATTATTCTAGCTACTCTTTCTATGATGGATGATCATTTTGTTCATTTTGTCTACTCAATAGAAAAATCAACACAGTATTCACTGAGTTTCACACATACATGTGTATCAGACAGATGTTTTTGAAGCTGCACCAGAAGAAAAAGCTTTCAATTTAACTAAAATATCCTACGGAACTGTTCTAGTTTACAGTGGTTGCGAATGGGAATGTTTCTTATTTTATCTTATCTTATAGCATCTTATTTTCAATCTGTAAAAATAACAGAAGGCATTTTGAATTAGTACATTACGAAAAAGTTCATGCCTGGTTGGTAGCGCAAATATGATGCCTTTAAATGTTGCCTACGTTGTCCACATAGGAGCTGGCTACAGTAGGTTTTGGAACAAGTCAATTATTACTTTAATCAATGTGAAAAAATAAGCATCAAGCAGCCCGTACATACTAACACACTCTTCACTGGTTTGCTTGTCAAAAAAAAAACAGCTGTTTACTATCAGCACAGAATTAAAATACTGAACAACAACAGCATGATTTAAAAGGCCCACGAGAAAAAGAAAAAGCCAATGATATACAAGCACTTAACGCATCTTATTAAAAAATCATTTCTTCAGATGGTCTTACATGTTTCACACAGTGGTTCAAAAAGTATTGTTCTAAGGCAACAAGACAGAAACCCTGCTGGAAGCACTAAAAGCTATTCTGTGCTGGTGAAAGCAATTAAAAAATAAAGGGAAATTTGGATGTTCCACTCTAGATCATGAATCAGCGTTTCTTTGTTATTTGCTCACAAAGTTTGATGACTGATGCTGGAAATAATTGCCATGTAAAACTGTGCTTCATTACTCTTCAATAAATCATGTCATACCGAATTGATGTATGGAGCCTAAAACCCCAATTCAATCAACAAGCACAGAAACTGTAATATCATATTAGCAATATAGATGACTTGATGATTTGCTTGTGTCAGGATGATTTTTTCATCTTTACACATGGAGCTGAGGTTTAAAACACATGTCGGAAAATTATGGGCTGTGCCATTTTTATACTGGCTGGAATTGTATGATGGAAAAATTATTTTCTTTGAATGCCATATAAAAAGAACAGCAGGTTGATTGGAAAACAGATGTTGTCCTGAATTCCTCCACTTCTCTTCTAATCCTCTATTTCTTCTTTCTTTGTTTTTTTGTTTTTTTACAGCCATGCATACTTAGACAAAAGCTGCAATTATATCTGCTACATCTGTCATGGACTGATTTACAGTTTGAGGTCAGACGAGTTCAAGTTTCTGTAAGCAAGTCTCTGCAATCGTTCTGTGCAGTTATTTTTATAGCTTGCTGTGAGCTGATGGAATGTAATCTATAATGTGTAATGACTGTCTGGATGTGTGAACTACAGATGACAGACAGGTAGGCTTAATAAGGTACAACTTCTTTGCAACTGAATGGAAATGAGAGCTCAACAAATTATTTAAACCCCCTCCTTTTTCATTTGATGTAATTTTGAAAACAGGATGATAAATTTATGAATTTAAGGATAATTATAATAGAACGATAGATACAACAATAGAATGATTCAACGATAGAATGATTGATTGACTGACTGACTGACTGATTGATAAACATATAGAATGATAAACAAATAGAACTGTAGACAGATTGATTGTTTGTTTGATTGATAAATAAACAGACAGACAGACAAATAACAGTTGAATTCAGTTAACAGTAAGTTCCTTACTATATACGGTGAATAACTGTAATAGATCTAGACGTACATTCAATGCAATTTTGCAGTAAAATACTGTTAAATTTGAAGTTTTTGGAAGTGAAAAAGAACATCATTATATAATTTACAGTGAAAAATGGTAACT
Source organism: Ctenopharyngodon idella (assembly GCF_019924925.1). Taxonomy (NCBI): domain Eukaryota; kingdom Metazoa; phylum Chordata; class Actinopteri; order Cypriniformes; family Xenocyprididae; genus Ctenopharyngodon; species Ctenopharyngodon idella. The sequence goes on along the minus strand of NC_067226.1, from coordinate 30,835,208 downwards.
TGACATTCCCAGAATTCCATGCGTGACACTTTTGATGTATTTTCGTTGAAATAACTCTTTTTCTTATCAGTTATGTACATTAGGGTTTTATGTTACATCTAATGTTGTTTAATGAATGTTTATTGCATTATTTTAGAGTCATGTGTGTTACCATGATGGTGTTTACTGTTTAGTGTTCGTGTGAATGACACTGTGCACCTTATATATATTACTATTAGCTTGTGGAAAAGCTGCTTGTGGTGAACTTTCACTCATCATGTGTCTTTCTCATCACCACCTGTTTTAGGTGGTTGTCAGTGTATTACAAAGGTACAAAACAGATATTAGTACTTCAATAGGTTGGTATATTAACATCATATCAGTTAATGAAAACCTTTTTTACTTTAAATTTAAATTAAATCTGTAAAACCTAAAATGTTGCTATCGTATTTTTTTACGGTAAATTTCTGGCAACCACAGCTGACAGTTTTTTACTGTAAATTTCACTGAATTTTTTTACAGTGATGAAACAGATTGACGGGGCGATGATATCACCAGCTGTATTTGACTCAGCGCTTGCTGGATCAAATACGGCCACGGGCCCCATAGCTCACGGTTAAAGCGTCCAGACAGATGACATGGCTAAATACACACGGCGCCGGGAGATATTTTGCCGATTATTTATCTGGGGTTAATTTGCCGTTAGCACATGTAGAGTGGTTTGCATTTACAAGCTGAGCCCTTTCGTGACGGGAGAAGAACAGCGAATCTACCAGCTCAGCAGCTTGGGCGGCCCGGCTGAACTGGGACAAATGCTTTGTTATGAGTTGTGAGGAGCACTCTCGGTCAGCTGCTTTAAACATTCCATTCAGGATCCTCTCTCCTCTGTCTTTTATCTCTTTATATATGTATATATATAGAGAGAGAGAGAGAGAGAGAGAGAGAGAAAGGGAGGTTGGGTGTCAACCTAAAGTCATCAAGAAATGAATGACATTTGCAACACATTTTACTATGTATTTATTTAATTGTTTGTTTAATACTTTGTTATTTAATACTATTTTACTACTATTTTTATTACTTTATTTTAAAATGTAAAAAATTCAAGCACATTCAAAAATTCAAACACACAAAAGAGATATTTTCTTTAATATCTCAATTGTTTCTCCTTCACAGTATGATATTAAATTAAAATATAGCTGCAAGCAGCAATTAAGGGACCAAGCACAACAGAAGCAATCAAGGAAGCTAGCAGCAACCAACAATGTCATAATGGACTATGATGGCAACTGAGACAAAGACATTGCATGTCAATTTTGAAGTCAATCAGACCAACAGTACTGTAGTTAGAGCCAATTTCATGTTTTGTTCAATTATAGCACCACCTAGTGGCACAGTCCCATCGTTTTTTTGTGTGTCCTCAGAGTGCCCCCATACATAAGCATGTCAAATTTGGTGAAAATATCTCATTTCGTTTAGGAGTTATAGACATTTATATGTATGAACACATAAAACATTACCCACACCTGACTTTGATTGCATTTTTTTTTGCCACTTGCTATTAAAATTTTGACATTTGGTCATTAGCATACAGTCAACGACCTATGTCTCTGATTTTTCTACGGTGATTTCGTCTCGATCGGACTAACGGTTTCTAGGATATTTGCAAATGTTGTTTAAACGCTAAATCACACTAACCTACTAATCCACACACACTAATAATTGGACTAACCATAAGGCGAAACCTAGCATGTTTGGTATCTGGTCCGAAACTTCTCAGGCTCCTTCAGGGCATTGTGCTGATGACCCATACTGAGTTCCTTAATGATATATTCATGCGTTTTGTTAAAAAAAAGAGCATTTTACTACAAAATTCAAAATGACTAATATGGGAAATTTGTATATCAATTATATGTATATCAATTGACTTGGCATGATGCCCCGAATCTAACGAGACCACTTTTATGACAAAACATACAGAAGTTATAAGCAAATATAACCATTTTTGAATCTTTGGATCAGTAGGTGGCGCTGTGCCAAAACACAGCATGTAACCTCATTTCCTGCTTGTGATGACATGGACCAAGTTTGGTTTGAATGCAATAAAGCATTGCGGAAATACAGCCTTACGCTAATTTTCACAAACACTACGTAAAATTCGTTGGCATGGTCTGAAGATGATCTTCTTCAATTTTCGTGAAAATCGAGCAACTGCCTAGGAGAAGTTTCAATTATAGTGTCACAATTTTAGAAAATTCAAAATGACAGAAAATTTTTCATAATGGAAAATGACGTCATAGGGTGCAATCGAATCATCTTGAGCCAAGAAATCAGAGGAAAAAAGAATTTTGCCCTTACAGTTCAAAAGTTATTAGCATAAACGTGATTGCAAATTTGGACAGTTGGTGGCATTAGAGGGACTGACTTCGTGACACCCCATTTGCTATGGTGACAGTTCAGACTGTCCTTTATCTGTGTGCCAAATTTTATAACTTTCTAACAAGCGGTTCTATGGGCTGCCATAGAAACGCAAGAAGAAAAAGAAGAAGAACGTCAATGATTACAATAGGTGCCTAAGCACCTTTGGTGCTTGGCCCCTTATAATACACCCCATTATTAAACGGGTACATAACTGTTAAAAATACAGTTTTTCTCAATTGCTTAAACACATTTCTTGAAAATGTGAATCTCATCAACATCACAGGCTATATTGGCGGGGGTAAAATCCTCTTGCATGCCTGATCCACCCGGCACGCATCAACTGAAACTCGTTGCCCAGCCTCCCTCATAGTCATAACATGGACAACAACATGGTCAACTAAAGTGACATGAATTTCATCAAAGGATTCTTGTCTCCTTGCCCTTCCCCTTCCTCGTTTTCCTCCTCATCCTCTTCCTTCTCCTCCTCTCTGGTGTCCTTAACCTCTTCTATCACATCTCTCTGGACCCATTGTTCCAAATCTGAATGAACTGATTCAGGCTCTTTTATCTATCTATTGAAGGTTCTGATTGGTGTGTGATAAATTTTGACTCTTAGTGCTTCCACCTGGGTATTTGAGCTGAAGCTGTGCTGACTTGAGTGAACAAAATTGAATGCTATTGCTTTCTAAATGACCACATGGTCTAGGCAATGAGAAATGAAGGGATTTGTGTCTAGAGTTTTGCAGTGACAGTTCAACAAATCTGACTCATGCGTCAAAACAGGGGAATAGTGTTTATAGTTTAGGGAAATTGGTGTGCTTTTTGATAAATGGCATTATGGTTTTGAAATTTTAGTTCATAAGCCTGGTTATAGTGTTTAAGCAATTGAGAAAAACTGTAAATAAATGTATTGTATATTATATAAAATAAATGGTGTAATATGTGCCGGAAAAACAGAATATTAAAAACACAAAGTTTGACTATGAAATACAAATTTTACATAGGATTTACATTGGATTTTCTCGAGTTTAATGACCTGTTTTCCATGATTTGCTCCATTTAAAGCTTCAGTTTTACAGCCCCACACTGAACTATCCCTCTTCAAGCCCTCAAACGGCCCACAGAAAACAGGAAACGGCACGTTGAACCTACTGTGCAGGAGAGCTTATAAAACCATGGAGACGATCAACAGAACTGAACGGCAGGATCATTTCCATATTCCATATTACCCAGAACACCACGCTTTACTGTTCCTCACATAACCCACATTCCCATATGAAATAGAAGTGCAGAACAGAGCAATGGAAACTTGATGTACACACCCTGTACAGACATGAAAAGATGTCTGTGGGCTTTTAAGGTTCACATTTCTTCATGGTGTTTCTTGTGGCCTTCAGTATGCTTTACGCTAGCGACAGACCATGATTTAAAGTTCAACTCACGGCCGTGGAGCTTCATTGAAGCAAGTGTCAATAAACACAGTGAAGTGGGACAGCCGAAAAGGAAGTTGCCTATTATGACTAAACATCCCGCATCCAAGTCAGGACACGAAGGAAATCCCAAAATGCTGAAGGATGTTTGCCTGTTTGTACTAGACATGAGGTCAACTCTTAAAACTATGAGATCTATACACAGTAGAGTTTTGAAACTATGAGGGTTGTGAATTAAAGATCAACTATTGCTCAAAGCCTCATATTTAGTGTTATTTGAACAAACCACTAAGCCAAAGAGTTCAACTACAGCATGTAATTAGTCCCGCACTGTTACTCTTAGAAAAAAAGGGTTCAATGGGGTTCTATATAGAACCCTAGGGTTCATGACTCAATTTTAAAGAACGCTTTATGCCATAAAGGTTCTATATAAAGAGAAATGTCTTAAAGGACTGCATAACATCCAGTGGCGTAACTTTATTTTAAAAAGTGGGTGGGACAGGAGGGTGGGATAACAATTGCAGAAAAAAATAACATTACAATGTCCAGAAATTAATTTCAGCAGTACATTGAGTTTAATTTATCGACATAGAAGTCATGTTTAACGTGATAGTTTCATACTTACATCTACTATAATACAATATATATTAGTCCTGAGATTCTTCACATCAGTGATTAGATACAAAGATTCGCATCAAATGTGCCTTAATGGCCTGGTGGTAGAACTTTTGTTAAGCGTGTCAGAGAGGGTTATAGGGTTCTGGGTTATAATTCACCCTTGTATAGTTTTTTTTCTTATTAAAAGCAAAGATGTTCATCAGGGATTATATGTCAAGAGACACATTTCTGTGCATTCTGTTTTGTGATTTCACTGGATGGAACAGAGAGTCTCTGCAATGGCGTTAAGCGCTAGATTGAAGCACTCGTCTGTGTGCGAAGTGCATGAACGGCAAGATAGCACAGTTGCCCTCAGCCACTGATAACAACAGCAACGAACGCTCTGCATGATTTAAAAAACAACACATTCCAGTGCCAGATCGCCTCTTACTTAACAAACGAATGAAATTAATGCTCTATTAGTCAACTGGAGACATCCGTGCTGCAAGATGTTTCAAAGTGGTAGGGACAATATCGACCCATTATAAACTTTCATGTTTAACAAGTTTTTCTGTTTTGTTCTAGTGATGAAGTATGTTGTACAAGCTATTTAATTCATAAAATATAAGTAAAATTAATAATGAATTGAAACTAAATTAATTTTTTAAAGCTAAATCAATAAAATGATCCCATGATGGAACCCCTAAAAGGTTCTATATAAGTGCCTGACAAAAGCCTTTAAGGTTCCATATAAAACCTCTTCTTCTAAGAGTGTACAGATTTGAATGATGCCCCAAATTATGCTGCTACTGTCCTAAGGGATCAGATTTACTATTTACATCTGATCGACTATTTTTCTATTAAGCAACAAAGGATTTAATTTGACTTTTTCAAAACTAATCAACAGAATATGTTGTCAAAATGGAAACAAATTTCTGCAAATATTGCTATAACACTAATCACCAAAAGGTTTATTCATACTACAAAAAATTATTATGTGATGGATTGGCTGTAGCAGTGATTATTTATATACTTGTGAATACTTATAATATCCAAACAATTAAAATCATATAATTTTAAGTCACTTTGTAAATACATGTTTTCAATTTGACATGAAAAGAATAATTTTTCCTCTTCATCAGTGGCTAAAAAGCCAAATTAAGTCCACTGTTATTTAATTTTGTAACTCAACAAAACATTGCAAAACAAAGAGTCTGAGAGGGTGAATGCTTTTAAACGCCAATTCGCACTGACAGACAGAGACCAACACGACAGACAGAGACCAACACAAATAATCACCAGATTACAATAGATAATTTCTCAAACATTCAAAGACCTGACAAACACGGATTCAACATGTTCAACTGGTGAAAACAAGCACTGACCACGGCAACAGATGCTGACATGGGTAACACATTGATTCGACAAAACCCGACCAAGTGTCTGTTGCCGTTGGTCAGCATCTGTACAGGGTGGGATCCTTTGACATGGGACAGATCAGCCTAGCAACCCTCAGAATCATTTCTTTCTTTTAGGAGACAATAACTTTACTTATCGTGCACTTTGATCTTTAAAACTTTGTAGACCTTTTACATTCACAAACTCAACATGAAAGGTAATATTCGAAAAAGCATACAGTAATGGGGCACTTTAAAACTAAGGCCCTGTTTACTCCTGGTATTAAGATACGTTTTGGTCAATCGGATCACAAGTGGACGACGCTAAATACAGGTATAAACGGGGTCTAAAACGTTTTGAGCTTGTCCACTTTCGACCACTTCCAGAGGTAGTCGAAAATGCATTTGACTGGATTGCTTTCGTAATGGAAACGCTCATGTGGTCGAATGTGTTCAAACAGCCACAAAAGACTATCTACTCTCCATCTGACCTAACGCGGAAACATTATGGGAAGCGCACTAGCCAGATGGGATTTAATCTTTGTCAGCTGAAGATGAAAAACATACCAAGCACAATATTTTCTCACAATTCCTGATTTCTAACACGCATTCACTGGTCTTGCGGCTGTCAGAGCAGAAATGAAAGCTGCGGCTCTCCATGTTTTTCCGTCATCTCTGGGCACGTTCATATGTAAATTACGTGAGCTTATTTTGTCCATTAGATCAAAAGATCTGAAAAATCATATATTTACCTGCCCATAGACCCTCCCCTCGAAGAAATCAGGACAGAAGTGGTTGAAAGCGGACAAAAGAGACGGATTAAAACACCAGGTGTAAACAGGTATGTTTCTCCCTCGTCCACTTTTGATCAGATCGACCAAAACGCATCATAATACCAGGTGTAAACAGAGCCAAAAACTATAAAAATGAAGACTGCATAGCAACCACTCATAACACCCTAACAGCCACAAAGAAATGTACTAATGTACCTTAGCTTAGCAACTGCATAGCAACACCATGACAAATACCCTAACATACAGTACACGTTTTTCAGAAAATTTAAATATTTAGTTTTGCTTGTTTTAGTTTAGAAATATCTGAACAAAGCAACGAGGGAATGTGCTCCGATTTTCTCTAAAGTTTACATTTATTTAACAGACAAAACAAACGTGTCAATCTCCAATCTCCAAGTCAGGTATGGTTTCCCTCTTGTCTCAGTCTTGTGGGGCAGCCGTAAAAGTTAAACCTCTCATATCAGATCTCACATGAGTTGTGGACCATTGCTCAGGGCGAAGAACTCAAAGAAACAGAGACTTCAAAAGCCAGGAAGTGAATTTGAGATGGGAGACATTAAGCCTGAGGTATGAGCTTATCCCTTCTCAATCAAACCGTATCTCAATGGGATCCTTGTACATCAGCTGAAAAGAGAGGAGCTCCATTTAAACACAGACTTGTGCTCTGAATGATCTCCAAGACGGGGCGTCTCCGCGCCTCCCATGTACCTGACTGAATTGGGAACTTCCTCTCGTTTAATAATTACAACCTTTAACCGAGTTCAAAGGGTGATTCCAGACGCTTAGACTTGCATTTAAATGGAACGGGAGGAAATACGACAAAGATGATGCAACACAGAGTTTTCATTAAATTGTTCCACATCTTTTTTAGGCAAATATTTATGTTGCTGTAATCCCATAAGCACATTTGGCCCATTTACAAAAATAATCCACAATGAGCTTCAAAATGGGAATGCAATGGATAATTTCCAGTATTGCATAATCCAGAGGGAAGGAGGTTTATCTATTTTTTCTAAATAATTTGATTTAAAGGGGTCATGAACTGCATTGTTTTATTGTTTCGTAATGTTTCCTGGGGTGCACTTATAATGTTAGTATACTTTTTACATAAAAAATTGTCATAATTTAGAAATAAAAGTCATTTTTCCTACCCTGATTTTAGCCCTTTGATTTGAACGCTCTGTTTTAAAGGAACACTCCACTTTTTTTTCATTCATTATCATTACGCCGGAATGAGAGTATAGTTCCTAGCCATATCGGCCTAGAAAATCGCAACTTTTCATTTTCCGTCGGTCTTAGTACACGATGTAACTACAGAAGAGTCAAGTTTTAAATAGGAAAAATATCGAAACTCTTTGGTCATTTTTGAGCGAGATGCTAACGGTCTAATCAGATTCAATTAACTATGCTAAGCTATGCTAAAAGTGGTACCGCCAGACCCGGAGATCGGCTGAATGGATTCGAAAACGGTAAAACTCAACTGTTTAACTCTAGGAGAGTTGGAAAATGAGCCTATTTTCAAAAAAAGTGGAGTGTTCCTTTAAGGTCTGCTGTGAGACTTCAGTGTAAACGCCCACTGCTGTGATTGGCTGACATCTTTCCATTTGAAATAGCTAAGTATTACTCTCTCTTTTAGCACGTTTTTACTATAACAGCTCTCAAGGTTAACTAATCGTGAAAAGTGCTGCATTACATTTAGATCTATAGCATTATATTTAGATCATGGCATGAAAAGGTTGCAGTGATGAACATTGTAGCCGATCACAGACATGTTGAGCGCATAAAAGCAGTGATATCGTCATTGTAACTCAATTTCTGCACGCTAATGAATGCTTTCATCGTAACTAACAGGGCAAACGCATTGTAACTAAGAGATTCATTGAATAAAACGAAAAAAGTTTTGGCACGTGTCCAGAACTCAGTCACTGATAAACTTTTTGATTGACAGCTCTAGCAATTGTAAAGGGAGCATTCTTTGAACGCTTTCTTTATATAATTTAATCACAGTTTAAATAACAGATTATTTTCTTCCTACTAAGAGAAACAATGTGAAGTTGACCGTTTAGTCACTGGTTTGATTTACTGACACATAGACAAAGAACATCTGACTGTACATGAATCATTACATATCAGATCAGGCAGTAGAATTAACACAGTTACTTACATGTTGTTGCATTACTGTCGAGTCCATATCATAAAAGTCTGTTTGCTAAGCCTGTGCCGAAATGCGATTGATTTACCAAAGAATACAAATCGCAAATACAAATAAATAAAGCTCAACTGAGACATTCACATTGTTGAAAATAAATAACCACTTTCCTAGCATGAGGATCCTTTGAAAGGTAATGTTATTTTTAGTCCTGTATCGCTATTCTCTCCTCCTCATCTCACTAACACGCCAGTTACATCATTACGTTGCAATGATGAAGTAGGCATTGATTTCTTCTGTGGAGGTGGTGTTTCACCTATCTATGACATAGATAGGCACATTCCAGAATGAGACATTCGATGGGCATGGTGTCAATAAAAGCTTTTATTGGACTAACAAGGAAGTTTTCAGTTCTGAAACTTACAGGATATTCTTATAGTACGACGACCACTTATATATCAAAAGCTCAAGGAAAGGTTTATTTCTCAATTCATGACCCCTTTAAAACATTGTAAATCTTTTTTGTTTAAAAAAAAAAAAAAAAAAAAAAAAACAGCAAAAACCCAAGCTGCCTAAACAAAGTTAATTTGTGCTTGCTTTTGTTCTTGCTGATTTGACAAAAAAAAAAAAAAAAAGTGTTTATCTTTAATCGTGACGTTGGAATGTGCAAAAACCTTGGTGTAAAAAGGTTAATGTTAATGTATGATTCTCATATTTGTTTTTAAGGCTCCACACAATCTAGCTCCTCTTTATCTTTCCAGTATGTTGTTAGTCTACACTCCATCTAGACCCCTGAGAGAGGAGAATCAAAATCTCCTCTGTGTTGCCAGGACAAAATATCAACATAAGGATGACAGAGCTTTCTCCTGAGTGGATCCCAAACTCTAGAATGATCTCCCTCTCTCTGCAAGATCTGTCAAATCCATTGGCTATTACTAAAATCCTGTTAAAATCACATCTTTTAAATACCATTTGGGAACTCATGAAGGGGTACTGGAAACACAGTTTTTTTTTTTTTTTTCCTAAGACGGGAATGTTACCACTGCTGGTGGGGCATGTGAGGTCATTGCTTTTATTACTGGGTCTTTGTGACTATCCAGCGCCGTTATCCCAAATGCTCTCATTTGACAGATACTCACCAGACTTAACTTGGTTGCTTTAACCCTACTACCAATCGACTCGAGACCATATACAGTCAAATAACTTGAGAGTTGCATCATGCAAGTGTTAAATCAGAAACAAAGAAGTGGAACAGAAATAGAAAGTCTGCTTATCTTACGTGTCTTGACATAGAGGCCTTTGCTTGGCTGCTACCACAGACTGCAGGTTTTTCACGGTTGATGTCAATGTTCCCCTGAAGGAACTGGGCCACCCATACAGACAGACGTCCGCTTAAACTCATCATTCTAAGGATACCATTCCCAGTTGCTGTATAATAGCACCACTGTGACCCAATTTTTTCCATCATGCCGGAACAATTATGGCACGCTCCAATTGTCTGGAACTGAACAAACAGTCTTGAGGTAGCTTCTATGCTTGCAATCCGTTCTGGATGTGATGACGGTCTCATGGTATGCAGACACTGAAGAAAAGCATGACTCTACCAAGTGTGTTTGGAAACTCTAGAATAGGCAAATTTTCACCTGTTTAACAGAACCTTTGACTCAAAGCTGCTACGCATCGGGTGTGAGATCGTAATATCACAGAGACTTTCACTCCAAGGCTCTGATCCAAAAGCTAGTGGGCTGCCTACATAATCAACATTACAGTTTTTCTCAATTGCTTAAACACTATAACCAATCTTTTGAACTAAAATTTTAAAATCATAACACCATTTATCAAAAAGCACACCCATTTCCCTAAACTATAAACACTATTCCCTTGTTTTGACACATGAGTCAGATTTGTTGAACTGTCACTGCAAAACTCTAGACACAAATCCTTTCATTTGTCATTGCCTAGACCATGTGGTCATTTAGAAAGCAATAGCATTCAATATTGTTCACTCAAGTCAGCACAGCTTCAGCTCAGTTAGCACACAAATACCCAGGGGGAAACATTAAGGCCACGTTCACACAGCAGCAGAATATGGTTGTCAGTCCTTACCGTATTAAGGACTCCTTTGAGTCCTTAATACGGTTACGTTCACACGCAGTACAGTTATTTACGGGAGTGACGGGGAGGTGCGTCTTATGCGAATGAGTCCCAGGACTTTAATATGAATAAGATATTATCACTAACATGCAGACAAAAATGGTAAAAAAAAAAACATTTCTAGGAATGACAATAACAGTACATTTGCGCTCCTCCATCATTTTGACTTTGCATGATTGCGGATCTATTTCAAAAATGGCTTTTCAACACAGTCTACGTTTGAATTCGACCGATTCGACTCTGGCTTTGGAATTTCAGAATGAGCATAGCATCATTTCAGATGCGATGAGTCCAAAGATTATTCCAGTTATGAATTAATTATTCTGTCACAGACTTTTTTAATGCACGTTTATATGTTTTATTCTTAATAAATTTTTTTCTTAATAAAGTTTCTTCTCTAAATACTGTATGTTTCCATCACTTTTTGTGTACATTTTATTTCATTGAATAAAGAGTATCCACCCCAGTGAGTATGAGTTACATTTATTCACATCTTGTGCAGTATCTTAAAATGTGCAGACGTAGCGTTTTTTTTTTTCTTCAGAAAACCAATATGACTCATTTAAAATTCTGTAATACATTACTGCATGCATAAGTTTCAGAAACCCACTTTATAAATGACAGAAAAGTGAATACCGGTCAAATACAACAGATCATCGCTAAGACATGGCACGGACGATTTTATGGTCCATTTATTCAAATTCTTAATGATTTTCAGTACATTTAACATAGATTGACAACATTATTTCTATTATACTTCATTTTTCTGAACATATGTACACGAGTTCTGTCTCGCGCACATGCGTGCGAGCCTTTGAAAGTATTTGGCTGCAGAAAAACGATCTAGTGGACTTTTGTTCTCAAGCACTCAATTCACTCTCGCATGGGCTGTTGTACAGTACACACTGTCTGTGCCATCACAAAAATTGGGCTGCACGCGGATGGGGAGTGCAGACGTCCACGAACCCTCCTGATGATGAAAATTTTGCGATGCAGACGGTGCGTGGACGTCCGAAGTATACTTTGGGGTTAAGCCCGTAATAGCGGGCCCCCAATCCACCCGGGCCCATATGCACTTGCATACCTTGCATGCCCAGACGCTACACCACTGAGTCACTGTTCTCCACCGGAGAGGCTCCCGTCAGTTTTGTGTTTCTTTTCGAAATTCTAATGCCGTGTCATTCGCAAGACGTCGCAAAGGACGTGACACGAGTGCAACAGTTAAAGACTCTGGCTAGCGCGTGTTCACATGCTGCTGTTGGTTAATGAAGTTTTGATGGATGACCTCGCGGTTCAATTAGTCTCTTGTCATTTCAAAAGTGATAAGACTTTTCAGTTTTATGGACTTTAATATTACGTTGGTCACTTTCGTTATGGTTACTAGTAAGAGAATACGGGCTTGACTCTCGTTGCACGTTCATACAGACAGTGTTCCAGATGCTATTGTAAGTTTTTGTGTGAACGGGAAATTCGAGACTCACACCTGTAAGTAAATGCGGTTGTCAATGCCAAAAAAGTACAGTGTGAACGTGGCCTAAGAGTCAAAATTTACCAATCAGAACCTTCAATAGATAGATAAAAGAGCCTGAGTCAGTTCATTCAGTTTTGGAACAATGGATCCAGAGAGATGTGATAGAAGAGGTTGAGGACACCAGAGAGGAGGAGGAAGAGGTGAAGGAAGAGGATGAGGATAAAAACGAGGAAGGGGAAGGGCAAGGAGACAAGAAGCCTTTGATGAAATTCATGTCACTTTAGTTGACCATGTCCTTGTCCACGTTATGACTATGAGGGAGGCTGGGCAACGAGTTTCAGTTGATGCGTGCCGGGTGGATCAGGCATGCAAGAGGATTTTACCCCCGCCAATATAGCCTGTGATGTTGATGAGATTCTCTGGCCTGTCCCAGACCAAAGATGGGATGCTAGGGTGGTTGTTGTTTTTGGTGTATTGTACTGTACAGTACATTAAGTGATAAATAAAATCTGCAAATGTATACATTTGTTGTATCTTTTGTTGTGTTGATCCTGTGAAAATGTTTTTGAGGGGGAGAACCAAGAAACATAAATTATTACGGGTTTTTGTAGTATTGTTTTGAATTTATCTCACCAGTGTGTAAGACTATGTTGTAGTGTGTGTGTTTTTGAGGGTTTGTGTGTTTGGGCAAAGTTTGGTTTTTCATCAAGATTGAATGGCTTTGAGTAAAGAGCTTTATTTTGACCTGAAAATAGGAAGTTTGGGGAATTAGGTGAGAAGTTGTGGATTTGTGTTTAGAGTTTTGAGAAAAGGAGGCATAATTTCAAGAAATGTTTAAGCAATCGAGAAAAACTAAGCTCCCAATGCAAAAGCTTTGTGGTTAAAAAGTATATACAATTATATTTTTAAAAAAAGACAGATTGTTTCGCTAGATAAGACCCTTATTCCTCGTCTGGGATCGTGTAGAGCCCGTTGAAGCTGCACTGAAACTGACATTTGGACCTTCCACCCGGTGAACCCCACTGAAGTCCACTATATGGAGAAAAATCCTGGAATGTTTTCCTCAAAAACCTTAATTTCTTTACAACTGAAGAAAACATAAACATCTTGGATGACATGGGGGTGAGTAAATTATCAGGAAATTTTCATTCAGAAGTGAACTAATCCTTTAAATATCTACCTCTCTAGAAAGAAGAAAGCCACAAAGTTGTAGTTTTGGAACACAGCTCAAGAGCAGATCACAGTTCAGTGTGCATTCCCCAGGCTAGGGAAGGGTATGCTGGGATACGGGTGAATATGAGTCACCTGGCTCTGCTCTTGAATGGCTGGAATCCAAGGGGTCAGGGAAGGGGAAGTGACACGACTATTTTCAAATGCCCCACACAGAGAAATGTGAAAACGGCAGGTGGCCAGGACTCACGGATCGGCTGAGATTCTGAGATCTGTTCTGAGTTTAAGAGAAATCAATGACGAAAACTCTGGATTAAAAAGTCATGGACTGACGTTCTCAAGACCCAAAGGCATGTTTATATAATTGAGCAAACATTCGTCTCTTGTTTTCGTGTTTCTCCATCAATGACTGAATACCGACGGGATTATGTTAGAATGCTTAATGGTCCATTATCAAAAAGCTCAACACAGGAACTAGTTGTATCAGGGTGTCCTGAAGAACTTTAACACATAAACTGCATTTTATTTTTACATTTTTTTAAGAAATTGTAAGTGCTTGTCCACGTTAAGCTTACTGATTCTACCTTATTCTGGTTGGTTATGGTGCAAAAATCACTGTAACGCATGTCCTCCTATGGCAATTTTGTGGATTTAATTTAAAAAAAATCTATTTTATTTTGAGGTTTGTGTATATGTTTTGAGGTTTTTGTTTATGTCTGGGTCATATTTCCTCATAAAATTTAGAACTTAAAATATATCTCAAAAAAGCAAAAATAAAATTCTCCTTAAAATAAAAAAATGCATTAAAAAACTTTAAGATTAGATTTTTACTTAAGAAAATATTAGTATTGCTTACCCACGTTAAGCTCGTTGACATGACTGTAGTTTGCTACAGTATTGCTATGCCATTGAGTAACTTGTGGCTTAAGAGACTTTTAGATATTGGCATTTTACAGATTGCGAGAGATATTACATTGTATTTTTTGAGGTATTTCACATTCCCACAAAGAAACTATGAGAAGCATTCAAACAAAAAAAGAACAGTTCAGCCAGACATACTCACCAACTGTGTCACAAGGTTCATCTTTGTGGACACAAAAATCTGTTCTAGAGAGAAAACAAGACAAGACCAGAGAGACAGATGTTAGCTAAAGGAAAATCACAAATGATATCTCTTTCATATCTCAATTTTTCTCAGCAATAAGATTAAACAGAGAGCATATGGAGACTGCTGTCTAATCATATTTCAAATGTGTCAGAAATCTCAACAATGTCTCAAACTGTCCTCAGATACCAATAATATGAACTCAAACATTTCTCATTTAATTCTCCCATGAAGGAATTGAGCTATATGCCATTTACGCTAATTTATAACTTCTTTCTGTATGACCAAGTTGTGTTTCTTGCTTCTCAGATCTGTTTGAAAGCAATAAAATGCTCCTCTGTGTACATTTATTTACTTGCGTATAATTAAGCATAAGAGAAATAAACTAACCAGTTTCAAGACAAAGAAAAAAGCAAACATTAAAGGCAAAACAGAAAAAAAGCTTTAGTAAACAGAGAATGAAAAGCTGATATAAAATATCTTGAGAGGCTTGAATGTATATGTGTATCTGAGAATGTTTTGTTGTGTTTGTTTGGATGCCTTTTGTCTGAACCTGACCTCTGATGGTTAAATAGAGCCATGTGGGAAAACCACAGCGCTGTTGCTGAAACCGTGTGCTCCTGTCCCCTGATGTGGCTTTCCTCTATTGGTTTAGTGAGTAACACTTCAAAACAGCAGCAAATTAATTGAACCCAGCTCATGTCCTGCTCGACACTTGACTATTTATGTTTCATGAGGATTGAACATGCTCAAGAGAAACTACAACAACCAGACTAGAGTGGCATGAACTCAACATGACACCAAAACTTCAGACAGTGATGGCAGTGGAGCATTTCTGTGACTTCAGACAGTATAAAACCACTAAATAGCACTCAAGACTGACAATCAAACCCACTAGGGTGAATCACACAAAGCTTGTCAAAGAACATGTCTGGGTTATATTTTACCCTAAAAATACCTAAAAATATTTTCCCTCTGCAAAAATAAAAAACCTTCTCACTCAAAAAAAAAAAAAAAAAAAAGCATTTAAAAAAATTGAAGAACCTAAAAATATGTTCCTAAAATAAATAAAACTAAATTAAATTATACCATAATTCACTGCAAAAAATCTAAATTAATTGTGCATATATACACACACACACACACACACATTTACTAAACAGGGCAAATTAGCACGAGACCACAATCCCAAAAAAGAGCCGATGGGAATGGAAATTTCTGCGCGTGATCTACTGACGCAGACGCAGCTGGATCATTTCTAAAATGACCAATGCAATCTACCAAGAGCAGCACAAATTAGTGTCTGGTTTAAAATATGCTTCTTTTTTTTGTTGTTGTAAATAATGGCGCAAATGCTAGTAGCCTAGGGCTGGGACGATACATCGATTCTCAATCGATACAATGAATCTGGATCGATCCTGATATTTTCTCTCTAATCGATTCTGAGCTTAGTTTTAACAGCAGATGGCGCTCTAGGCTAGTTTTTAACCACATACTCTCAAACGCTCACAAAGAATAGTGCTGGACAGCGCTCGTTTATTCACGTAAGTGGATAAATATACTTGCACCTCTTTATGATGCGAGATTTGTAATTCGCGTCAACCTTTTTGAACTTTATGAATGATTATTTTAGGTTTAAGTGGTATGTGTAAAGTAACTGGAAGAAGGCAGTGTCCGAGTGTTTCTAAAGCACGTATAGTAGTGCCATCTGCTGTTTAAAAACTAAGCTCAGAATCGATTCGAGAGAGAATCGCAAAACATCGTAAAATATCAGAATCACTCTAGATTCTTCGTATCGCGAATCGAGATTTGATGTATTGCCCCGGCCCTAAAATTGACTAGTGCAAACTTTAGTAAATCACCTTGAGTGATTAATTTAAATACTCTCCTCCCATAATTTTTGCATCTGAAAGGGAAACTCCTACAAATATATATGCAATAAGGTCAATCGCAAAAATTACAACCCTGTCCATCGCTAAAATAGGGTTTGCGCTGGCACATGCTATTAGGAAATCTGGCTCATGGTGCGTTATCCTGCTGGAAGTAGCCATCAGAAGATGGGTACACTGTGGTCAAAGGGATGGATATGGTCAGCTACAATACTCAGGTAGGCTGTGGTGTTTAAATGATGCTCAACTGGTACTAAGGGACCCAAAGCGTGCCAAGAAAATATCCTCCACATCATTACACCACCAGCACCAGCCTGAACCGTTGATGCAAGGCAGGATGGATCCATACTTTCTTGTTGTTTACGCCAAATCCTGACTCTGCCATCTGAATGTTGCAGCAGAAATCGAGACTCATCAGACCAGACAATGTTTTATCAATCTTCTATTGTCCAGTTTTGTTGAGCCTGTGTGAACTGTAGCCTCAGTTTGCTGTTCTTATATGACAGGAGTCTCACCGGTGTGTCTTCTGCTGCTGTAGCTCATCTGCTTCAAGGTTGGACGTGTTGTGTGTTCAGAGATGCTCTTCTGCAGACCTCAGTTGTAACAAGTTTTTTGAGTTACTGTTGCCTTTCTATCAGCTGGAACCAGTCTGGCCATTCTCCTCTGACCTCTGGCATCAACAAGGCATTTTCTCCCACAGAACTGCCACTCACTGGATATTTTCTCATCTCTGAGACCATTCTCTGTAAACCCTAGAGATGGCTGTGCATGAAAATCCCAGTAGATCTGCAGTTTCTGAAATACTCAGACCAGCCTGTCTGGCACCAACAACCATGCCATGTTTAAAGTTATTTAAATTACCTTTCTTTCCCATTCTGATGCTCAGTTTGAACTTCAGCAGATCATTTTGGCTGCTACCGTGTCTCATTTCCAAGGCTGCGTCCTCCGGAGGTCGCATCTGAAGGCTGCATATATCATCAAGGATGTCTTCTTTAAGAAAAGTAACATCCTTGATGATGTATGCAGCCCACAAAAGCGACCTCCGGAGGACGCAGCCTCCGAAATGAGACACAGCTCATGTCTGCATGCCTAAATGCATTTAACTGCTGCCATGTGATTGACTGTGTGTGTGTGAGTGAGTGGTTCTGGTAAACCCTACCCACAAACATCTTATTCTCACCAATGGTCTCTTGAGTGTATCACACAATATTCTCTTTAAGATACTTGCTAGATTTCGTTTGGCAGATCAGTGCTAATAGCGTTTTGCCACTACAGCAGGGCTAATGTGAGCATGCTGAGAATTAAGTCAGAGCTCTGTGATCCGATGGAACAAACACAGAATGTCTAAAGGCCAGGGCTGGGTGTGAAATGGCAAACAGATGCTTTAGAAGGGGCCGTTTTCCCACGTACCCATCTGACGACAGAGCAAGGTGCTGACAGCTTCACGTCAGCATCTGGGAACGAATCAATGTGAAGTTGCACTACGCATATATCAGGGCTCAGGGTGTCTGTGGAGAAGTGCAGACAGACAGAAGAGGGAAGAGAGAGCGAGCGAGACACAGAAAAACAGAAAGAGACTAATGCAAACACCAAAAAACACTTGATGTCTGGATATCGTCCAGTCTCGCTTACAAAAAGCAGCATTGGCCCCCCACTTCCTGACTGGCCTGAATTCAAACAGATTCGTCCCCACATTACATGCAGACAGCACAGCTCCTCCCCGCCACCAAAGGAAACCCATCTGACATCCAAGAAGATCTAAGAGACTTAGTTTTTTTGCTTTCTCAGCACAATAAGAGTTGCACCAAGCACTAACAAACAAACTAGGCAAGCTAAAGCACAATTAAACAACCCATCAGGGTCAACGTCAGTTCAAGCTGAAGGTGCCTTTGAATGTCTCAATAAGCAGTCGACATTTAGGATTGAAAAGCATTCCTGAGTCAAGCACAACCATGTTCAATGCCTCCAAATCTTCTAACAACAAAGAGCTAAAGATGTCTGCTGTGCTTCCTCTTGTAATTGTCATTGGCAGGGCCGAACTCCAGCAGCCTCCGAGCCTGTAATTTGACTTTACCAAAACCATTTTTGAGCTTAAACAATGAGTAACAGGTGAGGAGAGCCAGAAAACCAGATACTTCTACTGTGGTTTTAAACACTAAATTGTTAACAAATAACAAGCAGGGATTCTGGCACCCGGTGTTGGGGAGTAAATAACTAAAAGCAGCGACCTCACTAATATATCCACATTATGTGGTAGAGTGATAGTAGCTGTTTTTAAAACAGTTAAAAAGTTTCAAATCTTCCCAAACTACAAGAGTCATAATTATCTAGTTTGTTTCATTTAGTGTTTATTTGTTTACTCAATTATGTCAGTAGTGTCTGTTTTTGTGCCAGATAAATACTGCTCTGATTTTAGAAATAAATTATCTGATATTCAAGTTATATAATGCCCCCCTCACATATCTTTAATAGCCAGTTTCACATAAGAAACAAGAAACATGACCTTTTCTGGCAAATGTAACGCATCTGGTATTTATACAATGGTTTTCCATCTTTTATGCATATTATTCACATATCAGCACCAAATGTTGAAACTCTGTGAAGTAATTTACTGGAAATTAGGTTAGTTCACCCAAAAATGGAAATTCTGTCATTAATTACTCACCCTCATGTCGTTCCACACCCGTAAGACCTTCATTCATCTTCGGAAGACAAATTAAGATATTTTTGATAAAATCCGATGGCTCAGTGAGGCCTCCATTGCCAGCAAGATAATTAACACTTTCTGATGCCCAGAAAGTTACATCAGTGGTTCGGAGCGTGTATCAAACTGCCAAAGTCACGCCCCCCAGTGGTGAAACACTGAAATTTCAAAACAATTATGATGTAACGAAGCCTCGTTTACTGAAATCATGTGACTTTCACGCTCCGATCCAAGATTCATAAAGCTTTGAAGCTTCATGAAGCAGTGTTTTGAAATCACCCATCACTAGATATTGTTGAATAAAGTCATTATTTTGTTTTTTTTGGTGCACAAAAAGTATTCTCGTCGCTTCATAACATTAAGGTTGAACCACTGCAGTCACATGAAGTGTTTTAAATATGTCTTTAGTAGCTTTCTGGGCATCTGAAAGTGTTAATTGTCTTGCTGGCAATGGAGGCTCACTGAGCCATCGGATTTTGTGTTCTGAAGATTTTTGGGTGAACTAACCCTTTAACCTTAAACATTAGTGCTGTTATCATTAACAAAAACTATTAGTTTGTGTCTCTTGAAAAAAAAAAAAAAAAAAAACTTTGGTAACACTTTAGTATAGGGAACACATAAACTATTAACTATGACTTTTCCCTCAATAAACTCCTAATTTACTGCTTATTAATAGTTAGTAAGGTAGTTGTTAAATTTAGGTATTGGGTAGGATTAAGAATGTAGAATAAGGTCACGCAGAATAAGGCATTAATATGTGCTTAATAAGTACTAATAAATAGCCAATATTTTATTAATATGCATGCTAATAAACAACTAGTTAAAAGACCCTAAAATAAAGTGTTACCAAAACTTTTTATAAGTTATACTGAATGAGATTCAACTCCATTTTTAAAGTCAGTTTAATATAATTTAAGATGAAATTACTTGTACAACCAAGTTGATTATACTTAAAAATTGAAGGCAGCAACTGAACTTCTGTTTTTAAGTTGAAATCGGTGTAAATTTTTTTACAGTGTAATTATTTTTTCAAAAGCTTGATTATAGTGTAAATTACGAGTAGGTTGTAGTTTTGGATGCTAGTTTCAAAGTAGTTTCCCCAACGTTGGTGGTACCACAAGTGGGCAACAAATGACAAACAAAAACATCAGAGGACCTTTGAGGTGGCTGGACAGAAAAAATAAATCAAATAGGCTTTTAGAATTAACAAAGAGGTTGTTGTTTACTAAACGTCAGGCAGCTAAGATGGATGTCTCTTGTTTTGAGTCTACAGTCATCAAACGTTTGCACCATACGTGCTCTGCGACGTGTCACTTTGGCTGTCTGATGTCCCTCTATTCCAAAGCGTTTTTGATGTGGGCTTCTGGTTTCCCTCCCTGTTCCTTCACAGCTTAAGTGAATGTGACACACAGCTGGGTGCTGAAGACAGATCCCGTTCAGCCAAGGATGGCTAGGAATGGATACAGTTAGGCATGCTGATTTCCATTAGCACTGACGTGCATGGAGGACCGTGTCACAACTGCTGCGAAACTGTCCAGGCGAAAGCATTTCTGACCTCATCCAGCATAACAGTAACTATGCAGCTTTCCATTCAACTCGTAAAGTCAGTATTTCCAACTTCCTACTTGGAAGGGTGCAATACAAAGGCAGACTTCCAATTTGGAAACTCGTGCGGAAATCTAGAAGTGCCAACATTATATAATAATCAGACCTATTTAGTAAACGCTTGCAGAGTCTGCCGTGTAAAACATGGTAAATGATCATTTCTGTTGACAATCATACATTTCATAGCATCATTTAACCTGGACATCTATATCTATGAAGAAACTTGAACAGCTTCAAATATAACAGCAGATTTGCTATTTTGTTTCTTTGTACATCAACCTTTAGCATCGAGCATTAATGGTCAGAAGTCATATCAAGTGGGAATATCCTGCATCTGACTTCGGATGGAACGCAGCACAAAACTTCATGCTGTAGAAGCAGAAATGCTTATAGCAGAAATATGGTCCGTCCGTCCGTCCGTCTGTCTGTCCAGTCTGTACCGTCACGGTACGGGCGCCATGGTTCGGTGCATACAGTCAGACGACGAATGCAGTCAGTCATAGGTGATCCACACTCCAATCCAGAAGGGGGCGCGCACGGTAATGTAATTCTGCTAGCTAACTGGCACAACAGGAGCAGAAGAGCAGAAGAAGAAGAGATGATCTATGCACCAACTATGCAGTTTCCATTATTTTTTCCACAACCTTCACAGAAAGGAAACCAGGATGGCAGAAAGCGGCATTGTGTTTGTTTTCTTTATTTTAAAAAAGCATGTTTTGTTTTTATTGTGATGTGGGTTTTCGCAAATAAAAGTAAACCCTTTACAGTTTCCAATGCTGTCTTACTCTTATCTGTATGACCAGATTATTTTAAGTTGTTTCCGCTGATATAATGAGACAAAATAATTTGGCATTGTGCCGACAAACATGCTAACACATATCAGACAACATCATCCAGATCTATCTATCTATCTATCTATCTTAGATTATGCATGCTTTGTTGTGGAGAATACAGTAGAGTGCATAGTGACTCTACTGGGACAGCATCACTCCACCTGAAACAGCTCTTAAAAATGCACAAACTGAGCACAGTAATGATTTTATGTGGGGTCTTAGCGAAGGGCTGACTGTGTTCAGAATGAGTTTAATCTCTCACAAGAGCAGTGAAAAACACATCTATGGAAGATAATCTTCTTCAGTCAGCAAGTGCCGCGGGAACCTGGGACGAGCCACGCAAAGCTGTGAGAGGGGAAACCGAGGCGCACCTTGTCAAGCCTTAATTTGCTTTGATGCATTCTCGCTGCCCCGAGCCATCTTGGCATGCAAGCCGAGACAGATGTTGCTCCTGTACGCCGCATCCTTATAGAGAGTTCCTTTTGTACGCCAGCGGAGATCATATTTAACCCGGCACAGGGGGAACAAAGGCACTCTCTGTGTGAGCTCGCTCTCCCTGCAAGCTTCTCGGGCCCGGGATGACAGATATTATCTGACAGGCTCACATGAGTCGTTTTAACAAAAGGATTTTCTTTTTCTTTACTTTTTTTTGATTCTGAAAATTACAGTACGCTAATAAACCCTAATCCTACGCTGGGAATGCAGTGTTTTGGCTGCCGCTAGTAATCTGTTGTAGTGAAAAGATGAAGATTGGGAGCAAACTTGTCTCGCTGACAGAAGGATTATTAGGGTCTATCACAGCTCAGATACTGGCAGGTTCAAATTGTGTTGGATCTCAATAAAAGGGATGAAAAAAGGTTAAATCTGTCTTAAACAAGCAAGAGCTGAAAGATACAGGACTTCAAAGGATGTGTGTGACAAAACGGAAAGTGAAAGACGTAAAAAAAAAAAAAAGAGGGATGGCGAAGGAGAAAGAAAAGCGAAATGCAGAATGTTATGAGCCCAAAAAGTATTTGGACGCAGAAGTAACACTTAAAAACATCTGATGCAATTGAATTTAATAGCAAGCATCTCAAATGTCGCATGATCTTTTCTCTTAATGAACATTCTTCATCGTTTTTGGTCAATGTCTTTTAATCAACTGGTGTTTTGGTAATTTTTGTGGATGTACGAAGCTCTACTCAAGATCACACAGGTGTGATTTATTACATTAACTATGAACATTTTCCAGTAATACATCCACTAACAGTGTTATGCTTGTCTTTCTTTAAATAAATGCACTTGGTCTGAGATTTTTTAATGTAATGCGATGGCATTCAGACAAGTGTGAATGAAATGTCCAAATAATTGTTGGGGTCATCCTATGAATGATTAAGCATGATTGATCAATACCTGGTGACCAGCACAGCTACGTCCACAGGAGGAGGGTCATCTCTGCTCCCAGGAACATGATTGTTACCCAGGTATCGTGTGCCGTATTCTTCATGCTGCCAGTGACAGAAGCTCTCCAAGGCTTTTTCCCCATGATGGCCCACCTTTAGCTTTTCCTGAGAGCACATTGGACAATTTCTGCACATTAGAATATAATTAATAAGACTATGATACAGCAAAAGTTTAAATTAAATGCTTCCCACTATATACGGGACATCTGTAGTAACAAACCTTCAGTGGTCATTTAAACACAGTCAGAGTATTAAATGTCAGTCCATACATCTTACATGCTGATGAACTGAGGGATTTATTTTTTCCTTTAAAACAGTAAGACATAATGAATTTTGTCCTACACAGCCTCGTTTTCATTTGCCTCAAATTAAATATGACATCTACATCCAGGGATAAAAAGTTTACTCTTCTAGTCAGTGGATTTTACTTTAAAGACCCAATAAAACTGACAAGAGCAGTATTTCCTATTTACATAGGAAAGGGCACACAAATCAAATTTGAGCTTAAACAGCCATTTTGGTGCTTGCATGGATCATGATTTGCTACTTTGCTACTTGCTAGTCATTAAAGAGAGTGTTTTATTAGACAAAGGTTAGTATACACTACCGTTCAAGAGTTTGGGGTCAGTACGAATTGTCTTTTTTTTTCTTTTCTTTTTTTTGGGTGAAAGAAATTAATACTTTTATTTCACAAGTATGACCAAAATTGAAGACTTTCACGTTCTTACAAAGTTATATTTCAAATAAATGCCGTTCTTTTGAACTTTCTATTCATCAAAGAATCCTGAAAAAATATGAAGCAACACATCAAATCAGCATATTACAATAGGTGTGTTCGACATCGGCTGCGGCTGGATGCAACAGATCGGTGAGAGTAGCCGCTTGCAGTCGGGGAGGAGCTGAAAACGGAGACGTAAAGACGGACACTTTCTGCTTCCCATAGTGATGCTCGCGCTGCGTTTGCATACTTTAATCACAGCTGAGGTGAAATAAATGCAATATTTGAGTAATACACCAAGACATTTTCATTCAGTACTTTATGTACTGTTTACAGCGTCTGTTTGTACAACAATTAAGTTCAACATAAGCATATATTATTTAAATACCAATGTAGTGGGGTCTACATTTTTTGTCAGTTTTATTTTGACAAACATGACACAATATAACATCGTGACTACATGAAAAGAGCTTTAACTGTTATAAAAATACAGATTTGTGAGCTTTAGTGGAACTAAAGTTGTGAGAATAAACACGAAACACACGTGATCGTTGTCATGCAGTGAATCCGGCCAATCGTGAAAAAGCTTTGTCGTCATCTGAGCTCGTGCAGCTGCTCTGGAGAAGCTGCGCAGAATGAACCAGCCGGCTGCTCTCGAATCGCTCTCGCGGTACTTTGATGCCATACTTCAGAGTCACATGGCGTCGCCACTGTCTCAAGTCGGATAAAATTTCTAACTGGCATGCACTGCTTCAAGTCAGACACCGATCAGTCTGTGCAGCGCTGCATGATGTCGAACAAGCCTAATGATTTCTGAAGAATTATGTGACACCGAAGACTGGAGTAATGATGCTGAAAATTCAGCTTTGCATCACAGGAATAAATTACATTTTAAAAATATATTTAAACAAAAAAACAGTTATTTTAAATTGTAATAATATTTCACAATATTACTGTTTTTACTATATTTTTGATTAAATAAATCCAGCCTTGGTGAGCAGAAGAAACTTCTTTCAAAAAATCTTAACTTTTGAACAGTAGTGTTTGTCTCTGTGTGCAAGATCAGCAATATTTTTGGTCCAATTTGAAATGTGTATCTGATAAAAGTCTGTCAACTTGTATAGTTTAGCTTCAAAGCTAACAATCTTCAAGGATCTTTCATTTCTTTAAGAACTTCCACTGACATAAACTTTCTGTTAGTCAAACAGTAGCCTAAACGTGTACCAATTTGAACTGTACTGCAGAAAGACTGGTATCATTATATATTTTATAAAGTTTTTGTATTGACTTGGTACCAATTTAAGTACTGGTAGGGTACTTTTGACTTACTATATAATAATATAGTGGTGCCAATTTACAAAGAGGTCTTGCTACATATTCTCACTGAGGGCTAAGCCCCCCTGAAGATCGAATCCTAGAACCGCCCCTGCAGCGCAGCATTGGTCAATCAATCAATTAGAGTAACAAATCAACAATTCCTTAATTTTTTTTTATGTTTAGCAATCAGGAATCTTTTTTTATCAGCCCTACAAAAAATATGACCTATGCAAGAGTTCATTTTGTTTACTGCTTAGTGCTTAATAGACTAAAGGAGGCTGTACTGTACCGACTACCTCAGGGGGGACTAAATTCTTCTAGGTGGAACAAACTGTGATTTGCACTACTGTCTGTTCAAAATAAATGCAAAGACACCTAGCACTGGGGATTGGTTGCTTTTCCTGTTATGCAGAACTCGTATCGAACCGTGACCCCAAAACTGAGGTACGTACCAAACTGTGACTTCTGTGTACCGTTACATCCCTAGTATATTGATGTATATCAGGATGTCACTGAATAGCCATTATGACTATTCAGTGACATCCTGACATACATCATCTTAGACCTGAGGTGAGTAGTCAAAAAACCTTCTGGCAGACTCTCCGGAGCCTTTGGAGACAACGCAATCCAGTAATAAAATGTAGGGGAAAACCGGTAGTTAAAACACACACACACACACACACACACACACACACTCTGAGCAGGATAACATCACAGGCCCTGATAAAACAGCAAGGGAGCAGATAAATAGCGGATTAAGTAACTCACATAGATCTGGTTGTTAATGTAGTGTTTGTATATCACAGGGTCACACTTACTGGACGGGTGTGCAGGAGAACTAACTTGGTAACCCGGATGTTGAGCAACACACCCAAACTCTGGTGCTGAAACATGTTATAAACCTATAGAGAGAGAATAAGACAAGATAATTAACTTACTGATTAACTACGCAATATCACATATTTAAAAAAAAAAAAAAAAAATTAAAGATATGTTATGCGTTTAAGTCTGACGTCACATGCCACCGCTTCCAGGTCCAAATGCTGTATCAGATGCCAAAAGCAAACCAAAAATGGTGCTAATATACACTCATGAAGTGATGTAATGCTACCAATCTTCATACTGAAATCTCAGATGGTCGGACAGTAATTCATCTTTTATGAATCGTTAAAATATTGGTGTTCGGGATTCTGTGAGCATGGAGACTGTAGTGTACAGAGTAAGTTTTAAATAGCTTATAGGTTAAATGTGCAATATATATAAATGGTGCATAAAATAGCTATTGAGATAGTATTCTCGAGTGAAACGAGTAGAGGCTCGGACCCGGAAACAGTATTCCTTACGTCACAACTTATCAGTTGACCAGTTTGAATTTTTACAATAACCAAAGGCAAAGCTTTGACAGAATATTCACTTAAAATACACTCAAAATATTTGTACACAGAAAACATAAAGTATCCATATTTTTTTTAGTAGAAATAAAGATAAAATATCTGTTAAGTGCCAAACAGGCACATTGTAAGCTGATGTTGGTATCAAAAATATCCTAATATCAGACGATTTATTGGCCTAGCTGGTATATCGGGCTAATTAATACCATATACACTACTGTGCAAAAGTCTTAGGCATGTCAGTATTTTCACCCCCCAAGAAAATGGTAATAAGCCAGTTCCCATTCAGTCGGTCACGTTCGACGTACGTCGGACAGACCGACGAATAGGAATCTCGCTAGAGAGGCCAATCTACTTCGAGTGTAACTACAACGAGCCAATGCACATTGGCATGCAATCATATGCATCAGCTGCTCGCCTCGCAGCGCGGGTATATAACGAGCAGCAGGTGCGTTGCATCTTCAGCTTTTCGCTTCGGAGCCGAACGGTGTTTGTTCCTGTTCTCTGCAAGCAAGTGTCTGCTAGAAGACGAGTCAAGCTTTTTGGTTGAACTTCTCTTTTTTTTTCGAGTGCGGGCGAACAGTGTAACGCAGAGTTGAAATGTTGTTGCCCAGAAAAAACAAATGTGTAGAGCTCGAGGAAATGATGCACGTGAGGCGAGGGCTGGCGTGTATTTTCCCCGGGGTTTAATAAAATGACTTGTACATTGTCACACTCGTCCGCATACATGGGGATGAGTGAGAGAAAAGGATCCAAATAAACATTCAACTTAGGTCACAAATAGAAAAAGGAAAATAAAAGGGAAAAGAGTACAAAGTCGATAGAGCGGTTATCTCTTCTCCTGCTCACCGTTCACGTTCTCTTACAGACGCACACACTCAGTGCACATGCGCAGTTCACAATCTACCACAAATTATTGTAAATGCTCTAAGTGACCGTTACAACAGCACAGCAGCGGGGTCGAAGTCCTCTCTTTATTTTCTGTTTTTTGTTTCGTTTGCCATTATAGAGCAAATAGCTGTTTTGACAGCGTCAGAAGGCTGTTCTCACGGCCGGTACGGTGCGCTTCGAGCGCTAAAAGCCGTTTTTACGGCTGGTAAGAGTGAGCGCCTTCAAAGAGAGAAAGAGCACACGACAGGCTGCACACAATCCCTGTCTGTGTTGCGGCGGCCGTTCCCCTGCGTGCTTCAGCACTCTAAAAGAGTAAAGTCCCTAAGAGAGCTTACACAAATAGAGCTTGCGTCTTTTTAAAGATGACATTCTATTTGTGTGTTTCTGGATGCGGTCGTTTCCTGTCCTCACTGACGGCCACGATCACTGTTTCACATGTCTGGGCGCGTGCTGAAACGATGTTCGTGGGTGGTTCATGTTTTCGTATGAGAACATGATCACGTCGACACGCCGGTCGTGACTCTTCTTTCTCCGGGAAGCTTGAGTCCCCTCTGTTGTTGGCCAGCTGCCGCTTGTGTGTAAAAGCACAGCCGCGGGTCTGCCCGACACTCTGGGAGACCGCGGAGATCAGCGAGAGCAAACCTCTCGCTCCTCCTGCGTGTCGTGTGCCGTCGAGCTGTCTGGCTGCAGCGCGGGTTGTCACGGCAACCCAGCGCTCGCTCGGCGCTCTAGATGCGCGGTCTCCTTGCCTAATCTCCATTGTAGCGCCCTCTCTGGTGCACCAGAAGAGGTCTACTTTGGTGAAATGGCTTGGGTGTCTTGAGGTTGAGGGGTTCCTTCGGGGAACCAACCCCCTAGGGCCCCTCCCTCTAGCGCATTACATGCTGTGCAGCTTCTGGATTGGATTGCTGGTCCTCTTCATAGGGGAACCTAGCATTCCATTTAGGGCTCCAGCTGAGGGTCAGATGTCGATTGCAGCATCGGAGAGAGGGCTGTTATGCTCTGGAAATGAGGGTGACGCTGCCCACTGTAATGGTGTGTGCTTATGCTGACTCAGATTCAGAGTTTACAGCCATGCTTTCCCGGGTGTTCCGGATGTGCATGAAAAACTTGGCAGTATGGAGCTATATTGGTGCCATAAATATGGAATGCTGCGCTTGTTGACTAACCGTGATCAAAGTCACGGCGCAGGCCTTCGGCCAGACGATGTCCACCTCAGTGGTCCAGAAGCGCCCCCCTGGCTTACCTTGCTGAGGTGCAAGAGGTCGTCAAGCTAAACGCTTTCTCGACACTCCCATCTCACAAGGTGGCCTTTTCGGTGACACTGTCGGGGACTGAGCCCAGCAGTTCTCCTCAGTTAGTGGCAGACCGGGGAGCCTCCCCCGACAAACCATTGAGTTCCTCGTGGGCCCTCAGTCTGCTCGTCGCCAAGGGTGTCGTCCCCTGCAGAAAAAAAAAAACTCCGGCCCAGTCTGCTCTACTGTGTCCGCTGCAGGAAGATGACACCTCCCGTCTCTGCTACTGTTTAAGTGGTTAGTGAAAAATCACCCCTGAGACGGGTGACCCAGAGACGGGTGGGGCTGCTCTCCCCCCCCCCGGAGGAGGGCCGGGTGGTAAATCCTGTTGGTTGGGTTTGTTTCTGTTCTCCCGCTGGTCCAACAGCCAGCGGTACCCAAATTTTCAAAAAGAGAGCAGTTCCTCCATCTCTGGGTCTGAAGAGGGCTCGGAGAGCAGTGGGAGGAGAAAAGCCTCACCACTCTCATCCCCCTCTTCCTTCGCCAGAGGGCAGCAGCGTGCAGTCGAGAAGGCAGCAAAGCCTCTCCTGCGCCCCCTGCCCAACCGTGGAACCAGGTAGGTGTTGCACAGCACACTCTGACCCCGCTTCGGGCCGCCTCGCAGAGAGAGCCTCCCGAGCTGCGTCCCTGTGTTCCACCTCGCTGCCTCACTGCGGGTACGCCTGCGGTCCCTTTGATCCCGCCTGTACGGTCTCTGTGAGCCTGGTTAGCGCTCCCCAGTCCGTCTCGCTGGCTCATTCGGACCATCGGGCTCGGCTATGCGATTCAGTTCGCCCGGCGTCCCCCCAAGTTCAGGGGTGTCCACCTCACTGCAGTGAAGGCTGTCGATGCCCGTGTCTTGCGTGCGGAGATCGCGGTCCTACTGGCGAAGGACGCGATAGAGCCGGTCCCTCCAGCCGATATGAGGTCAGGGTTCTACAGTCCCTACTTCATTGTACCCAAGAAAAGCGGTGGGTTACGACCGATCCTGGATCTGCGAGTTTTGAATCGGAGCCTTCACAAGCTACCGTTCAAAATGCTCACGCAGAAATGCATTTTCGAGTGCATCCCTCCCCAGGATTGGTTTGCAGCGATCGACCTGAAGGACGTGTACTTTCATGTTCGATTCTTCCGCGACACAGGCCATTCCTGCGTTTTTGCGTTCGAAGGTCAAGCATATCAGTACAGAGTCTTACCCTTCGGGCTGGCCCTGTCTCCCCGTGTCTTCACGAAGGTCGTGGAGGGAGCCCTTGTTCCCATGAGAGAACAGGGTGTTCGCATCCTTAACTATCTCGACGACTGGCTCATTCTGGCACAGTCCCGGGATCAGTGGTGCGAACACAGGGATTTGGTGCTCAGACACCTCAGCCAGTTGGGTCTTCAGGTCAACTGGGAAAAGAGCAAACTCGTCCCGGTGCAGAGGATCTCTTTTCTCGGTATGGAGTTGGATTCGGTCGAACAGATAGCACGCCTCACAGAGGAACGTGCTCAGTCGGTGTTGAACTGCCTGAATACGTTCAACGGCAGGACAGCGGTTCCACTGAAATTTTTTCAGAGGCTCCTGGGGCATATGGCAGCCGCAGCGGCAGTAACCCCGCTCGGTCTGCTTCATATGAGACCGCTTCAACACTGGCTCCACGGCCGGATCCCGAGATGGGCGTGGCAACGCGGCACGTTCCGGGTGGCAATCACTCAGGAGTGCCGCCAAACCTTCAGCCCGTGGTCGGACCCCTTGTTTCTTCGGGCTGGAGTACCCCTAGAGCAGGTGTCCCGGCATGCTGTGGTATTCACGGATGCCTCTGCCACAGGCTGGGGTGCCACGTACAACGGGCATGCAGTGTCAGGGGTTGGACGGGCCCCCATCTGCATTGGCACATCAACTGCCTCGAGTTGCTAGCGGTACGCCTTGCCCTGAGCCGCCTCAAAGGGCCGCTACGGGGCAAGCATGTACTGGTCCGGACGGACAACACTGCGACCGTTGCGTACATCAACCGTCAAGGTGGTCTACGCTCCCGTCGCATGTCGCAACTCGCCCGCCATCTCCTCCTCTGGAGTCAGAAGCATCTGAGGTCGCTTCGTGCCATTCATATTCCCGGTGTGCTCAACCGTGTGGCCAACGAGCTATCACGAGCTGCGCGGCCAGGAGAGTGGCGACTCCACCCCCAGGTGGTCCAACTGATTTGGAGAGAGTTCGGAGAGGCTCAGGTAGACCTGTTTGCCTCACCAGAAACCTCCCATTGCCGGTTGTTTTACTCCCTGTCCGGGGAACACTCGGAACAGACGCACTGGCGCTCAGCTGGCCCCGGGGCCTTCGCAAATATGCGTTTCCCCCAGTGAGCCTACTTGCACAGACCCTGTGCAAAGTCAGGGAGGACGAGGAGCAGGTTCTGCTAGTTGCGCCCTATTGGCCCAACCGGACCTGGTTCCCAGAACTCTCACTCCTCGCGACAGCCCCTCCCTGGCCCATTCCTCTGAGGAAGGACCTTCTTTCTCAGAGACGGGGCACTCTCTGGCACCCGCGTCCAGACCTCTGGAAACTCCATGTCTGGTCCCTGGACGGGACGCGGAGGTTCTAGGTGACTTACCCCCCGAGGTACTTAACACCATCGCTTCGGCACGTGCTCCGTCTACGAGACGGGCTTACGCCTTGAAGTGGAACCTGTTCGTCGAGTGGTGTTCTTCTCGTCGAGAGGACCCCCGAAGATGCTCGATCGGTGTTGTGCTTTCCTTCTTGCAGCAGGGGTTGGAGCGTAGGCTGTCCCCCTCCACCCTCAAAGTCCATACTGCTGCTATCTCCGCATATCATGACCACATAGATGGCAAATCTGTTGGTCAGCACGACCTGGTCGTCAGGTTCCTTAGGGGGGCGAGGCGGTTAAATCCTCCTCGTCCTCCCTCCATACCCTCTTGGGACCTTGCTCTGGTGCTGAGAGCACTTCAGATTGCTCCCTTTGAGCCCTTGCAATCAGCAGACTTAAAGATTCTGTCTATGAAGACTTTGCTGCTGGTTGCATTGGCCTCCATCAAGAGGGTAGGGGACCTGCAGTCTTTTTCGGTCGACGAATCGTGCCTGGAGTTCGGGCCGGGTGACGGCCATGTGGTACTGAGACCCCG
This sequence comes from Ctenopharyngodon idella, assembly GCF_019924925.1. Taxonomy (NCBI): domain Eukaryota; kingdom Metazoa; phylum Chordata; class Actinopteri; order Cypriniformes; family Xenocyprididae; genus Ctenopharyngodon; species Ctenopharyngodon idella. The sequence goes on along the minus strand of NC_067226.1, from coordinate 30,803,366 downwards.
GCCTGGCTTGTGCCCAAGGTTCCTACCACTCCCTTCAGGGACCAGGTAGTGAGCCTGCAAGCGCTGCCCTCGGAGGAGGCAGACCCAGCCCTGGCTTTGCTCTGTCCAGTTCGCGCTTTGCGACTGTACATAGACAGAACTCAAAGCTTCAGGACCTCAGACCAGCTCTTTGTCTGTTACGGAGGCCAGCAGAAGGGAAAGGCTGTCTCCAAGCAGAGGATGGCCCACTGGATAGTGGATGCCATCGCCCTGGCTTACCAAGCTCAGGGCGTGCCCTGCCCGCTCAGGTTGCATGCGCACTCCACGAGAGGCGTCGCATCTTCCTGGGCGCTGGCTCGTGGCGCCTCGCTACAGACATCTGTAGAGCTGCGGGCTGGGCGACACCTAACACGTTCGCTAGATTCTATAGCCTTCGTGTCGAGCCGGTCTCCTCCCGTGTTCTCACCTCAGGTCAGAGGCACGGAGAGGCCCCGGCTTAGTGTCGGCTTGCTGCGCTTACATGCGCTTTTTTCTCCAGAGAGTCCCTACAAGGCAGACCCTGTTGAGTCCTCCGATCTCCCTTCGGCAGCCGACATGGCGGAACGTCTGGCGCTAGGCCTATACTCCGTTGTATCCTTGAGAACCGGGTTTAGGCTGGGTACCATATGTGTGACCCTACTGGGATCCCATATGTCTAGTTCCACGGTTGCTCCTAAACGAAGCCCGTGTCTTTCCCTCTGGGAGAACCCACCTCTCATCGAGTTGGAGTCACCCCAGTTCTTCCATATGTAGTACAGCCTACGGGTTAGTCCATATGTACTTCTCCACTTAACTCCTTCGGGAAGGATGTGGCTTCCGCAGCGTTCCTTTCCCAGCGGAAGGGTACGCTTTCCCAGCGTTATCCAATAGTCTCACTGAATGGGTTTTGGGGAACAGCAGTGATTGACACTCTCTGTGTTAGCCCTGTCCCTCCGTCCGTAGGCAAGGGGGTTCAGGTGGCTTACAACAGAGCGCTGGAAGAGGGCAGCCCCTGTGGCGCTTTGGTAGGGATTCCTATTCGTCGGTCTGTCCGACGTACGTCGAACGTGACCGACTGAATGGGAACGTCTCGGTTACAAAGGTAACCCTCGTTCCCTGAAGGAGGGAACGGAGACGTACGTCCCGTCGCCACAGTCGCTGTACCCCGCTGATGCTGCCGCCTATCCGGTTCGGCTCCTCAGCGAAAACCTGAAGATGCAACGCACCTGCTGCTCGTTATATACCCGCGCTGCGAGGCGAGCAGCTGATGCATATGATTGCATGCCAATGTGCATTGGCTCGTTGAAGTTACACTCGAAGTAGATTGGCCTCTCTAGCGAGATTCCTATTCGTCGGTCTGTCCGACGTACGTCTCCGTTCCCTCCTTCAGGGAACGAGGGTTACCTTTGTAACCGAGACGTTATTTATATCTTTCGCTGTTGTGTGTCAGTAGGAAATATCAGTTTACATTTCCAAACATTCATTTTTGCCATTAATTGTAATAATCCAGTTAGATTTTTGTATGCACAAGGAGTCTGACAACAGCCGGTGATCCACACAGAGATCTGATCTTAGCATCATCGAATCCGTCTGTGAAGAAACAGATGAAACTGAGACAGACTAAATCCAGAAGAACTGTAGCCGTGTCTCCAAGATGAAACCGACCTGCAAAACTACAGTACTGTGAAGAGTTTAAGGCACTTGTGTAAAAATGCTGTAAAGTGAGGATGCTTTCAAAAATACTGTCATAAATAGATTTTATTTATAAATGAACTTCTATTAACTAAATCAAATCAATATTTGGTGTGACCACCCTTTGCGTTTAAAACAGCTTTTGTCCAGGTACACTTGCACATTGTTTTTCAAGCATCTTGGAGACACGGCCACAGTTCTTTTGGATTTAGGGTGTACTCACACTAGGCACGGTTGCCTTGAACTGAGCCCGAGCGCAATTGTCCATCAGCATATTAGAATGATTTCTGAAGGATCATGTGACACTGAAGCCTGGAGTAATTCAGCTTTGATCACATAAATTACACTTTAAAATATATTCAAACAGAAAACAGTGAAAAAAAAATGGAGTTTCAGTTGGTAAGTTCGATTCATTTCTGTGAATTAGTTCAAACTGTCTGTTTGAATTAATTGATTCAAAACACTGATTTAATGACTCATTTGCAACATGACTCAATATATATACCTTTTGTTGTGTTCATTTTGTGAAAAACGGTGTAGAAAACATTTTGTTTGATCTAATTTTACAATATTTTACATCTTGCATTAAACATTTTGAAATTAATACAGCCAGTTCATTTCAAAATGTTTAATGCAAGATGTAAAATAGATGTAAAAAAAAAAAAAAAAAAAAAAAAACCACATGCTTTTTATGTTTTTATGTTAACAGTTCCAAAATCTACAGACACCTTGAGAAGATGACGCAAAATATTGTGTAAATATTGAGTAAAAGCGTAGCCATTTGTTATTGGAAAAAAAAAAAAACAATGACAATTCCATGCGGGGTGAAGTTAATGAAGAAGTATAGAGCTGAACTGAAGGGAGGATTCAGATATTGATGAGTAACCAGCATCTGGAGGGGAATATCAGCGACTGATTTGAATAACAGCACGATTTTCCACAGTGTTGTCGAACTCGTCTGTGAAGAATGTAAATCTAAGGACCTCAGGGAGGACAAAAGGAGGTGTACTTTCTTACAAAATCACACACATCTGGGCAATTCATTTATTTTTACATTAATCTTCATATGACTCACCATTGTCATTAGAGATACAGTATAGAGTCGTTCTTGAATTGATGAGCTTTGTTTTACCACAGCAGATGCAGTGAGGTGTTGTTTTGTGGACTGTTTTACAGATCAATATTTAGTTTGTTTGTACTTTATTACAAAGGCTCGTTTCCAGACGCTTGCAGCGCACGCTGTGTTTACGAACCTGTTCTGAATGAGAGTGAGGTCATTTACTCTGGGACGAACTGAAATACACAAATCAAGAAGATTTCTCTTTCTTCCTTGCTTTCAAACATACAGTACACACACAATCTCATCTCATCATTGTTAAAGTCAAAACAGATCATATTTCATTTTTAATACACATTCATGGTATTAATGTCCATGATTCATGTCTGCACCTTATTTCTAAGAAAGAAAAAATGTTGTTGGGCTTCATAATCTTGTATCTAAATCAGCATTATTTTATATACCATTGTAGTATTTATTGATATTTTGAATTTGCTTTTATATTTATATTTTCAGTTTTTATTTATTTATTTATTTATTTTTTAAGTTTTAGTTATGTTTTATGTGCTTTTGTCATTTTTGTTAGTTTGGTAACACTTTATTTCGACATTTTACTGACTGTAAGTAACTTAGCAAGTACATGAAAACTTATTCTACTAACCCTACTAACACCTAACCCTAACCTAACAGTCTACTAATACAACGTTAGTTGACATGCAACATTAATTACAGTCAATCAAAATAATATTAGTCTTTAATATATTTATTAATATATTCTTTTTAGCTTTGTATTTATTTAATTCATTGGCGGGGATTATGCTAATTGTGAATGAGCGTGCACCAAGCGTGCCACACGAGTCCTGAAAAGTGAAGCCAAAGCGTCTCGATTGCCCCCAGGTGGCTGGATGCAGTATAGGTCATAAACCCCGCCCTCATGTAATGTAATGAACGTAAGACAAACTAAACAGTCAAATTACACGTCAAAATAATCTTTTTACAAAGATGGTTTCTGTCATCTCAGGCAGTTTTATCATGCTGAAGTTAGTTAAAGTGTTCGTTCTTTAAATGAGTTAGTTAGTTATTTGACGCTATAAAAACGTGGGTTTTGACGTCATGATTGACAGCTTCTCTAAGCGAAGTCACTGAAGCACAAACAGACTTTATTCTGGATCTTGGAGAAAGGGATTCTTTAATTTCTACATTTCCAGAACTGTTTATTTAACACCAGAGTTGTTCTGCTTTATTAACCGATTCTGCAGGAGTGTGGGAGAGTGATGGTGCATCGTCCATCTTTTTTTACAGTCTATAGCGTGCATGATTGGAATGATTGGAGTTCATTAGCATACACACGTTTAAAGGGAAGGTCCGTTTTATGAGCAAATTACTCCAAATTTACTCATATATTTATGAAAGTTTTTAATGAACGAGGCCCATTGTATTAGAAAGATGACTTTATGACTTTACATTCTGATTGGTTGCCTCAAACCTATGATGCCTCAAAATGCAGTAGCTCCTCACTGCAGAACACGCGATCCAGGATCCAGATCCAGGGGGTGGAGATGGGTAGGTTTAGGGATATGTAAAGTGGGATCTGGATCCATCCTCGCACCCTGGATCTCATGTACTGCAGTGAGGACCATCTCTCAGCATGCTGCATACACAGACAGCACACTAATTTTTGGAACAGAGCCCATGTGATTAAACAGAGGTTTGTGTTTGTGTGTGTGTGTGATCTGTGTGTGCACATTTTTTTGTTTTATGAGGACACAAATTTGTATAATGACATGGGTATTACACTGGTATTATGACGTAAACATGAAATATGAGGACATTTCATGAGTCCTCATATTTAAAATAGCTTTAAAAACATACTAAACAATGTTTTATTAAAAATGTAAAAATGCAGAATGTCTTCTGTGATGGGTATGTACAGTTTGTACAGTATAAAAACCATTATGTTTATGGAATGTCCTCACTAAGATAGCAAAACAAACGTGTGTGCGCGCGCGTGTGTGTGTGTGTCTGTGTGTGTGTCTGTGTGTGTGTGTGTGTGTGTGTGTGTGCGTGTGCGTGTCCGAGAGCTGCCGACTCGTGAATGTCACACACAGCACAGCTGCGGTCAGCAGAGCAAATGCTCACTCCCAACTGCTATCTGTCTTCTGTTTTATGACCCATTTCTCTTCCATCTTGCCAGGAGTTACACTAGTGTCCAAATGCTCTGTTACATGCAAAACATGTAGTGTAAACAATCTAAACCAGGGTTATTATGATTAACTGAAACTGAAATCATTAAAAAAAATTTACTGAAATAACGTTAACTGAAATAAAATAAAATATTTGTAATTTTTTCTAATTTTCATTTAATTTAACTTGACGTACTAAAATAACTAAAACAACTTAAATAAAAATTAATAAAAAATATATAGACATTTTTAAAAAATAAAACTACTAAGACTTCAACAAAAATAACTGTAATGTAACTTTGTAAAATAACTTTGTAATGATTTTATAAGATTGCCGAAATCGCACAGTCTGTAGCAGGCGTTGGGGAGAATCTGAGTTTGTGTTATGTTTGGATGGGTTTTGTATTATGTTTCAGTTCTGTGCCTCAGTTTTCTCTCGTTTCTCTGTGTTTCAGTTAGTCTCCTAGGTTACAAATGGTTTAAGTTGTCACAGGTTTTTACTGTTTCTTTGATTGGTTATAGTTCTGTCTATTTAACGACGACTGCTGCACTTAAATCGTTTTTTCTCCTTGTTTTTGTGACAATACTGCATGCCTTCTGTCATCTAAATGATAGTTTAGTTGTTGTTGTTTTTTTTTGCATTGCATTATATGTTTGCTATATATACTGTTATAAAGATCTAATTGATTTACATTGCAAGCTATCAGAATTCCATCTTACTTTACCTTATACTTACCACATATGTCAGAAACTGCACCAAATAGCATATTTTTGCTCAGTTTGGGCCTCTGACTATACATTTTTAGCTCCTCTATCAACAACTTTTTTTTTTTATTTTGTCTGAAAGGTTCAATAAACTGTTCCATTTAAAAAAAAAAAAATAATTTCTGACTATTATTTCATATGTCAGGTATTACATGGTTAAGGGTTAGGGCAAAATTTCTGTGTAAAATCTGGGTCCTAAAATAAAGTGAATTGAGAACCACTTGTGGATCGCCATCACTCATGGCAGGTCTGTCTTGAAAGGTTCATATGCTGTTGTTAAAAACCTATTTGTTTATGGAGAAAATTGATGGGGTGTTAGACCACGTTATGTGCATATGTGACTCACCATGTTCATGACGGTGAGCAGAAAGCGTTGGGCAGCCTCAGCACCGTGGTACTGCACCATGTTTGCGTCAGCCACCACGACCGTCTCCACAGTGTACTCTCTACTCAGCCTGATGGCGTTCCTCCTGCCACGCACCTCCTCTGCTCCTTTTGACCTTTTCTCCTTCTTCTTGTCTAACACACACAGAGACACAAGTACACAAACAGCACTGTTAGGCCAGAGAAATACTGTACACTACCATTTAAAATTTTGGGGTCTGTAAATTTTTTGATGTTTTAGAACAGGGGTGGGGAACGTTGATCCTGGAGGGCCACTGTCCTGCAGAGTTTAGCTCCAACCCTAATTAAACACACCTGGAGCTAATCAAGGTCTTCAAGATTACTAAAGTTACAGGCAGGTGAGTGTTTTTTCAGGGTTGGAGCTAAACTCTGCAGGACAATGGCCCTCCAGGATCAACGTTCCCCACCCCTGTTTTAGAAGGTCTCTTATGCTCACTATCGCTCCATTTATTTGATCGAAAATACAGTAAAAACAGTAAAATTGTGAAATATCATCACAATTTAAAATTACTCCTTTCTATTTTAATATATTTTAAAATGTAATATATTCCTGTGACACAAAACATTTCAGCATCATTACTCCAGTCTTCAGTGTCACACTGAAAAAAAAAAAACTTTACTTAATTTTTCTTTTGCATGCTTGTTTTTACATGCAGATTTTTTAAGAAAAATTTACATATGGAAGTAAAATGTATTTAACTAAATTAAGTAAAATTAGCAAAGAAAATAAGTAACTTTAACTTGTTAAACTTGCCAGTTAAAATTTTAGTAATTTCTATTTAGTTGAAGTTTACTTTGCAATACTCTGTTTCATGTACATTTTACTTAAACAATATTACACCGAATTAAGCCATGCTCTTAAAGTGTATGCTTTACTTAGAACATCTAAGTAAATAATATAGTAGATATTGTGTAGACAACATTATATATATATATATATATATATATATATATATATATAATAGAAGTAATGTGACCGCAATACTTGGTACACATTACAAAACAACAGCAACAATCGTTGGATCATTTTTGAGTGTGAATGTGTCATTTTGAGTAGAAAGTGAACTCCAGATGTCACAACAACAAAAGCAACAATAAAACAGTGTAAATTCAGCTGGAAAACAGTGAAAAATATTAACCATTCATGCCCCAGTGCATGATGGGAACACCAGTATCAGAAAGTGGAGTAGGTTTTACTTAATTTTATAATGTTAATATTTACTCTTTAATTTCTACAAGCTTAAACTGAGTACTAATATAGAATTTACTTTGTATTTTAAATTCCTGCTAACTAACTTATTCAGGTAGAAATTACATTTGTTTTTTTCTGTAGTATTTACTTCAGCACAGAATCATTTTTGATCCTTTCTGAAATCATTTTAATATACGGATTTGCTACTCAAGAAACATTTCTTATTATTATCAATGTTGAAAACAGTTGTGCCGCTTAATATTTTTGTGGAAACAATGATAAATTGTCAGGATGTTTTTTTTTTTTTTGATCATTTAATGCATTCTTGCTGAAAAAAAGTATTAAATTCTAAAAATAAAAAAAAACTACTTATGTGAACTTTATGCAAACATGAATGCTTCGTCAAGACATTGCAAGTGTGCATACTAAAATCCAGCTTGCGCAGTAAGAATCGCCTGTGTTCATGTACTTGTGCAGGCTATGTTTCATGTCTTAGCATCAAACCTGCAATTATGTCAGGAAATGTGGTCTTTGTTACTCTGAAAGACATACATATGTATACAAACACATCAAGATTGATACACAGTTACAGTTCCTGGAGCAGATAAACAAATCAACAACAAACAGAAAGAAACTCTTCAAACATTACGGTTATAAAGCACAATGTTTGATTGAAGTTGCTGTCAGCTCTAAGCAGGGGACACATTTTGGTTGTAAACAAGCACAATTTATCCTCAGAATTACACCACATATGTTGTATGTGTGCACAATTAGACCTGATCTTAAGGCAACAGCTTTACTGTAACCAAGTCCAAACCTTTGAGGGAGCTAATGTCCACCAGACATAAGAGTTGACCGAAAGAACAGAGACAGAAATAAAATCAAAATGGCATTAAAGACAACATGAAATCAAAATTCACTCCATTTACTTTCTTAATGCATGTTCCTGGTCTTATTGGGCCTCATTTATCAATCTAACATAGAAATGAGCGCAGAAATCATCTTACGACAGGGTTTACGTATGATTCATGAAACATTTGTATGCCGCCAATCCAATCATACGAATGATCGTACGTTAATAAATGTGGCGGTTGAAAACAATTGTCATGTAAATATACCATGTGAGCAAGAGCTTTAATCGTAGCCACCACTAAATGCTAAGTTTTGCGTGAGGCCCATTGTGACTGATCGAATAAAATTTTGTTTAAATAAAATAAAATTAAATGTTTAATAAAATTTTTGTTTTTGTAACTTTGATGTGCAATTTTGATACTGGCATTGGCCGATAACTGTATACATCAGATTATGAAAGTAAAATGGGATTTTTTCCTCCAGCCATGAGGATTTGAAAGGTAAATGGCTGACATCTGATCCCATCACAAACCTGTCAACAAGTAAAATCCATTCATAACACACTTTCACCACAACCAACAATCACACACAAGTGGTCTGAGAACAGTTAAGAGTTCCTTCTTGACGTGAGCTGTTCGTATTCTGGTTGCACATGCATTTCCTTACAAACATGAGCGTGTATGTGTGTGTTTACTGAAGACACCTGTAAACAACCCTTAGAGATTTGATGATCCATTACCATGGGGGAAAGCAAAGAAGTGTTTACCATAACACAAAAGAAAAAGTAAATTCCAGTTTTCTAAAGTAGCATTTTGCTTCAAACTGTGGTTTTCCACCATCTGGAGAGCAGTTTTGGTTTATTTGCTGGGTTGCACGAACCCACTGATTTCTCCTTAAAGCTCCCAAAATGTTCAATTATGGTGTATCTGTTGCACTTTGTCTAACTGTCTAAAATTTTATCATTAAGTTTAAAAAAAAAAAAAAAAAACACTGTACTAGCTTTGACTGACATAATACATATATATTGAAGGCAATTATCCAGTGCTTTGGCATCACATATTCACTTCTGCTAGGAAAGAATCACTTCTGTGTGAATACAAACAAGTGCTACTGCATTGATGTGCCGTTAATTTATCTGCTAGCTATAAACATGTCAACTTTAACTAATGCAAGTTTACAATATCACATTAGGTGTTGTTGATGAATCTAAGCATTCACAGTAGCACATTTAATCCTAAAAATGGCTACACCAGTGTTGTTATTGTTAACTTAAACTATTAAAAATGTTTTTTGTTAATTGAAATAAAGTTGACATAAAAAAAAATATATGTATATATATATATATATTTATATATTATATTAGGTGAAAAACAAACTTAGACGAAAATGTTACCTTGGCAACTAACTGAAGTATTAAAATGACTTAAAGGTAGGGTAGGCAATTTCGGAGATTCTAGCAATAGCAAGTTAGCTTTATGAGCGTAAGATCCCACCTTCCTTTCAGAGCACCTCCAAAGCCACTCCTCCTTCAAAACATATGAAAGCAAACATCAGAGCCTGCAAAGCATCACGAGACAAGAGGCGGCATTAAATTACCTCATGTCTCATAACATTACAATAATAATGAACGTAAACAACTTACAGAGCTCTTACTTGTACCACCTGACTGCTGCAGATTAATTTCGGCATTGATAGTGCTGACAAAGACACGCATAAATCGAGACTGAGGACGTGAACAGCTCCAGGTAGAACGTCACGGGTTGCCATAAATATAAAAAAACTAATGAAAATTACAAAAAACTTCAACTAAAATTAAAATGAAAACTGAAAATATAAAATAAAAGCCAATTAAAAATATTAATATGTATTAGTATAAAAATAATTCAAAACAACACTGATGTGCACCAGTAGTGTAATAATAAAGGTGTTGCTGCCCCCTAATGGTCGACTAACAGTTAGTCGATGAGAAGAGGCTTAGTCGACCAAAATTTTATTAGTCGCTTTGTCGCAGGAAAAAAAATTCACAGGAAGTGGTGAAGGTCTGTGATGGACAGATCATTAACAGCTGGACATCCAAACACTCGCCTAGCATTCAACGACCTCAAATATGGCTTATCATATGAAACATGTAAGTAGTAGCAACTTTACATGGCCGCTCGCTCTAACGTTAACCAAAAATGTGGGCCATTCAAGTGTTTGTGTGGAGTGTGAAAGCTGAATAGTAGCGCGCTCACTGCATGACAGCTAACATGGAGGCGCCGGTGCGATCACTTACACTTACTACGTAATTTTTGTCATACAGATAAGAGTAATACATCTTTTGAATCTGTAAAGAGTCTACTTTTATTTGCGTGCACTCACAATAACAACAAAACATTGTGCTTTTGTAAAATAATGAAAGCAAACAGGGTGTGCTTTTTGCCGTCTCTCTCTGTGAACTTGAGCATGCCCAAAAAAAAGCCAAAAATACAGAAAACACTAGTTTATCAATTAATTATTAAAATGTTAAAGCAATCTCCTTGCTGTTTTTCCCCGATGCATTTATAATCATTACTTCTGCCGGTGCGCTGTGACAAGCTTTATGCGTGCTTGAGCAATGATTAGGCTATGGAGGCATTAAAGGTCTTTATTATGATTTATATGGTTTAAATATAAACGTTCGCTTAATCGACTAATGCTTAAAATGAACGACTACTAGTCTACTTTTTAGACTACTTTAGTTGAGGGCAACCCTAAAAAAAGGCAATTTGAAAATTTGTAAAAATGTGTTTGTTCACTTGAGTCTAAGACCCCCCACCCTCACCCATAATTCAGTGGGGCTCTGATGGGGGTCCCTCTGATGGGGGTCTCTGCTGTATGTTTACAGTTGTTTAGAAAATCTGTGTTTGTGTAAATGTGCGCACATTTATAAATGACTAACACAACAGATGGTGCTAATGTGACACACTCTTTTTGCAGCATTTTTCCCATTCTCAGCTGTTTTCAGGCAGATCTGACTAAAGAGAATGGAAACTAATGGTGCCTTGGGCTTCCACACAATTGACACTGAAAATCACACATTTACTAGAAATGTGCTGAAACCATCAATAATTTCTGCAGACGGAGACAATCATAAAACAAGTGATGAGTAAGAACAAACCACTATTAATGGTCAGGAAGATATCTCAAAACTGTCATCTAGAGCTGTAATAACAAAGTACCTATACGACTGACTCAGGTGGCTCCTGCTGTTCTGATGTCTTAAAAGAACAGTGCACACAAAAACCAGTTCAGTCATTATTTACTCACCCTGATGTGTTTGATCTTCTGTGGAAGATAGAAGGAAACGTTTAGCAGAGATGTTCATTCCATACAATGAAGGTAAATTGAGACTGGGGTTGTCAGGTGCCCAAAAAAGACAGAGCAGCACCATAAACTTTGTCTAAATGATTTGTGCACTACATAATAGCCAAATTGAGTCATTGTTTATTTGCATAGTGCTTTTGTAATGCATTAAGCCCCCAGTGAGCAGCCAAAGGAAAAACCTCCAAGATGTTTAGATGAAGAGGCACACGTAAAACGATGATCTCTACCTAGTTAGGCTTTTGCATGAAATAAACATGAATGAACATCAGAAGGTATGTTGTTTCAACCACGGAAAGATGTCAATACACCATTTTTCAAGTTCAAGTCCACCGACGTTAATCTACGATTAATCTACTTATGATTGGTCAGATCACCTGTCAATCAAACTCCCAGCAAAGGGTGAATCAAGGTGGACTAGACTGTAATACAAATAGTTGAGTTTCCCAGGTGCATACAACATTTATGACAGGTTTTCATGAAAGTGTTGGTCAGTCTGTCTGCTTGACAATCCCATTTTGCAGCAATAAAATTGAAGTGCGATAAACAAACAGAGAAATCTTTTTTAGATAAAACAGATGTTGACAAAGTTTTCCTTTGGGGACATAATTTGGTAATAAATTGCAATATATCACAGAGTATCGCAATAATATTGTATCATGACATAAGTATCGTGATTATATTGTATCGTGGTGATTCTTTCAAAGAACCAGACTCAGCAAGAGGAGCCCAAACTGCAATAATTGCACATATGCTAAATATTATTTATTTACATAGTAAGCATAATACAACCATGTGTTCACTGAATAAATGCATTAAAATGATTTCATCTTTTCAAAATTCTAGTCTGGAAAATTATAAACTGTAAAGACAATGATTAAATTGTAAGGATTTGTTTGGATAAATAACTACAGTGAATCATCATACAATACTGTTCAAAACTTTGAGGTCAGTAAGATTTATTTTATTTATTTTAAATGCTTTTATTCAGCAAGAATGCATTAAATTGATCAAAAGTGACAGAAAAGACATTTATAATGTTACAAAAGATTTCTATTTCAAATAAATGCAGTTCTTCTGAAAGTTATATTCATCAAAGTGTCCTGAAAAAAAAAAAAAAAAATCACAGTTTCAACACTGATAATAATAATAAATGTTTCTTGAGCAGCAAATCAGCATATTAGAATGATGTCTGAAGGATCATGTGACACTGAAGACTGAAGTAATAGAACCTAAAATAGAAAACAGTGATTTTAAACTTTAATAGTATTTGACAATATTACTGTTTTTACTGTATTTTTGATTAAATAAATGCAGACTTGGCAAGACTTCTTTCAAAAGCATAAAATAAAATCTTACAGACCTTAAACTTTTGAACAGTAATGAACATATGATAGCTTTCTGTCTGTGCAAGATAAAAATAAAAACATATATATTTTTAAAAATCTTGCCAAAATTACATTTCTGCATATTCAAAGTTGTTGTGATCTTCAATCAGTTATGAGACATGTGAACCAATAGTGTGGAAGTAAACCTGGCACAACACATTTCCATGGACAATATTTGGAGATTAAACATTCTGTTAAACCTTTTTTATAGTCCCCTTAAAAAAAAGGGCTTTATATGTGTTTGGAACAACATGAGGATGAGTAAATGATGACAGATCTTTCATTTTTGGCTGAACTATCCCTAACAATCCATTTGTTATTAGCATCCTCTTGATGTTCATAAGTCTTAATATCAATGATCTCATTCGAATCATTGATACTTTTGGCTGTGGTTAATAATTGCTCACTTCAACTTTCCACAACAACATTTAACCTGATTTTGGGTCATGACACTCATGTGCCCATTCCAAAATTCAATTAATATTTGTGTATAATTTCAGATAAATCTTTCAGTCAGCTGCTGAAGCTTTGTGAGGGGCCATAATGGTGAAAACGGTGTGGTTGACTATAAATAATTCCTTCGTGCTGAAGGGGAAACATAAATCACGTACCCAGACCTGCTCAATCTCCTGTGTGTGTGTGTATGTGTGTGTGTGTGTGTGTGTGTGTATGTGTTCATGCTTACATGCTTTGTGAGGGCCATCAAATCGATAGGTAAAAGAAAAATGCTTTTTTCTGTATAGCAGAGCAGCTGAAAGATGATGGCCTTTTAAAAAATGTTTTTGCCTTCATAGCTCAAAAGACTAAACGCTGTTCTCCATGTTATGTTTAAGTATCAACTTTGACTAAGATGTTTCTCCTAAAAGGGCTTATAACAGAAATAAATATGTAGAAATAAAATAGAAATAAACGCACAGAAATGAGCCAATAGTTCACAAAGTTGCATATAGCAGCTCAGATCATTTGGTCTTGATGATAAATCTTTGAGATCTTTTTTCAGACTTTGAGAAGCAGGAGAGTTTTTTCTCTCCATTAAATCTCATCAAGATGATTGACAGTGACTACCATAACACCGTTCTGTCATCTCGCATGTTTGGGATCCACTATTTTTGACCAAATTAATATTGCAGTGACAAAAGACTCATTAAATTCAGAAATTTTAAGTAAAGCACAGTCGTCGGAGGAGTTTTGTTTATGCTTAAAGTCTGCTTTACAGAGCGCACTCTTGTAGCATTGACACATCCATCTATTATAAGCATTTTGAGGTTCTTGTTTAAGCTTGGCTCATTCAGCAATCAACTTTATGGAGTTATTAAAGTGAGCAGGTGTGGGTTGTGACATTTAGGTCTTATTTTCAGCATAAAGCATTTCCATTTATTTAGTTTTTATGGGCTTGTTCTTGTTTGTCAATGTGCTTGCAAGATCTGGCAACACGAATGCATCAGGCTCGTATCGCTTTACCTGTGATTTCTTGCACCGCACATACAGACGAGAGATACGAGAAAATACATATTTTAACATGCATCACAGATGTATCTCTCATCTTGTTCAGTTTAGTTCCATACACACAGCATAGAACTTTTGTAAATGCGGTTGGCACTAGGCTACCTGCATTAGGTGTTAATTCGGTTGTAGAATGCGGTTGTCACTCTCGCAAATTACTGAACTGTGTGTGTACAGAATAGGATTAAGCACCAAAAGGTGAACTGACAACTGAATTTAGCTGCAGTGTGTACGTGGACAATATTAATATTTTGCAAAAGAATATAATTATTGTATAAATTAGCGATTTGCTCCTGACCCCAACAAATCAAGTTCAATGATATGGCGAGCAGAACTTGAAACAAAGCAAAATGATCATGACTAGATCGAGTTTTATAAAGATACCCTGAAACGTTAAAACAGAAGCTCTGAAGTTCTGTTTACCATCTTTCATGTTTACAGAAGAAATAAAATACATGAGAGTGCGTAAATGATGATATAATTTAATTTTGTGTGCACTATTCCTTTAAAAGGTGGCTTATCTAGTAGTTAAAGAACGAGTGACCTTGTGGTTAGTGTGAAATGCTTATACGGTACATGCTTATATGGGGAAACATGGGTCAGAGTCGCTCCATTTTGAACTCTTTATGCATAAAATATGGATAAATAAAAACAAGATCTGGCTCAGTGTTATTGTAGTATTATTTACATACTATTATAGTATACTGTATATTAATATTTTGAATTAGCTTTTATTTTGATATGTTCACCTATTTTTATTTTAGTTTATTTTTTAGTAATTTTGCACTTTTGACATTTTTTATATTTTTAAAAATATTTTTTATTTAGCTTTAATTTATTTTTTATTTCACTTTTAGTTTTAGTAATTTTTGTACTTCAGTTTTAACTTACTTTATTTCAGTCAGTTTCAAATGTTTCGAATTTTCATTCAAGTTTTTCATGTAATATTTATATTTTATATAATTTCAGTCTTATTTCTTTC
This sequence comes from Ctenopharyngodon idella, assembly GCF_019924925.1. Taxonomy (NCBI): domain Eukaryota; kingdom Metazoa; phylum Chordata; class Actinopteri; order Cypriniformes; family Xenocyprididae; genus Ctenopharyngodon; species Ctenopharyngodon idella. The sequence continues at coordinate 30,788,008 of NC_067226.1, read as the reverse complement.
AATTTTTAATAGTTTAGTATTAGTATTAGTTTACAATAACAACACTGATCTGGCTAACCAAAAGGTTTTAGATTCAAATCCTGCAACAGCTTTTAACCACTGTGCTTCTCCCTGTAACAAATACACTGTAAGTCACTTCAGATAAACACACCACCTAAACGACAAGTTTCTCATTATCATTTTGGGTAGATTCTGTTCTCTCCAGACACCAAACTAGCCACTAACCAGCCCCTGCCCAGAGTTCAGTGTGAATGTGCTGTACGCATCAATCAACCGATCTTCTTGGATCAGCCCTACAAATTTCACACGTTGTTTCCTCCCAGATCAGATCGCTCTTTGTGTCTGCTCCCTCAATGTGGATACCTGATCCTCTTCAACCCCGCTCACGACAGGAACGCACGGACATGAAGAATGAAGCAAGGCGTCTGTTTGTGACGAACCTGAGTTTCCTGGCATGCGAGCGTGGGCAGAATGGATCAACGAACGTACGACTCCGCAGATTACACGGGCCGATTAGAAGTGCTAAGTGCGTTTTGTCAGAATCATATTTCAGTGGAGACAGAGAGGGAATCATTGAGGAAAACCGGCAGCTTTTCCTCACTCCTGCCATCACCATGTGCAACATGATCCATCTTATGCATCCAGACAGCTTACATATGTGTGTGTGTGCGTGTGTGTGCCCGAGAGGGGCATTTGGAGTTTAATGGATTTAAGGTCTGTCTCGGCGAGTATCCTCCTCCAGGGACGGTTTGGTTTTTGGGGTGGGGTTATTTGAGGAAGTAATGCTTAACTTTTCTCACTTAACTGTTTTGAGCTTTTCAACAGGAAGAGAGAGCGAACAATGGTAATCTTGGGGAGAAACTAAACTAAATGTTGTGGCATGACTAGTACATTTCAGCTGCAATACAGTACTGTTTTCAAAATACTTTAGTAACAACTAAAAAAAAAACTAGCTATTTTTTTCAATAAGCAGTAGTGCAGTGCAACAAAATGCTATTTTTTTTCTCTTTTTAGCAAATTGCTGTTTTTGCATCATGTTGTGCAGAGCAGAGATGAGGTAATGAGAATGTCGCTCTCACTGAAATAGCATTAGAAAGTCTGATTCATTTTAGCAGCATTTGAATGATTCATATTGAAACAATTCACTGATTCATTTGAATCATCACACAACTGTTTATGTGCAACTCCCTTCATGTGAAATACATATTTAGTTATACACTACCATTCAAAGGTCTGGGGTCAGTAAGATTTTTGTTTGTTTTGAAATAAATTAACACTTTTATTCCAAGGATGCATTAAATTAATCAAACGTGACAGTAAAACATTTATAAAGTTGCATAAGATTTCTATTTTAAATAAAATTCTATTCAGAAAAAAAATATTGGGGAAAAACTCACACAGCACAACTGTTTTCAACATTGATAAAAACGACCCCAAACTTTTGAACGGTCATAAATACTGCTGTTTTGCACATTATGTTTTTATACTAGGGTTGTCAAAAGTACCGACTTCGGTACCAAGTCAGTACTGAAATTGTAAAAATGTGACAATACCAGTCTTTCCACCTAGCATTTTGAGCACTGTTGAGCAGATTCTTAAACACCTCTGACTGGTCATTGTGTTCACATGCTCAACAGATATGTCTGTGATTGGCCACAATGGCTATGTTTACATGCACACTTTTTTCTTCAATCTGAATGATTTTTCTTCATTCCGATTGATGAATCCAAACGTAGCGTTTACATGAATGCTAAATAAAGTGATCGGGCTGATGTGTGTGTTTATATGCCACAAGCTTCAAATTGATTTTTTTGACATGCACACACTGCACAAATATATAGTTTCCAGCTGTTTGCGCATAATAACCATTCTCCTACATTAGTTCTTTATTTGTTTTAAACAGCAGACATAGGGCCAGATTTACTAACAGCTTGCGCCAGCGCCAACCCTCTTTTGGCGTTAAAAAACTATTGTCAGGATTTACTAAAGACACGCAGTGCAAAATTAGCGCTGAAAAGGCGTGGACTGAGTTGTTTTTGCGGCTGAACTTATTGCATATGCATTTGTAGGAGTTTCCCTTTCAGACGCAAAATTTATGGGAGGAGAGTATTTAAATGAATAACGCAACGCGATTTACTAATGTTTAAGCTAGTCAATTTACTGGTATTTGCGCCATTATTTAACGCCCCAAAAAAAAGCATGTCTTAACCCATTTTGCGACATTGCTGCAATTGTTGCTGCTAGGAGGAGACACCACAGAGAACAGAGAGCGTGTGGTAGAAGAGAGAAAATATTTTCCACTCGTATTAATATCTTTGGAAAGTCAGAGGACGACGTTATCCGTATATTACATGTAACAAGTTGCGCCTGTGTCGACCTGCACCTGATGAGCATCAGCTCTGCTTATTTGCACCCAACGCTAATTTGCACTGCTCTTGGTAGATTGCGTTGGTCATTATGTAAATGATTTGACTGAGTCTGTGTTCTTTAATTTGCACGTCAGCAGTAGATCCCACGCTGCTTCAGTCCGACTGAGCAGTCAATCCGATTGCTAACAGATTATATGGTTGCATGTAAACATAGCCAACGATCATCGCTTCAAAAACATGTTGTAAATAGACACCTTTGATGCTCTTCACCGAGCGCACGATACACACGGGAACGTTTGAAAGCAGGCGTCTATCAGCGGATCCATCTATCAGCGGATACATAAGGGATCTGCTGATAGAGGAGGATCTATGTGTTTGGATAGTTTTAAAGAGAACGGGACGTGTATAATAGTGACACACATTTTTCCAATCACATTAATGCGTAATTTATCAGTTTCTTTAATGAAAAACAACTACTTTGCAATGTCAAATGTCAATCACAGAAGAATAACATCAGCTCAATTTTTACCACTTTATGAACACATTTTACACCGGATGTGGAACAGACTACTTTATCAAAAGGCTAACCTGACTATATTTGAACTACTTTAAATTATGAACAGCATGTAGCTTGGCAGGCTTAGGTTTCGAAGCAGCTTCCCCAACACTGGTGGGAAATGAGAGAGAGGACTCTGGCAGGCCAGCTGAAAGGCCTCCGACAGACATGAGTGCAGAGGAAAGAATGTTCCCCCCAAATCTGGCACTTTTTCGCCTATTGGTCCATCGCCTGACTGACTGACTGACTGACTGACTGACTGACTCGCAGACACCAGGTGCTGGGGGAAACAGAATTGCTAATGCACCTGGAGCTTTTTTTTACAGCAGAGACAAGATCGCTGGAGTCCAACCGCAACACACAAACGCACCCACATATCAAGACCATTGCATACCAATTCTTTCGTTCTTTTTTAATTCCCTTTTTTTTCCTATAAGAAGTGGTTTTGGTTACTTAAATTCCCAGATACTGGCATATGGAAAAAATCTACTTGTCAAGCCTGCCGGTGGTCTTCTCATCTTCGGGTTATGTAATATTCATAGTGCACAAAGTCAAAGCAAAAAAAAAGTGCACTTGAACAATGTTGAACCAAGCAAAAAGTTCAAGGGGACTTTAAGTCTGGATCGAATGTAATCAGCTGCGAACTAGGGTAACGTACAACTGGAAATTCCATAAATTGTTTTGGTTGGCCCATAGGATTGTATATATCCACACACATGGATACACAAACCCGGACTTTTGGATAATTGCATCTTCATTTCAAAGGGTAAACTACAAATCCAATAAAGCAATATGCTTAGACAAAACTTCCTGCCCCGGAATATGAAAACCTGCAGACGCTTGAAAGTTCAGAGCCTCTGAGGGAACAGAAGAGGCCGTTTTCAAATATGTGAATTCCTTTCAGCAAGAAAAATCCATAATCCTGGCAAAGAAACACCCAAGGGGCTGGAAAATATGCACGGCATTATTAATGTACGCGAGCAGGCCAACAGAATACTTGCTTTCTTACTGGTAGTATTTCAAGAGCAAAGCAGCACGTTCCAACAGGAGTTTACCACCATTTACCAGTGCGATAAAGGCATTAAAGAGTAAAACAGCTGAGCTTTCTCTCTCCCACCATCTTTCAACGCTGTTATGAAGATGAAGACATCAAAGAGTTACATGGAGTCATAAAGGTTTCTATGAAACACTTGATTTACGGACTTGACAACTCTTGAATCTTAAGCAGTCCTGGAGGGAAGAGGAAGATGGGAGACACATGAGTATCTGAGTGTGAGATTATGATAACAGACTCCTAGAGTACAGTGGTTCACAACTGGTAGGTCATGACCCAAAAGAGGTTCACAGGTTTGTTTCTTCAGAGCAATGCTGAATGCAAAATGCAACTAAACATATAATCATACATAGTTAGGAGAGTGAAATAAATCTACTGTTAAAAAAAGAAATGAAAATGCTTCATACATCTTTTGATGTTGATGTCAAATGATGTATGTCACTTGTAAGAAGCTACCCACATTTGACATGTTTTAGTTTATGATTGTATGATGAACAATTTTGGAACCATGTTGGGTCGCTACTTGATATTCAACCTAAGAACTGTGTGCTGTAAATCCACGTGAGAACCACTAGTAGTGTTGTCAATTTTTACATTTTTAAAATGTGACGATACCAGCATCTGATTGGCCATTGTGTTCACACGCTCAACAGATATGTCTGTAATTGGCTACAATGATCAATGCTTCAAAAACATGTTGTAAAGCGCTTCCATAGATACACACGTGAGCGTTTGAAAGCAAGTGTCTATCAGCAGATCAGTCTGTCAGCGGATATATTAGGGATCCGCTGATAGACGCCTGCTTTCAAACGTTCCCGTGTGTATCTGTGTAAGCACTTGGTGAAGAGTGTCAAAGATGTCTGTTTACAACATGTTTTTGAAGCGATGATCATTGTAGCCAATCACAGACATATCTGTTGAGCGTGTGAACACAATGGCCAGTCAGAGGTGTTTAAGAATCTGCTCAACAGTGCTCAAAATACTAGGGGGAAATGCTATGGTATCGTCACATTTTTAAAATTTGGTACCGAAGTCGGTACTTTTGACAATACTACTGGCAGTATCGTCACACCTCTGATAGGCCATTGTGTTCACACACTCAACAGATATGTCTGTGATTGGCTACAATGATCATCGCTTCAAAAACATGTTGTAAATAGACATTTTTGACGCTCTTCGCCGAGCGCTTACACAGATACACACGGGAGCGTTTGAAAGCAGGTGTCTATCATCGGATCCCTAATATATCTGCTAATAGACAAATCCGCTGTAGCATACAGAAAAACATAAAAGTCTCTGGATGAAATAGAGGTTAAATAGAGGTAGGGCATTTATTCCACAGCAGTATAACTGACTGCATAAACTGACCACTTTTCCCACTTGCACCCACAATTTGAGCAAATTAAATCCCCGTAGAGCTACGAACTGAACTAAAGTGACCTCTAAATCAATGGGGCTTGCCATACTTGACACGGTTAAGCCCACCACATTTCAGCGCAGCGATGTCTCACCTTGGATGGTTTGGCAGAATTTCGGGTTGCTGTCTGCAGCAGTAGCAGGTCCATCCGATGAAGAATGTATTTCCCGGATCACTCGGTGTTCCCAGCCAGAGAAGGAATCCGCGGCCTGGCCCACTGGCGAGATGAACAGTCTTTCCTCTTTAGTTTGAACTAGGCCAGTCTGCAAGAAAACACATGAGGTGGAACAATCAATAACAGCACATGAGAAAGCCTTTATCTGGATAGAATTTGTAACTTTGGGGGCAATCTGTGAATGTTCAGAATGTTCAGAAATGTCCAGTAAGATATTAAAAAAAGATGCAAGTCATGTTTTTCAAAAGCAAAAAAAAAAGTAATAAAGAATGATATATATAAAGAATTCTTATTACTCTATGTATAATATAATGACTATTACATAGATTGCATTAAAATATTTCACAATTTTACATTTAATTTATATTATTATATTTTTTTATTTAAAAAAGTGGCAAGTATATTTATATACACATAGATTACAGTATATTCATATATTTAGCAACAAATAATTTTTATTACTTTTAATTACTTTAACGAGCAGATTCTGCAGATACTGAAAACAACAAGTTGATATACATTGATGTAGATATACCAGAAACTGACTGCACTACCTGAAAAAAACTGCTCATATTTCATCAGCTTTACTTGCAAAATGACAGTGTAGCCAGTCAGATCGAAGGACTTTAAATAGATTTGATTTGGATAAAAAAAAATTTTAAAAATCAGCTGTCTGATCAAAGCCACATCTGCAAAGCTCAAAAAAAGCTTTCATTAAGTCACTATAAAATTAGAAAAAGACTGAAATTTAAGTCATATGGACTACCTTTATGGTGTTTTTGATCGCTATGAACTGCTCATGTACAGTAAATAATGACATAACTTTAATTTTAGGTAAACTATTCCTTTAAGATTGCATAGAGAATCACAGATGATGTGACCCCTTCAGGAGGAAGCTGATGTGTTTTCTATGACAGCAAACCCAGGATCATTCATCATGAGCCCCTCTGAGGATCTCACATATACAAAGCCTTGTTTCCCCTCCATCTGACCGCGACACCCCTCGTGGCTTCAAGGGCACAAAGATGTGAAATGTGAGAATAATTTATCTCCTTTTGCCAAGGCCTAAAACTACAGAGTCAGCATCAAATCCGGCGACAGCGTTCAGTCAAGCAGGATAGTCCGGATTGACACTGCATCCAAGCAGCACAACGGAGGCTTTGCTGGAGAAAAGAGTGGAAAATGCACATGGATGGAGGTTAGGGAGATGTGCATAAAGCCCCAGGCGGGTGGTGGAGGAGGAGGAGAACATGGGAGTGCTGACAGGAAGTTGCCCACAGAGACTGTAAAACACACGCTTTCATCACAACATGTACAGACAAACCCCACATGTACCAGGTTAAACAAAGTACAGTTACATATGGCTACACTCTGAGGAGAGATAGAGCAGTAAAAAAGGTCTGAAATGACATTAACAGGCAGGAAGACCTTGTTTTGGTCCTCTCAAACTTCAACATTGTTTAAACAAGCTTACTAAGTAGAAGTTAGTAGAAGTAGACTCTGCGCTGGTCTGAGGGTCTCTTTTCAAAACCTAGTAAGCTCCCTATGTAGACAGCAACCTTCTTTTGCACAAAAGCAACAGTTGCATCATATGCATTCTTCACTGAGTAAGTGAAGAATGCGTAACGTAAGTACACAAGTCAACAAAATATATAACATTGTTCTAGTGGTTTTAATTTAAAAATCTTACATATTGTGCCTTTAATATGCAAAAGTATCTAAGGGTACGTTTACACGATGTACTAAAAACAGAAAAGTTTTTCCTTTACATTTTTCACGTACAAACAACAATGTTGTCAAAATAATCCCTGTTCACATGGATCTGTGAAAACAACTAAAAATGCTGTATTATTCATGCCAGGCCAGTAAGTGGCGATGTCCCTTTGTAAAGAAACACTACATGCCTATATACTGAACATGTAATACTCATGCGCATGATGTCACCGTTTTCACAAACTTGTGTTTTTATAGTCGACACCGAGACAATAACGGTATCGTTTTCAGAAACTTGCACTTCGAAACCTGTTTTCAAAAGTTTTCATTTTCAGACCCCCAAAACGCCATTGTCATGTAAAGGAACGGCCAAAACGCATAGAAAGTTTTCAGTTTTTAGTTGGACAAGATGTTGTGTAAGCGACCCTAAAAATAGCAACAAAAAAACAAAAAAAAAAAAAAAAAATCAGACAATGATCGTTAATGCATCGTTAACCAGAAAATTGTGCTTGATTTTCTTTTCCTCTTATCTCTGTATAAAGTAGTATTTATAAGTGCAGCGCTGATTTTTGTACAGCGGTAACCAAAGAAACGCTATATCACTGCTGTTCCATAAGCGCCACCTACTGTCAGAGAGTAGATTTGCATTTTTATGCAAGGGTTAGTTCACCCAAAAATGAAAATTCTGTCATTAATTACTCACCCTCATGTCGTCCACACCCTGTAAGACCTTTGTTCATCTTCGGAACACAATTAAGATATTTTTGATAAAATCCGATGGCTCAGTGAGGCCTTGACAGCAAGATAATTAACACTTTCAGATGCCCAGAAAGCTTTACGAATCTTTTGTTTCGAATCAGTGGTTTGGAGCGTGTATCAAACTGCCAAAGGCACGCCCCCCAGTGGTGAACCATTGAAATTTCGAAACACCTATAATGTAACAAAGCCTCGTTTACTGATATTACGTGACTTTGGCAGTTTGATACACGCTCCGAACCACTGATTCGAAACAAAAGATTCGTAAAGCTTCGAAGCTTCATGAAGCAGTGTTTTGAAATTGCCCATCACTAGATTTATGTTTTTTTTGGCGCACAAAAAGTATTCTCGCCGCTTAATTACATTAAGGTTGAACCACTATAGTCACATGAACTGTTTTAAATATGTCTTTAGTAGCTTTCTGAGCATCTGAAAGTGTTAATTATCTTGCTGGCAATGGAGACCTCACTGAGCCATTGGATTTTATCAAAAATATCTTACTTTGTGTTTCCGAAGATGAACGAAGGCCTTACTGATGTGGAACGACATGAGGGTGAGTAATTAATGACAGAATTTTCATTTTTGGGTAAACTAACCCTTTCAGTCTGTCATCTGTTTTTGTTTTTTGCAAGTGTGTCTAGTGTAGCATAATTTTACAAATCTAAAGTCAGATCATTCTGTTTTTACTTTAAATCCTATAATTACATCTAATTTAAATAAGAACAACTGCTCTTGCTACGTGTGTGTAGCATCTTTGTTTGTTTCTCTAATTTCAGATGGCTACAGATATTTTTGGTTTAAGACCAGTTTAGCCTTTTATTTAGCAAATAAACAACAAAAAATGTGCTTGAACAAAGAAGAAAAAAAAACAGCAGCCGGTATCAGAACCGAACCATTTGCTTGTAAAAAAAAAAAAAAAAAAATCTGAATCAGCCATTAAAAATCACGATCAGTGCATCACTACTGTTTTCATTTCTCTAAAAAAAATGTGTTGTTTTTAAATAAAAGAAATCTGTATATATTATTTGTGGTGCATGCTCCTATTTATATGGTGGGTGCTCCTAAATTTTTGCTGGTGCTCCTAACTTTTTGAAGTTAGGATCAAGTAAAAAAAGTTAATTTCGAGCCCCGTTTAGGATAGCATACACTACCATTCAGAAGTTCAGGTTGGTAAGATTTCTTTCGTGTTTTTGAATAAGAAAAAGTATGTAAAAAATAGCTAAAAAAAATCTGACATCATTTCCACCATCCAAAATTGCATTTCCTCATGGTGAGCAAAGCTGCGAGAGAGAACGTCACTGACAGCTGTCAGACGGGGCTAGTTAAAACGCACAGCTGATCTTCGACTTATCTGCACAACCGTTGAGAGCTTCACATCTGCTCGCTGTCAGTCTCACTTTAGGTGTCAAAAATGTCTGACCCCCCTCCATCACATGTGCGTAGAACATTTACAATAACAATGAGCTCATTTTCCACATAGTCAGCATAAAGAGGGATGGGTCAGGGTGGTCAACTAGTTGTCCGTTAACCAAAGGTTGGTCAGGACACATCAAAGACCACAAACCATGGCCAATGAGATGACTGAAAAAACCTGCACTCTAACCAATCAGATTAACTGACAGCTTGCGATAATGGAGTCCCTCAGGCGTTTGATTGATGGCATTTATGATGGCCCTTCAAAGAAAGTTTGAAGGATGGAATGATCGTAATGGGACCAAAGTCAGGGAAACTCTTTCTCAAACAAACAGCCTCTCTCCCATGGGTGGGCCTGGAATGCTCACAACCACAAGAAGTCAAATATCCACCACAAATTCAAAGTGTGGTTGGGTGAATCTCATAAAAACATGTCAATGTCACATTTCAGATAAATAATAAGAAATTGCTTTGTGCATAAAGAAAAAAAAAAACTTGTTTTTAGGACCATTAAGCATTAAATGCATTGTGACATTATTTTCATGACATTTGAGCACATATCCCGTCTTCTAATATATATAACTACATTACGATTTGTTTGTTTTTTTTTTGTTTTTAAAAATTGTGTTTCTCTACTCACTGGTTGTGTCAAAAACAGGTTTCACGTCAAAAAATATTAACCAGAAAATAGCACACCGTTCCAAAGTTTGGGGTCGGCAAGACTTTTTAATGTTTTTGAAAAAAAAAAAGTCTCTTCTGCTCACCAAGAATGCGTTTATTTCCCTCAAAAATACAGTAAAATCTGTAATATTGTGAACTATTACTATTATTAATTTAAATGATCTATAGGTTGTTTGCAATCACGTGGTTCTGGTGACACGCAAAATTAATGTGGAGGGCAAGCAGTGAAAACTAGAATGGAAGAGATGGGGAAAAGTCCATTCTGTGGTTTAGAAAGGTATAAACAGAAAATCACAACATATTTTGGACGTGAACCTTATGTTATGAAGAGTAACATTGCGTTACTTAGTTAATTTTTATGGAAAGTAACGCATTACGATATTGTGTTACTAAAAAAGTAAGGTCATTTAAGCTGAATCGAGAATTGCAACAGGAGCTCACATCATCATTCAGGGAAAAAACTGGACGGTGTAATACAATTATTGCCTTTTCTATGTGTAAAAACACTAAGGGAAGCAGGTTGAGGAGGTGACGGGAAGACGCCGTATATCAAATCTAATAATGTCACTGACTGAACCCACTCCCTATCACTCAATAAAATAATCACATAGCTGAGTGTTTCTGAAAGTTTTGTATTTTGTTTTGGTTTAATAATTAACATTACATTTGCGAGTATGACTCTCACTCGGCTTGTGAATGAGTTTAACTTGCACCAGCCACTTTAAAACTGTTCACAAGCTTCTATGGGTTTGATTTTGGTTGTCATTTGTTGAAATAAATACAAAAAAAAATAATACAGTGTGTCGGTGTCTGTCACAGACTGTAAAAAAGGGTGTCTGTCTGCTGAATGCCCCTCCGATTCTCTTCCGTGGTCATATGGGAAAGTGAATATTTACAAAGAAAACATTAAAACTAGTTACATTTACACTCTTCCAAAAAAAATTGATCGACTTCGGTCAGCTTGTTGAACACATTTTTTTATTTGGACATTTTCTACCATATGATGGCTGAAGCAGCAGCGCGTGACACTGTTTTCACGGTCCAGATCAACATTGTGAACGGAATTCTACAAAACTGAAGTGAAAACACCAAATGATCATGCAATGGGATAAAATATCTTCTCTTCCCTGCAAACGATACCATGAAGAATGTGATTATATAACCAAGTCAAAAACAAAAAAGATAAAGCAGGTATCCATATTCATTTCAGTATCGGCAGACGCAAAACACTATAAAAGGTGACAACTTTTAAAGTTAAAAAACTATATAAGTTACGTAAACAATAAAAGCTCATTGTGGTTTCTCGGTTTGATAGATTTGAGCAACCATAAACGACACAAAACAGGAATTTTGAGTTTGTGATAGTATTCCTATATAGAAAAATCACTCCTTGCCCTCCAGCCGCATTTCACGTGCAGCAATGACATCATGTGCAAACAACCTATCTGAATATATTTTAAAATGTAATTTATTCCTGTGATCAAAGCTAAATTTTCAGCATCATTACTCCAGTCTTCAGTGTCACATGATCCTTCAGAAATCATTCTAATATGATGATCTGCTGCTCAAGAAACATTTCTTATTATTATTATCAATGTTGAAAACAAGTTATTTTCATGATTGATTTTTTTCAGGATTTTTTGATGAATCGAGAGTTTAAAAGAATAGTAAAATAGAAATCTTTTGTAACATTACAAATATATTTACTGTCACTTTTGATCAATTTTTTTGCATCCTTGCTGAATAAAAGTATTAATTTCTTTCAAAATAAAAAATAAAAATCTTACTAAACTCAAACCTTAAAAAAAGTTAGACAACTTTTTTTAAAAAGTTAGACATCAAGAAAATGTTAAACTTAATAAATAATAAAAAGATAATAACAATAATGAGAATGTGAGGTTTTTGCATTATGGTAATGAGAATTGGGGGGGCGCTCAATATTCATGAAAATAATGTCTCAATGCAAAAACAATCTGATTACTTGTTAATATTTGTGATTTTGGGGTGTAATACGTCCCAGACGTATTCTTGACAGTTTTCATGCATGACCAAAAGACACATTCATGCCTTTACAGCAGTGACAATCTCCCAACAACTTGAACTCCACTCACCAGTCCACCACAAGCGTCCAATGAGGCGAAAGAGTCAGTGTGATTGAGAACGGCTCCGGTATAGAAACATCGCCGAACCCTTAGAACAGGCTCATGCTGAACGCTGCCCTCCTCGCTCCTCTCCTCCATCACAAACCCCTCGGCGAGGAAAGAGTCGTCTCTCTGGAGCTGCAAGTACAGTTCCTTTCCAAAAGCAGGCAGCCGTAGAAACAGGTGGTCCTCCTGCTGATGGTCCGAACGTTGTCTGCGACCTCTGCTCCACCTGTAGGCTCCCTGGAGCAGGTGCACCTCGTCTGGCCGCAGCTCCTGCGGAACGACCACATCTGTCTCGTACACGGCAGATTGCGCTAGGAGACATGCAACACGTTGTTATTTGAAAAAGTGGATAGTCACGTAATGGGATCCCAAAAAAAACAAAAAAACTAAAATTTCCATGACTTTTCCATGACCTTCCCACCCGATTACTGGATAAGGACTTGCAAAACCATTTTCCAAAGATTATACTCAATTTCATGCAATTAAATATTTTAGTGCTGAGTATAACCAGAAACATTTGCATTCACTATCGTCATTTCTATGATTTTCTTTTTCAGACCTTTCCAGACCTAAAAAAACACCATTTTAAAATCCCCTGACATTTCCAAGTTTTGTGGGAACCCTTTAAGAAAAAAACATCGTCTAGTTTTATAAGTTACAGTTTAGTTTACAAGTCTGTCTGCAGTTAGTAAAGAAGGATACACGTAAGGGGGAATAAAGTTCTTAAAACAATAAACGTGGAAATAGAGGGTACTGAAGAGTTCATAAAATGAAGTTGACGAGGTGAGTAACAGAGCGCACGGACTCACTTAAAACCTAGTAGGCTGCCTACCTAGACAGCATACAGTTGCTTGAGCTCACATGCTCTTTTAGCACTCTGTGATGTAACATACACTCTTTGCCAAGAGAGTTTTTGTGCCCATAGTGCCTAAAAATGCTTTCTAGGAAAGCAGCTCACTAGAGTACAGAATCTGGCTGCCTACCTAGACAGTATTTTTGAGCATCATACAATTGCATAAGCTCACATGCACCCTTGGGCAAGAGATAATGCCTAAAATAATTTTGAAACAACATCTAAAATACCACAAAAAAATGTCTAAATGAGAATGTGACTTGTGTACTCTAATAAGCTGACTACCTAGGCAACATTTTTGGGCATCATGCATTTGCATGAGCACTCTCATTCAAGAGAACGTCTAAAATGTGCTTAAAACACCCCCCCAAAAAACTGTCTAGTTGCCTACACAGAGAATGTGACTTCTGTACTCTAGTAAGCTGACTATCTAGACAGCATTTTTGGCATCACACCGTTGCATGAGCTCACATGCACTCTCGGCACTCTGTGATGTAACATGCACTCTGCCAAAAGTGCGCACGTGACGTCACATCATTTCTTTCCGCTCATGAAGCCCAGGAAAGCTGTCTAGGTAGGTAGCTCACTAGTTTTTGAGACACACCCAACATCTTGAAATGTAACCTGGGTGGTAAGCCCTATGTGGCTCTTAAATAAACAATTTCATCTTAATTGAAACAACATGGCAGAACCTTTCTGTAAGCAGCAGAAAAATATGCAGTTTGCAGTTAAAAAAGATATAAACAAGTCGAGGAGACAAGTCGGTGTTAGTACACGTTAAATGATCCAGACGAAAAATTTCCATGGTAACCACAGTTTCAGCCGTTATCGTGACTACTGCAAAATAATATTGAGTTAATACGGGAACAGTGTAGAAGTTTTCAGGACATTTCTGTCATTTTATTTCTTTTCTTTTCTTGTCTAGCATCTACAGCTGTACATATGCCTGAAACTGGTAACCATGGTGAATTTCTGTCAGGAGTATCGCAGGTGCTGCAGTCTTACCTGATATTGCCTTCAGTCCAATGCAAAAGAGAATTAAAGACAAGAAAAGCAGTAGAGTGTCATTGCCGTGCATTGTTATTAGTAATATATCGTAGAGAAACAGTCTGTGTGAAGAGGGTAGGCAGTGTGCGCTGGCGGAACAGCAACAGCGGACTGACGCGAAGTTTCAGAAAGTTTAATTACAGCAGACGGGGAACTCAACTTCAGGCAAAAGCTACGCCTCCGAAGAGACGCCCCGCCCAACTGCGTTCTGATTGGCCGATGAGAACTATGTAAATAGATCCCTGCAGCGTCATTGGCTATCGGTTCTGTCAGTCTGAAAAGAGGGCTGGAACGGTGCACGCGGTCCCAAACATCTGAGAGAAAAGCAAATCAGCCTTTAGCAAGTTAGTCAGGTATACTGGCATTTATTAGGAAGCCTGTTAGGTAAATAAAAGGTATTAAAATTAAATTTGTCAGTTTTGGCACATTCTCTGCTGAGCAAAAACATTTTAATCCAGCCTAAGATGATTTTTTTTTCTCTTAGCTGGTCTCCCAACGTGTCCAAAATGATGTTCTAATGAAACTTGACCAGCTGGCAAGCTCACAAAACCCCTCTAAAATCAACCAGCCAAATGGCTGGGAGACAAGCAAACCAGAAGGTGGTTTGTTGGTCTGGGTTTTAGATGTGTTTGGGGTTCTTGTCAGCTGGTCAGTTTGGCCAATCAGCTAAACCAGCCGAACACTAGTTCAGCCGGGCCAGGAGACCAGCAAAATCATTTTAATTCAACTAAGGGCAACAAAACCACCTTAAACTGGTCTTTCTCCACCATTTACATAGTCACAGACCATAGTAAACTTGATTGTAAATTGTTATAGCTTACTGTAGATGCAACAACTTGTCAAATTAAGAATTACTATTAAAAATTAATATGAAATATTATTGATTAATTATCTTTAAATAACTTTTTATACTCTAAATAACATCGAACCTTAAAAGTGCAAGTTGTGTGAAACCTTGCAAGTCAAAATAATGACACATAAAAGAGGGGTCATTTGAAGTATATTGCAGTATATTAAAAGAACAACTTCAGTCACTTTGAACGCATTTTACTGCATAATCAAAATCAAATGTATGAAGAAAAAAAAAATGCAAATAACGTCCTGACAAACGGACTGATAAAAAAGGGGGAAAAAAAATCCATCTCTTTGTTTTAAAGACATTCTT
This sequence comes from Ctenopharyngodon idella, assembly GCF_019924925.1. Taxonomy (NCBI): domain Eukaryota; kingdom Metazoa; phylum Chordata; class Actinopteri; order Cypriniformes; family Xenocyprididae; genus Ctenopharyngodon; species Ctenopharyngodon idella. The sequence continues at coordinate 30,772,662 of NC_067226.1, read as the reverse complement.
TGTCATCAAATAACTTATTGTGAATCCTTATATAACAGGATCTCCGTGGCGTATGCTGGCATTGCCTGTAATTGTGCTTCATCAGTTTTAGAAGCAACAGATGTGATGTATTATTACAAATGCAGAGCATATGCAGACCTGGATAACGTTATGAGAGAGTATCGATTTAAGTACTGGATGATTATTATATATTGAGCTGAAAATTGTCGTTTTGAATGTTAGTCATTTAGTTGTCCACACAGATAAAGCAGTGCTATTGTAGAGTGGGACAAATCTTTCCCATAAATAGCCCATATACACTAATTAAAGGCCCAAAACTATGTGAGGTATGTGCAAGTCATGTGATTAAACACAAAAATGCATTTGGCGTTTTGCATGTGTGACAATACGCCTTGTTTTAATATTCAGCAAGAAAAAATAAAACAAAACATTATTTAAATGTCCTTTATTTTAAATATTTTACAGTGCATAAGGTTGTCTGTGATGCAACATTATGCACTAAACTGTTTGAGAAGTTAAAACAATGAAATAAAGGAGCATTTTAGTTGCTACAGTGTTTTTTGTTTTTGTTTTTTTAGTGTGTTGCTATCCAGGATGTCTTATAGGTGTATGCTTGCCTTAGAAAACATCACTAATTAGTATCTCATATCCAAAACAGGAGAAAGGCCTAGTGCAGTCTAGAGATGCTCTTATAGAGCTGAACAAACCTTTGGTGTAAGTCAGATTTAATCTACATTAATTTTGTGGATTCTCTTCTCAATAGAAAAACTCATATACCAGCAGGCCGTACCCTGAGAACAGAGCTCTTGTGAGTGGATAAAGTTCATTAGAGTAGGTCAGCAGAGGCTTTAATCCTATTTCAAGTGCTTTGATTTCTCATTCCTCTTCGCCAAAGTACCACAGAAGAATTACTGCTGCTTCCTGTGGATGGCGGGGCCGCTGGCACAAGTGGCCTTTAATGAGCAATGGCCATGGCAAAATTATCTAGGCTGGATACAGTGGTGATATCTGGATATCTGAGCACAGAGTGCAGAATTTATCACAAAATAAGTCTGCTGATTGTAGTTTGAAAATACAGTGTATAGCAGTAATAATGCACTGAAATTCATAATCACTGAACCACCCAGAACACTCAACTATTCAAAAAACCTAAGAAAAATCCCATAGAAAGTTAATTGCATGCCTCAAAATTTGAGGTTCATGTCCATAAACGGTTTAGGATGAGCTATGTGACAAATGTTAATACCCTGGGTTAGGGGTTTTCTCAAATCAACAAAACCTGAGTATGAACAACAGTACCAGTGATGCTTACTTTAGCAAACACTACTAATAAAAATCATGTTTAGGAGATGAAGCGTTATATTAAAGCAAAACAAAATATCACCTGCATGACAACAACACGGTTCCAAGTAGTCCAGATCCTTACAGTCATCCCTGGGAAAGACTTTACAAGACAGCAGTTACTCATAAACACAAGCACAATAATAAAAGCAAGTACCGTGACACTAAAAATAATGCCGTTTAGCAGGTATCATTTTAGAGTCGACGCCGTAGAACACAGGTTGTGTGATTATTGCACAGGTCAAGAGTGTGGTCAACTGCTCCCCCTAGTAGTGAATAGAGGCAGTTACACTAAACAGATAACTTGTTCAGTGTGAGTGAGTTTTAAAAGGCAGTTTGTCCTGTTTCATTATACCATTAAGCTGCTTGAGTGCCATTTACACACACTGATTTTAAAGGGACAGTTCACCCAAAAATTAAAAATTCATTTCTGTTGTCATTTACTCACTGTTATGTTGCTTTTGGAAAAATTATACACAAGCACATTTTATGTAAAATCTATATCTATAATAAAACGTATATATAGAATCGATTGTAATATATCTACATAATATCTGTTTTGAGCAACAAAACATTTTTTATGGGGAAATTTCACCCAAAAGTCCAGAGATTTCAAACTGGGGGTCTGTAGAACATATAAAACATGTAGGGGAGGAAAAAATTGTGACTTTTCTATCTATTTAAATGAACATTAACTAAAGATATGGTAAGCATTATAATATTGTTTACTGAAATATTAGATCAAAAACATCTTTATTACAATAAAACTATAAACATTTAAAAAAAATTATATCCTTCAATGAAGCCTTCACATTTTCAGTGCATAAAACAGTAAATGCACTACATAAATTCTCAAAACCATCTCTGCTGATCTGTGGGTCTTTGCATCACCCCAGAAAAACAAAAATGATTTGTCATACTTTTTTTTTTTGCAAAGGCCTTACCTCATTCACCACAATTCATTCTTTGTCATTCTCTCATACACATATCAGCTGAGTAAATAGCCTAAAACACTTGCCAAATCAGTCACTCACACATGTGAGTATTAAACCAGTTTATAAAATGTCAATAAGACTTATTAAACAATCTCAGAGTTATCACATACAGCATTCTTCAGATATACTTACGTAGTTTTAAGTCACATACATATTATCTTATGAAAACGTGTCTACGCTAAACACGAGCAGAGCATCAGAACTTTTATATTTCAACTTCTGTCATAGCAGAGCAATAGTTTGAAGGCACAGATAAATAGACAGACAGACAGATAGATAGATTTAGTTTGTATATTTCATATTTATACATTTAATTGACATATTTAAATTACCTTTTGTGGACCAGGTTGAAAAAACACTTCACACTTGTTTAAATTACAATTCAATAAATTCCTCTTCCTGTCATTCCACTTCAGCTTCCTGAGGTTGGGCCAATTCTTCAACCCTTATGAAAATTAACCATGATTTTACTACAAATAAAACCAAGAAAACATGATTATAGTTAAACTCAAATTAACCATGGTTTTGCTACACTAACCATAGTTTAACCATGGTATTTGTGGTAAAACTGTGGTTATACAAATGGTAATCAATCTGCCAAAAAATATGGTTACTACACTTTTACGATAATAAAAGGTTAGGGGAATTGGGAATTGTGAGATTTCCTCATTCCTAGTTTGAAGATAATCTTGTGGAGCAAGTAAAAAAGTTAAAACATGTTTTAACACCTTTAAAACTAGCTATTTTAAAAATAACACTTCTGGTTTTGTGGCACACACATCTGAAGGTGACTATTAAACCTCTGACTGACTGAAAGTCCTTCATTTTCAGTGACAGCTGGTGATTTGAGTTGAGCAGAGTGTCATGCGGTGACTGCCAATGGGAGTGCAGATTCAGAGTACACATAGAAATGCATACAAGAAACCAGCAGTGCAGAGACTCAGGGCCTCCAGCCATCAAAAGTTTATGCAGTGTGAACACCATCAAGCCACAATGTTGGACACATCCGATGCAGACACTAAAAGAATACGTCTGCTGTCTACTGTTAGAGCCGAAGCTCCAGAGTCCAGAGGTTAAAGTGATACAAGAGTAGATGTTCTTCTTCAAAATCACTTGCAAGAAATGCAGACTTGAGATTTCATTTCAGTTCTTCATAGACACTCCGTTGGACAGCAGAGGTTGATGTAAAACTCAGCAGCACAGCGGTTGAAGCCTCGATGGATGATGCCAGACAGCGAGGGCAGCCAGTGTGACGTGATCTTTGAGCTTCAAAAACAATGAGGAGTCTATTAAATCTTACGAGGAGTTTCTTTTTCTTTGTGCAGTGTTCTTTCATAATTACCCATGTGATCCTGTGCCACAATAAAAAAGTTCTTAGTTCTTGGGGGGGGGGGGGGGGGGGGGGATGGGAGCCAAGACACACAGCGCCTCACCTCCAGTGAAGCCGTGTGGAGAAAATAAACGTGTTTTCAGTGTTATTAGAAGATGCAATTTGTTTTGACAGGTCTCTGGCATATTCTGTGTGGAAATAAATCAAAAGAATGTTTTTGGCTCTTTGCATCCCTGAGGGCAGTTCAAAGTCCTTCACAGTTTAAGGAAAGATGTGTCAGTGTCAGTGATGATTAGCTCCGCCTCCTCCACAGCCATTGGTCACTTTCACATGTCCGTCATTGTTCTCGGTCACATTGGTTTCCCCATCCTCTTCCTCGTCTTCTTCATTGTCACTTCTCTCATCTTTGGTTAACTATCAAGAAAGATGCATACAAGAAAAGGGTGGAGTTAAAAATAAACAATAATCATTTATAGTGAACACAACATCTAAGATTCTTTTATTTCTCATATTCAAAACAAATTTGAGAAAGAAAATTTGACTGGTGTTTACCCATGCAAAACTATGCTAGGGCGTTGTGGGTGGTTGTCAGGGTGTTGCTATGTGGTCTGAGTGTTTTTTTTTTGTTTGTTTTTTACATGCCACAGTTTAATAGGTAACATTTTGCAGTAAAGTCCCATTGGTTAAAGGGTTAGTTCACCCAAAAATGAAAATTCTGTCATTATTTACTCACCCTCATGTCGTTCTACACCCGTAAGACCTTCGATCATCTTCAGAACACAAATTAAGATATTTTGATGAAATCCGATGGCTCAGTGAGGCCTGTATTCACAGATATGGTACTTCCTCACTCAAGATCCATAAAGGTACTAAAAACATATTTAAATCAGTTCATGTGAGTACAGTGGTTCAATATTAATATTACAAAGCGACGAGAAGACTTTTTGTGTGCCAAAAAAACAAAATAATGATTTTTTAACAATATCTATTTCAAAACACTGTTTCATGAAGCTTCGGAGCTTTACGAATCGAGTCAGTGATTCGGAGCGCCAAAGTCACGTGATTTCAGCAGTCTGGCAGTTTGATACGCGATCCGAATCACTGATTCGATTCGTAAAGCTCCGAAGCTTCATGAAGCAGTGTTTTGAAAAAAACATTATTTTGTTTTTCTGGTGCAAAAAAAAGTATTCTCGTCGCTTTATAATATTAAAGTTGAACAACTGTACTCACATGAACTGATTTAAATATGTTTTTAGTACATTAATGGATCTTGAGAGAGGAAGTACCATTGCTGTGAAAGCAGACCTCACTGAGCCATCGGATTTCATCAAAATATCTTAATTTGTGTTCCAAAGATGAACGAAGGTCTTACGGGTGTAGAATGACATGAGGGTGAGTAATAAATTACATTATTTTCATTTTTTGGGTGAACTAACCCTTTAAGGTTAGTTAATGCATTTACTAACAATGAGTAATACATTTGTTACATTATTTACTAAAGGGGACCTATAACTCCCCTTTTACAAGATATAATACAAGTCTTCGGTGTCCCCAGAATATATGTATGTAAATTTTCAGCTCAAAATATTCCACAGATCATTTATTATAGCTTGTCAAATTTGCCCCTATTTGGGTGTGAGCAAAAACACGCCATTTTTGTGTGTGTCCTTTTAAATGCGAATATGCTGCTCCCGGCCCCCTTTAGAAAAAAAGCCGAAGCTTTAACAGCTTGTGCTTCGGTTGCTCAACAACAACAAAGCTGGAGAATCTCACGCACCCAAAATAATGATTGTCAGTAACGGTGTTCATCCTTACATTGATCAAACCGGAGTCAACACTGATGGAGAGACTCAGGAAGAAGTTTTTTAGAATTCAACTGGACGTTTCTGAACGGTTAGTGGATAAATTTATGTAGTTGCTGTGGAGTTGATTCAACTCATTGACTAGCATGTGCCGTCATGTTAATCTTTTGTGCAAATCCAACATTGAATTGACCCTCGTTTGTGAAGCAGTCCAGCGTAAAATGACGGCATGGTAACAACACTCTACTACAACAACTCTTCCTCTTCTCTAAAGCAGCCCAACATGGGCTCACCCCCTTTGTTGCGTGTTCCCGGGGGCAGGGTTTATGTAAACTTTGGGAAGAAGTTTTTAGTAGTCCCTACCAGCCGTTTGTTATAGTCCTTAAACAGCAAATTTTTTACAAGAAAATTTCTCCCTTTGTATTGAACTTTGAGCGTCGTAACTTTGCAGATGTTGTTTATGCTCAAACAGCAACATTACACACTAAATAAAGTGGTAGTTGTGTAGCTGTCAATGGAGGGACGGAAACCCCTCGGATTTCATCAAAAATATCTTAATTTGTGTTCCGAAGATGAACGAAAGTCTTACTGATGTGGAACGACATGAGGGTGAGGGATAATAAATGACAGAATTTTCATTTTTGGGTGAACTAACAATTTAAGAGATCCAACTTTTGATTCTAATACTGTATTAATAAATGTTAAAATGAACTGAGATTGATGAATGCTTTAGAAGTAAAGTGTTACTGTTTACAGGTTTGTTTAAATCACTAACCAAAAGTATGTTGCATATATAAGCAGTAGGTTTATTGGTCCTTAGCTTAGCAAACATTTGAAAATCAAACAATAAGCAAGCTGATCTTTGAACTTCCTGTACTTTACAAAACCAAAATGAAAACCACAACATCTGAAATCAGAAAATACAGCCAATCTTGAAACATTAACCTAACGAGCCATTTGTAGAAACCAGATGCGCAAATACACAATCCATCATCCATAGTAAATGAATCCGAACAGTCTGATGTGCACTAAATCACGACTAATTAGGTCCCTTTGAGCAACAGGCTGCAGGTACACAGAGCAGAGAAGCGATTGAATCTGGCATCCCTCATCCGCTCTGCATTTGCGAGAGATCATGTACGTTGCCAGAGCAATCACTCTCAAATTATGACTCACCTTTTTCAATAGACTGAGCTGGAGTGAAAACAATAGAGCACTAAACACAGGCTGGCAGGGCTTATTTTAATCAGAACACGAGTGTAATGGGAAATAACAGAACAACGGCACAGACCTGGATAACTCAGTCACCGTTGCAAGCTCATGTCATCATTTGTGTTTGGAGTATAATTCATACAGGATGACTTTGCCTGTAACTGTAAATAAATGCACTGCATAGGCCTTTGCTTCACATTAATTAAGGCAGTGTTTCCTACAGGATTTTGTTGTTACAACAGGGCACGGTTGCCACCTTGTGGATAAAGTAATTACTGAAAAAAAAATTAAATGCGCATGTGCGACCTGTGTGTACAAAGTACAAAAATGTACGGCGCGCGTACTCTTCTGATGACGAAATTCGGGTCACGCTGACCCTCGCGTACGTGTAAAACGTGAAGTATACTTTGGGCTTAATTATCAGTTTTGTTTGCAGATTGCGGTTGTCACTCCCATACATTACCAAACTGACAAACTGGAGATGACCACATTTAATAGCAGTGTTAATCTCCATTTCCGCTCACCTAGCACTCAAAAGATTACATGCAGCATAAATATAATTGTGCTCCTGGGCTGTACCAACCCACACTGGTATAACCAGCATTATGGGATTGTTAACTAGACAGGTAAAGCCAGCACTGATGCAATTATAATCACAATAGGAAGTGGGACAAAAAAATAAACTGTCATAACTGAAACGGTACCAGCTCACAAGACAACGTATATATATATATATAGACAAGTTTTCTTTTATACAGCTTTAGTCAGGAACTCTTAAAAAAAAAACAGTCCTTTCACATGCAGGTCAGAGCATCCAGAAATTTATCCAGACTGAATATATGGCACAGTTTTATGACTTGTTAAAAGTCATACGGTCTCGGTTCTGTCTATTGAGATGATTGAGAACTAGCCAGAGGGTGGTAAAGTAATAGTGTTAATGGTATTTGTTAGTGACACATGGCCTACAGGCTTTTGAGTCATTTTGATCTGCTGCAACTGGAACAGTTTTATAAATGGTTTTATAATGTATTCAAGGCTTTTCACGCAACACTTAACCCCAGGCTAATGTCTTTTTAACCCTGGGTAAAGCAAGGTTTCACACTAGTAATTTTGAAAGAGGTTAGCGATGCTTTTAACCATGTGTTATAAAGATCCGTAATTAACTGCAGTGCCAAACGTATTAAGTGCCAAAATGTTATAGGAGTTCTTTAGCAACAGACAACCAATCATAAACTGCCTCAATGCTTGCCTCATTAAATATAATGAGCTTTGTACAATCACAGATGTTTTGTGTTAAACATATCGAAAAGTGATGCATACATTCATCTGCATTTCACTTTCATTTTGTCCTTTTATTTGTACCATGTTTTAAAAGATTTATGTCATAACATTTACACAGACGCACAAGCAAATGTAAAAACAAAACGCATACAGTAGCCTATTTGCCAAATCAATGTTATTAACTGCATAAATTTGAAAAAAATAAATAACCCAGGGTTTACAAATGTACAGTAAGAAATCTCAAAATACGCCTACCCAAAATTAATTACCAAATATTGTATAAGTATACTTTATTACTAAAGTATGAATGATGTGTATGAATGATTATCATGAATTTAAACAAATAAAACATTCCCAAATGTAAATGTAGATCAACTTACACTTCCGAAAAGGAACATCTTCACCATACGCAGAATCAGATAGGCCCAGAATATGTGGAGCATCAACAGGATGACAAGCATGAAGTTAAAAAAGTAATATCCAAAGAATGGAGGGTAATAGTCGGGCGGGTAAACCCATGTGCAGTGAATGATCCTGGAATAAAGATACATGAGACAACATAAAAATGAGATTTTTACAGCCTTTCATAATATCGGTAGGAATAAACAAATAATGCACATACTGTTTGTTATATAACCTACACCTGAAACTCTTTATCAGAGCTTAAAGATGGAAATAGTCACACACAAAATTCTCACCAAAATGGAAATATTATGAGCCGCGTGACTATGAAGATAGCAGCAAATACCACAAAGATGCCATTGCACGTTCTTTCCCATTTGGCATAGTTGAAGATCTTGGCAGACTGCAGAGAAATAACACAAAAACAGACAGATGCAGTTTCAGCTGTATAACATTAACCGTATGAAACCAATAAGAAAGAATCAGTCATTCAATTTGCACTGTTTAAAAGTCACCATGAAATCAAAATCTTGTTCAAAATCCTGGAATATTGCAGTGTTTATTATAAATGATTTATCCGTGCACATTATTATTATTTTATTTTTTTAATTCACGTGCATTTATAATCTTTAATCAAAATAACTTCCCCTCCCTCTTGTAGTGACATCTCTTCTTTTTTCTGATGATGTGTTTACTGGTACGAGGGCGGGGCAACCTGTCACTCACATGAGATCCACCAATAGCAAACCACAACCACCCAATCAATTCCCCATGGACAAAATCAAGTCCCACCCTACATTTTTCTTGTTCCAGAAGCTGTTTCATTCGGATATACGTCACACAGAAGAAAAGCCCATCGCAACTTCCATTTCATGGCGACTTTAATACTGACTCTAAACTATTGTGACATTAATAAAAGGGTTAGTTCACCCAAAATTGAAATTTCTGTCCTTAATTACTCACCATCATGTCGTTCCACACCCGTAAGACCTTCGTTCATCTTCGGAACACAAATTAAGATATTTTTGATGAAATAGGGTTTTTTATCTCCCATAGAAAGCAACGAAATTACCACCTTCAAGGTCCAGAAAAAAAGTAAAAACATTGTTGAAAGAGTCAACGTGACTACAGTGGTTCAACCTTAATGTTATGAAGCAACGAGAATACTTTTTGAGCGCAAAAACAAAACAAAAATAACCACTATATTCAACAATTTTTCCTCTTCCCTGTCAGTCTCCTACGCAGTTGACACAGTGATGAGCTTCCATGTTTATGTCCGAATACCGGCTCAGTATTGGCCGACGCTGTTCACGTGAGCAGCACAATGCTGTGATGCTGTCGCAGGGGCCAGCCAATAATGAGCCAGCGTTCGGACGTAAACACGGAAGTACTGCAATGTGTCTTCAACTTAAACAGCTTAGGAGAATGACAGGGTAGAGAGGAAATTTGTTGAATAAAGTCGTTATTTTTGTTTTAGTTTTCTCGTCGCTTCATTACATAAAGGTTGAACCACTGTATTCACATTGACTATTTTAATGATGTCTTTACTATTTCTCTGGACCTTGAACGTGGTCATTTTGTTGCTTTCTCTTGAGGATAAAAAAAACCTCTCAGATTTCATCAAAAATATCTTAATTTGTGTTCAGAAGATGAACGAAGGTCTTACGGGTGTGGAACGACATGAGGGTGAGTAATAAATGACATTATTTTCATTTTTGGGTGAACTAACCCTTTAATAAACATTCTTAAAGACACCATTAAATAGGTAAAACCCTAATAAAAAGGTAAAGTGGTAAAAGCCTAAAAAAAAGAATAATCAAAAAAAAAAAAAATCATATTTATCATATTATTAACCTCCAAAAGAATGTCTGAAGAATCGTGAATGAGCATGACCAGGGTCCCGACCCGGATGTAGTTTCCACACCAGGAGAAAGCCAAGAGTGTCAGTGTGGCCCAATGATGGATGATCTGTTCTTTAAAGTCCTGAAATAAAGATTTACCAAAAAATGTTCACAATCATTCTCTGTGAAAGAAGTAGATGTGCGGTTAGATGAGATCTGAATCTGAAATAAAAACAACAACAAATCAATCTAGTTTTAAATGATAGATTACAATAGCTTTCATTGTGCATCTTTATTTATTTTTTTAAATAATAATCAGATGTTTATTCTAGGTCATGTGATAAAAGGTTAGGCTCAAACAAAACATAGTTTGAAGTTTAATTTGAAAGATTTTAAGTAGTTAAAATCCTGAGGGTATAATTATGCAGAATAAGATCAACATGATACTGACCTTTCGTTTGACATCGAATGTTATTCTGAGCACTAGCGACAAATAGAAGCTCATCTCCACAATATAATACCAATACTGCGACTCTAGCATGGACTGCAGAAGCAAAAACACAACAATAAGCTCTCAGAGAAATGCACAATAACAAGGTATGACCACCGTTACATTTTTATGATGGAAAATGTAAAAGAGTCTGATTGATCCGAGATACAACTCAATGTGAATTTTGTGTAATTCATTGTGCTTTGATGCAGCGGGAGTTTGAAGAGGGTACTTTTTTTTTAGTGATTATTCTAGGAAACTCAATGTTTTGAGTGCCAATCTGGATGATATCACTGTTCTTTTGATTACAACCTGGAACTAACGAATGAACGGTTCCAAAAAAAACTCTTCAGCTGAGCCAACAAAAACCATCTTTCTTCTAAATATGGCCATGTTTGATTTGGAACAAGCGTGAGCATTATTATCTGCCTTATTTATTAGCCATGTCGTAAATTTGAGCATTGCGTGAACACTTTATCGGGGCCGGGTCAAAGTGAGCAAATTCTCACCTGCTCTTATTAGTGCAGGTAATATGAACAATAAAATATCCCTTGGAACAAATACAAGCAAATTAAAGATCTGAAGTCTGGAGCTTACCTGTTTGGGATAACCATTCCATACCTCCCGCAAATTATAAAACCAGGGTTTCTGTGATAAATAGAGGAATCAATTAAAATACTGATCAGCTGACAGCAAAATCTATGACAACAGGGACTCTAAACAAAGTTTAAACTCTAAACATTATTTTCTGACATGAAAAATTAGCTTTTTATTTATGTATTTATGACAGTTTCTATAGAGCTGCAATGTGACTGTGTTCTAAAGTGTGCATTTTAAGGCATCGATGGGATGATCCCAACACAAAGACTACTCCCAAAGGCAATCCCATAATGCAGTGGTTCTCAACCAGGGGGCTAAGAGGGCCTCAAGATGACTTAAAATGATTTAAATAAGACAAAACCAATTTTAAAAGGACTAAAACAACTAAATATCAAGAACAACAACTGTTTTTTTTTCTTCTTTTTTTCAATTTGAAGAACCAAGGTTCCTATAGACCTTATTTACCAGAGAAACAAGCGCGCCACCATCTTTAGAATACTGTCTTTGAACTTCCGTTTTTGCGGTAGCATATTTCTATGGCATCGCTGTTGAAGAATAATTAGCTGGTGAAGTGGATTTACCTGTTGTAGAGTTAATGAAAGTTATCATAATTAGTTCCCTGTCTACTGACAAATGTCAGTAGACCGGGAAGATTTTAAGATGAGCAGTTCTTTCATAAATACATAAGATCGCTGTGGAAATACAAGCCGGAAGTCAAAAGACAACGAGCGCAGCGCTGAAAAGGGGTGGGGCTACATAAGGTCTATACTATAGTGTTGAAATTGGAAACCTGGATATGTGAAGATGCCTGATTTTAAAAGTGCAATTCTAGACCTGGAAAAGTCAATAAATTAAAACGCCATGAGCATTTTTATCTATATGCAATTTTCTAGTTTTTCCAAGAAATGGCAAAATATTTTGCCAGGTAGAAAGTGAGTAAAAACATTTTTTTAAATCCTTGTCCTCACCCCCTAAATCGCAAAAAGAGTGGGATCCCTTAAGAATTCAGCATCCATTCAGCTCTGGAAGCATAAATTTTAGTTTTAGTTACTTTTTAAATTTACAGAAACCATGAGCGTCCTTAATTTTGAAAACAAATTTTGTTGTGGATAATGGGGGGCTTGGAGTCAAAATGGTTGAGAATGAATCACTGCCATAATGCATTGCAATATTTCAATCTGAATGCAAGTATACGTATAAATCATGCAGTAACAAAAGGAAGAATCAATATAAATAGTTCAATTTAATTAAGAATAAACTAGTTTACCCAATGTTTGTCTGAACTATGTATCGTGTCATTAACTTAGCAACATGATAACACCAAATTCTATTAAAATCAATCGTTAGTGGCGTCCTCCTGGGCGCTGTGTATGCATTTGTATGACGCTGCCTATGTAGTGTGTTTCAAATCGATCTGTATTTCCCACAGTGCTCATCTGTCAGAAGCTTCACTCACATTAGAGCTCTCAGTCCCTGAGGGCATCATAGAGCTGATCACAGAACAGTTTCAATGGTCCTAATCATGTCAATCATCAGTACAGGAAAACAGGCAAAATTTTCACATATTTCTTACTTCAGATATGCAGAAGGAAATACGTTAACAGGTTCATTTTACAAGGAAAACTGTGAGAAGAGGGAGAGGATAAACTTACATCATACAGGGCTATGATTCCACCAATGAACGCCCCCAGATAAAACACCATCCGCCAACTATAGAGACAACCCAACAGAGAGGAATGCTCATGTGATCAGGGATTACATTCAGATCAAAACAACTAATCAACACTAGTCTGGACAGTGGAAGCACACAGCAACAAGTCAGCAACCACTTGGGTTTCGGGCCTTGTTTAGACTTAATGACCACTGCAGTGCATTGTGGGTATTACATATGGAACAGTGTTTAATAGGTGACACTTTACAATAAGGGTTTGTTTGTTAATATTATTTAACTAGTTAACAAACTAAGAATTAACAATACTTCTGCAGCATTTATTATCTTAATGTTAATCTCAACATTTAATATACATTTTTTTCAGATCAAAAGATGTCTGTTCTCTGTCTCATTGTTAATTTGAGTTAATGGATTAACTAACGCTAACAAATGAGACCTTATTGTAAAGTGTTATTGTTTTATAAAATAAAAACAGTAAAGAAACAATTGTATAAAAATAAATTAGGCAAAAAAATTTTTATCTATTTGGATTATTGTAGCTTTCTCAGACTCGTTGAGTTTTTGTTGATTTCTTAATGAAAATAAATGATAAAATAAATAAAAAAATATATATTATAAAATAAAATAATTTTACTTTTGAATCCTACTTCCTATGCCATTTGTGCAACTATTTCTTATTTTAATTCAGGGTTCATATATTTTTGAGAAGCCCAATTTTGAAAGTGTGATTTCTAGCAGGGCTCCGAATGGATTCGAAAACCGGAAACAAACGAATTTTTAACAGGAACATAAACAAAAACGGAAACGAAATCAAGATGAATCATTCTTGAACAGAAGCGCTTATTTGAAAATACCATTAACCGGTTAATAACGTTGTTTTAATGTTCTGTGTAATATTTTAATTTGCCAGTCAACCAATCATGAATTCAAATAGGCTAGTACTATGCAAATGTGAACTTGATGCGTCCAAACCAACGTGAGTGAATTTTTTTTTCTTTCTTTTTTTTTCTTAACGTGAGTGAAATGCCCGCGCTCAGTCAGGAAAGTCGCTGGCATTAGCTTTTGGATCTCAGGAGTTTTTCCGAGGATATGTCACCAACACCAACCATTAAAGTACTGTGAAAATTAATGGCAGTTAATATCCAGTAATTAATATCCAGTGTGGTGTGTTTTGAAACCAGCGAAAATTGCAGGTTAGTGTAGAACCGCTACTATGCAAGATTTTTTTTTTTTTTTTTTTATAGGCCTAGTTAAACACCTTGCTGTCAAAGTTAGTATTGTGGCTTTATGTATGGCGAGATACTTGCGTGTCATTATATTATTAACATTTTACCAAAATCAAGCTCAAACGGAGTTACTAGGTGTTTCACCAGCGAATGTCAGGGATTTGTGTTTTGTCAGTCATTAACGGCCGCATCTGAGGCAGTTTAGCATTACGTTTCCATCAATTTACAGGTTACAACGTTTACTGTAGCTATATGTGGGCGCTCAGTTTTTCCTGTCGTTTAATACATTTGGCCAAAATCTTGTAATAAGAGATTAAGTGCTATTGACAGGCTGTATATGAGGGCAAATACCAGACTGACAACCCTGTCGGCTCTTCAAATATAGCTTTTACAAACATCGTGTTTCAATAAAGTAAACGCTGTACTCATTTAAAGAACCAGTTTTTTTTTTTAGAGCTAACGTTTACCGACAGTTTGAGGATCCACGAGGTTCAGTCACAAGACACACACAGCGGTGAGTATTGAATGCACACACACCAGGAGCAGTAAGGCCCAGAAAGGTAGTATAGACCTTATTTACCAGAGAAAAAAGCGCGCCGCCATCTTTAGAATATTGTCTTTAAACTTCCGTTTTTGCGGTAGCCCTGTATATTTCTATGGTATCGCTGGTGAAGTGGATTTACCTGTGGTACAGTTAATGAAAGTTATCATGAGCATTGTTATGTTTAAAACAAATGTCAGTAGACCGGGAAGATTTTAAAATGAGCAGTTCTTTCATTAATACATAAGATCGCTGTGGAAATACAAGCCGGAAGTCAAAAGACAACGAGCGCAGCGCTGAAAAAGGGCGGGGCTACATAAGGTCTACAGACATCGTTAAATTAGTCCATGTGACTACAGTGGTTCAACCTTAAATTTTATGAAGCGATGAGAATACTTTTTGTGCTCAAAAAACAAACAAAAATAACTACTTTATACAACAACTTCTTCTCTTTCCTGTCAGTCTCCTACATGTTCCCGTAGTACACACAGTGCAGCGCTTTTGTGTTCTACATCAGAACGCCGGCTCAGTATTGGCCGGCGCTGGTCACGTGAGCAGCACAATGCATGCGTGTGAAGCTGACGCAGGAGCTGGCCAATAACGAGGCCTTGAAAGTGGCAATAACGTTGCAGTCTATCGGAGGCCAGAAAACTCTCAGATTTCATCAAAAATATCTTAATTTGTGTTCCGAAGATGAACGAAGGTTTTAAAGGTTTGGAACGGGTTTTGGCACTAACATTTAGCATTAGACTTTTTTTATTAAAGGGAGGGGAGGAAATGCTATTTCATGCATTACATGGCTAAACATGGCCAAAGTTTCAAAACACGAGTTGGTTGTATGACGGAGTATTTCTATGCCTGGTTATGGACCAGGGTTTCAGAGAGTTTTTTTTTTTGAGTATGGCCCTTTATCACGTAATAAAGGGCGGAATTCCTTGTATAGGCCCTGATAAGCGTGCACACACACATCACCCAGAGCAAGAGCACGCCCATAAATGCGCTTCATTTGGGTTACGGAAGCCGAGACATTTTTCAACAATGTCACCAAAGGAGTGTGTTTTTGGTTGTGAGGGAAAGATGACCTTTTTTCAGTTTCCCAAAGAACCCAGCGTTAAGGGAACAGTGGATGAAGTTTGTTTTTCTGGGACAGCAACGGAGTTGTGCATGTGTGTTTGTTTGTTCCCGGAATTTCGGTGATGAATGCTTTGTAAACAAGTCCCAGTTCGGCGCTGGATTTGCAGATTGCGCGGGTGGTGAGTAAAACTGCATCAAATGTCTGTGTTTTGTTGGCAATCGGCGCTCAAGTGCATAAAATGTAACCAACACAAACGTTTTTGTTCCCTTTTTATTTATAATGATGTCGCAGCTTGCAGACGATCTCTACGCAAAAGCTGTGTGCACTCTGCCCACGGCAGGCACGCCTCCAGGAGCTCAGCTTTTTTCGGAAAGACTCGGTACAGCGTATCGATCTTTTATAAATATGATAAAACTAAAGACTTTTGGGAGATATGAAGGATGCAATACTACTCTTCAGGTACTCAAGATTATCATGAGATTGGTAGAAACTGTGTGTGATACCCTTGCATTCAAGGTTTACATTTTATGTTATGCATACATTCCCTGAAAACCAAACCCATGTCCTTGCCATTTCTAGAGCCATGTTTGAAGACTGCTAGAACACTAGTTTATCTTCATTATATGATACAATATACAAATTATACAAATATGACAACAGAATGCAGCATTTGAACAATTACAATCAAGTATTCCAGACAGCTATGTGGTAAGTCATATTAGTTTATGTGTATTTCATACCTGGCCTCTCTGAACTTTTTTAGAACACTAGGACGGTCCTGGTTTCGTCTCCTCCTGAACCAGCGCTCCACTTGTCTACTTGACCAGCTGCATTTTTTACACAGGCCATCAATATCTGCCTGATAAGAGATGGAAGAGATCAGAAGGGTAAGTGTGTTGTTCATATGGTGTGTTGTTAATTCATTAAACACTGCAACCATCTTCTGCAGAAAAGTGGCATTTTTATTATCAAAAGTGGTGCAATAATTATGGCTTTATTTTGCCAAATGTTACTACAACAAAAACAAAAAAACTACACAGGTTTGCCAGATTTACATAAACATTTGAAAAAAAATTCTTATCAAACACATCCAGTCAGACTATTACATGAAGGCATTGCATCAATTTCTGAAGGAGCCAAAACTGCTTCATTAGTCAAGCTCAAGTACTTGATCTGGGTTGATAATTTAATCTAATAATTAATTTGTTTGATATATATTTTTTTAATAATTCAACAATTAAATCTAAATCTTAAATATAGTAAAATGTAATATTTATAGGTGGTGGGTAAAACAAATTTTTAAAAAAAGAAGGAAAAACACCCTAATATAAATCATGTGATCTGGATGGAACTAAGTTAAATTCATGTTTCCAAAAAAGCTTTAGAGAATCTTGCCTTAAATGATGTCTTAAACAGTGAAGATCCACCGTGATCAAGCCATAGGCCACTTTAAACCTGATGAGGATCTGAAGTTCAGAATGATATGTTGTTAAGTGAGAGAAGACGTTACCTGTCCTGGGTGTTTTGACTTTGTAATGAAATAATGTTCAAGAACAGCATTGCGCTCCACTTTGTATCTGGTCTTCTCTGAAACGCCAAGCGAAGCTGCAAGCGGTGTCGCTATTAACCTAATCAGACAGACATTAGTAGAATTAAACCATTGATATTTTTATCAAGTATATGCTGCCATTATGTTCCAAACATGAATAATCAATAATCAAACATAGCTGTTTTAGGTCTTTTTCATAGTGAAATGTTTTGTTAAATATTTAGTTAAGATTTAGTGTAGGTAATAGTGTATACATCTTTGTGGGTGCGTCTCAATCAGCTCCCTAGTTCAGTAATCAGGTCACTGATTAGGGAGTCAGCCATTTTAAGGGCTGTCTCAATCACAGAATCCTTCCAGTGCACTGAAACATTCGCTCCCTAAAAAGTCCCACAATGCAACCAGGGAGCATCGATGCTCACTATATTTCCTTCCCGAAAATTCTGAAGTGCAAAACATAAATCACGTGAGCCAACTCACTACACTTAATGACATGCGATAGATTTTTTTTTTAAAAAACAAACAAACCATTATTTAATTATATTTCAGCATAAACATACATTGTTAGGAATGGGTAATGAACTTAATTTAGCTAACATTTATAGTGTTGCAGGGATATGTAACAATCAAAGTATTTATCATAATATACTTTTAAATAACAAACAATTAATGTCAGAAAGATATCTGTGCTGCTGTTGTTTATAAATACAGATATGTTCAGATATACATCAACAACATTGCCATATCGCTGGGAAGGGAGCTACGGAGCTGACTGAGACGCCTCACCCTGTATTTTGTATTTAGATTAGCCAAAAACCATCATTATATATTATATAGAAATGTCAATATAGTTGCCTATTTTTTGTCAGCTTATAGTGTAGCTCCCTACTTCAAATGGGTAGCTTTAGTTTAAAAATGAGCTTTTTAGCTTGAAAAGTTGATCATATCATATCTGTTGCAAAAGTGGATCATTTACAAATTCTCACGCTGTCCGTTGAAATATACACCCTGGGGTGATCGCTCAAATTTCCATTTAAATTTCTATTTCCTGCAACATAATCATAGAAATTCCACAACCAGCTCACCTTTCAAACAAGTATCTGACTAGCAGGAAGACTAAAGCATACGGCACAGTGACGTAGAGGTGGGAAACTCTGGCATAGACGAGCCCTTCCTCGTCTTTGAGATCGGCCCACGTGAGGTTCCCCGGCAGCCATAGCCGGTCCCACCACAACCACTCACCAATCATACCAATCATGACCACGATCTGTTGAACACAGCAGATGACAAGCACAGTTAGAGAAGACTGCACGTATCACATTATAAATAAAGTGTTTTCAGCCAACACTCTGAATACTGAATTCATTCATGGAGAAAGTGAGAGTGTATTTAACATGAAATCAAAATTGACACTATTTACACTCTTAATACATACAGTGCCTATAGAAAATCATCATACCCCTTTGAAATAGTTAATACATATGTGTCGTACAGACTAATAATCAAAAAAAAAAAAAAAAAAAAACTACCAGCTTTATTTATAAATTTTGCCCTACAACAAAAAAAGGAAAGAAATAGGCAACAGTTCTGAAAATGAATAATAACAAAACCCTGAAAAACTAAGATAACAGGGTTTAGAAAACTACTCTGTACTTCGTAGAGACACCTTTTGCTTTAATTACAGCCATTAATCTTTTTGGATATGTCTGTACTAGCTTTGCACACCTAGTTTGGGGAATATTTGCCCATTCTTCCTTGCAGAATTGCTCAAGTTCAGTCAAATTCTGTGATGTGCAGCAATGGACTGCTCTCTTCAAGTCCATCCACAGATTTTTTTTCATTGGATTTAATTCAGGGCTCTGACTTGGCCACTTAAGGACATTCACCTTCCTATCCTTAAGCCATTGCGTTGTTCTTTTGGCGGTATATTTAGGATCATTGTCGTGTTGGAAGGTGAATGACCTGCCCATCTTCAGCTGTCTAGCAGAGGGACGCAGGTTTTCCTCAAGAATTTGGATGTACTTGGCAGCATCCATTTTCGCTTCAATCCTGACCAATCACCCATTCCCTGCTGAAGAGAAACACCCCCACAACATAACGCTGCCACCACCATGTTTCACAGTAGGTATGGTGTGTTTTGGGTGGTGTGCTGTGTTTTCTTTTCGCCAAACATAGAGTTCAGTCCAAAGAGGCCAATTTTGGTCACATCAGACCATAGCACCTTTTGCCAGATGGCATCAGAGGCTTCCAGGTGTGTTTTTGCATAGTGCAAGTGCATTTTTTTCAGGAAAGGCTTCTTTCTTGCCACCCTGCCATACAGGCCAGCTTTGTGTAAAGCTTGTGAGGTAGTTGTCACATGCACAGATCGACCAGTCCCAGCCATAAAGACTTCTAAGTCCTTCAAAGTTGCATTTGGCCTCTTGGTAGCTTCTCTGATCAATGTCCTCCTGGCTCGGACATCCAGTTTGGATGGACGGACGGATGGCCTAAACTAGGCAATGTGTTGGTGGTGCCATACGCTTTCCATTTCTTAATGATGCTCTGAACAGTACTCAGAGGGAGAGCTAAAGCCTTCGATATGTTTTTGTAGCCTTCTCCTAACTTGTGCCTTTCTACAACTTTATCCCAGAGGCCTTTTGAAAGCACTTTCCCAACCATGGTGAATTCTTTGCAGTACCATTCACTACTAACAGTGGAATCTTCAAGAAACAGCTGGTTTTATTCTGAAGTAATCAAAACCACTACGCTTTACCAAACCAGGTAATTAATTTTTAATAATCCTTCAGAATGTTTTAAAATGTTATTTTCACTTTGATGGTTATAATGTGTACATACAGCTCAAAACAGCTAGACTTAATTTATTTTATTTTCCAGGGTGTAATGTGACAAAAGGTAAAGATTTTCACAGGGTATGATGACTTTCTATAGGCACTGTATTCCTGGAATTAATGTTCATGATACATCAGTGCATCAAGTTTCATAATAATAAATAAATAAATAAAACATTATTATTATTATTGATACCTACATATCAGTACATAATTTAATAAACATTTCATTGTAGCATACATTCATACAGCATAAAAGTAAAAGACTTTAGAACCTTACAAAAAAAGATGTTTCTATTATTTTTTTAAAGAGAGATGTGAAAGAAGATTTGGGAAATGAAATAGGAGATATTTGGAAATTGGAGGTTAAAATTTTGATTAAGGACAAAAACTCCAAACTTGTGTGCTGAATATATAATTTAAATCAAGAAATAAATGAGTAATTTTAGAGTTAGATATAGCCTTTAAAGACACATAAGCAGTCATGATGAAATCAGGCTTGTTCAGTGCTGTGGATTTATGCCATAAACCAAAACAGATCCTTGTTATTTTCATTATTATTTTACAGTACTCTCCTGCATCCATCTACACCTACAACAAATGTGCTGAAAGCAGAATCTTGATAATATCACACAATAAAAGGTCAATTATCAAATTATGCAGAGACTTTCATGAAAGTATGTGTTAAAATGGTTGAGATTCTGTAGCTCTTGTTATAGGCTATAACTGTGCAGATTCTGACAATCCAGTTTTTGAGCCCTAACAAAGAACTTGTCCAATTTGTTTACTGTAAAACAGCTCTGCTGCTACTGAAAACAGTGTTTAATAGGGTCGATGCTGACTCAAGGCAAAACCACACACTTATGTACCTACACACACCTGAGAAGCCACCTGATCTGGGAATACAAGTAGAGCTGGTGTGAACCTACATGTTATTGTGTTGATTTAAAGTTCAGATGCATTTAGTGAATTACACCATGCGTAACCACACCTCACACCCAAGTTAATACCGTCTAAGTATTAGTTGTGATAATCAAACACACCGAAGCTGTGCTAGAAGGAAATATTAATGAGGCTCTCACAAGTGAAAGTATGTCACAGACACTGAACTATAACGTAATCCTGGGTTATTTTAGTTCAAGTTTCACACTGTCCAGACTGGGTTAGTAATTAATCCTGGGTATCAGGTTTTGAGATTAAACTGTACTGTAAATCCTGGGTTAACATTGATTGGCTTGGCCAAATTTTTAAATACAGCATCACAAAGGTGATTTGAAAGTGTGGTGAAACATATAAAGCAGGTTATACCATATTATATATATATAATACATACATACACATATATATACACACACTCACACACGCCTCATTAGTGGCTGTTCCAATGGGCCGATAAATGTAAGCCGTCCGCCATATTGGAACGGTCAAAACACCGGTCCGTGAACATTCGAGAGAAAGTTGACTGTGTATGAATATCTATATCTGCAATAGACTTCAGCACAATACAACAAGATGAAGGCATCAGCTAACAAGACATTAAAAAGTTACCATAGCATAAAAACCTGTAATATTATGATAGTACATATAAAAACACCTCTGAAAGGTTATCCCATTTCTTTGGGAACTTAAATCTCAACAGATTCACAACCTGAAGCTACGCAATGTTGTGGCATCATTGATTCTTACTGTGAGTGACGACACGTTGACTGTTCCAAGATGGCGGACACACCGACGTGTTATTGGCAAAAATATTTTTAGATAAAAAAACTGTGAATAAAACTTTAGTTTATCCATTTTGGACTTGGAAATAAATGTCGATTTATCAGCAAGGGCAATTAATTGGCTGACGTTTGGAAATTATCAGACAACAGATGTAGCATTTAAAATGTTTGATTACAAAGATAGTATACATATATACTACTGTTCAAAAGTTTGGAGTCAGTAAGATTTATTGATTTATTTTTTAAAGAAATTAATACTTTATTCAGCATGCACACATTAAACTGCTCAAAATTGACAGTAAAGAAATGTATAATGTTACAAAAGAACTCAAATTCGAATAAATGCTGTTTACATAAAAAAAGCTTACCAACCCAAACTATTAAACTCATAACTAATGGCTGACCTTTGCAGTCTGATGATATTTTAATATATCTGCTCATTCCTTTAACCATAATATAATTGTTCCTTTATTTTATTTTGGCTTTGATCAGGCAATCAATGGCAGTCTTTCTCCCTGACTGTACTATGACCAAAGAGAATGACCAGAACACCATGTCAACTGAACATAAAGGGCTCAGAGTCTGTTTGAACAAGATGCTGAGTAAACAAAGCTGTCTCCACATGTACAGATAACACAGGATTATTATTATCATCAGTCCCTTCAACCCCATTACTGTGAAACACAACTCTAATGATACACTATCACAAAGCTACTATCTTCTTTGTTAACCATTTCTGATAGGAAGAAACTAGGATAGATTAACTGAATAATTCAAACTCAACTTAAGCTCATAAAAAATATCAAACTTTAGCATTATAACCCAGCTTAAAATGCGGTTGTCATTTGTAAAACACATTTTAACACTCTTAAAATTCAAAGAGACCATGATGGTGTTTTGCAATTGCTAAAGTTGAAGTGTCAAAGATTTATATCCTCTACTTTGACCAGTTATTTATTTCTTTCATAAGGGGCGTCTTTTCACAGCATCTCGATTAAATCTGGTCAAGAATTTTCTAATCACATTTTGATTAGTGCCAAGCCAACCACAAGAGATTTCGGGAGAAAGCAAGAAGAAAGAATTTAATGCGAGCAGATGAAACCAACAGACCAAAGCAAAGAGACATTAATCTACTAATGGATTATACGAAACAAACCCGAAGCTTCTCAAAATGCCTAAATACAAATAGAAACAACAGAAAACCTGGGTTTAACACTTACTTCCAGTCTTAAAACCCAAAAAGCTCTTAAACAGGCAGGTTTCCACAAGCTCTACTTTTCATTTGAGACACTTTCCAAACATCTTCCATAAAAGTCCTCTTATTTTCTACATTTTTCTTGTTTAAAACTCAAGATTGTTCTGGCCATGTCACAACCAGTGGCACTGCATTAACGCAAGGTCAAGAAAACCCACACGCTTACCTCTGCTTCCTGTCAGCAGTTCAGTGCAGCGTTCAGGTAAACGTCTAATCTCACGCCGCTCGCTCTGCGTTCCACTGCTGACGGTGGGAAAGTGTGTAACATGACAGCACCGCTGCTCTCGAGACCCACTGGAATACTCTTTGTTTGAAGTTCTTTGCGGTCACACCCCTGCCTTAGTAGCAATTGACTTGTTTCTTCCCCTCCCTACTTACTTCCTCCTTACCTTCTGTAGGTTAACAGGCATTCTGTAGGTTCGCTCATGCACACACGCACACACAAAAACTGCGCCCTAAGGACTCGCCTCATTTGCATTGTGCAACTGATAAAGCTGCAAGGTGAGGGAGAGATAGTGTGTGAACATATACGCAACCAGATAAGACAAAAGGACTTACAGACAGTCAGTGACTCAGTGACATGGGGTGTGTTTCGGCAGAACACGTTGCCTGTACTTGCACCCATTCACTACCTGGAATTAATTCAGTTATTTATAGCAGTGGATCTCAACTTGTTTTACTTCAGGACACAATCTTTACATTGGACATCAAGTGGTGACCAAACACAGTGTTAGAATCTGTGCATAAAAAGTAAACAAAAAAAATTATGTTGGCTCTATGCAGTTCATGATTAACATTATGATTACTATGATAACACAGAATAGAAAAATTTAAATTCTGGTCCTTAAATGTCTCTTGAATGGGTGAAACTCAACCCATACATTGTGGTTGACATAAATCACAATTATTCACGCTGCAAATGAATCAATATTTAATCTTTTTCCCTTTTTTTTAATCTAATTTGGCTTCTACTAAGCAATAGATATATTTGCACCAAAATTAATTTGCTCTGATCATTTGGTTTGTTGCATTATATTATTTGTATTTAGTATTTTTTCCTGCCCTTCACTTTGTTTGAGGTCAGTAAGTTTTTGTTTTTGAAAAAGGTCTTTTATGCTCACCAAGGCTGCATTTATTTGATTAAAAATACAGTAAAATATTGTGAAATATTATTACAATTTAAAATAACTCTTTTCTATTTGAATATATTTTAAATTGTAATTTATTCCTGTGATCAAAGCTGAATTTTCAGCATCATTACTCCAGTCTTCAGTGTCACATGATCCTTCAGAAATCATTCTAATATCATCATTTGCTGCTGAAGAAACATTTATTATTATCAATGTTGAAAACAGTTGTGCTGCTTCATATTTTAGTGTAAACCATGTTTTTCTGTGTGTTCTAAATATTGTTTAGCGACATTATTTGAGTGTTGCACAATTTAATCAGGCTTATTTATATTGAGGAGCTAGACCAAAATGTTTTATCCTCTGGGATTTAATTAATTAACATTCTCTAGTAACATTCAAGTTGAGGAGAGTCTAATCATCTAACAAGCCTAATCATGATATTAATGTGAGCAACAGCTATGAGATGTACTGTAGTGGTGCTTTTCCCTCTGAAGCTGTTGCTGGATGTTGATTCTGGATATTTGCATGAGAACTGATGGAAATTTACTTGCTCTCATTAGTTGGACTTAGTGATGCAATTTAAATGCTAAATTATGGTGTTGGTCCTAATTCCACCATCCTATCCAGTGGAATAAACCTGCAGTTAATATATTATATATATACATACACACACACACACACACATATCACAATAATCTCACAATAATAGCCACAAATGCTGAATGAGGGACTTGAGCCATATCTAGAGACCAGAATATCATCTTGGAAATTTTGCTTTTGTTAGAAAACTTATTATGGAGGGAATTAGCAAACCATAAACCAAATACAGTCAAACCAAAAATTATTCAGACATTTTTGATACTTTTGATATATTTTTACTAGTGGGTGCAGGACACTACAGTTCATTTATGTTAGTGAGGATAGCAAAATTAAGTAAACTGTGACATATTATACCCAAATATTCTTCATACAGTGGACTACCAGTAAAATTGATAAATTTGGAAGCAAAAATTATTCAGACACTTTGACCTGACCATGTTTTGACATAATTAAGATTAATTTTTTCTGACACAGTTTAACTCTGAGATCTTGTCATATTTTATTACCATTTTTTAAACTATAGTGAATAAACTGTATTAATGAATGAAATGTTCAAGGTGTCTGAATACATTTTGGTTTGACTAATTATTATTTTTTTTAATATGTCATGCAATGTTGCAATAAATAAATAAAATAGCATAATAAAATAAGGCATGAAATTTGTATTACATGAGGTTTTTCATTTTAATGCATATTTCACATAGCATTTCATGTCCTTTTTTATTTTACGTAAAAAAAATAAAAGTACAATGAAATGTAAGCACAAATAAATAAGACGTGAAGTGAAATAAAAAATAAAAAAAAAAAACAACGTATATTTCATGAGGTTTTTAAAGTGTTTTTTTTTACATAAAAAAAGGTAACGCTTTACAATAAGGTTCCATTAGTTAACGCGAGTTAATGCATTAACTAACAAAGATAAATATATTTGTCACAGTATTTATTAATCTTATAAAAAATGCAACTTTTCATTGTTAGTTCATGTTAACTCAGGTCTGCTAAATAATATTATTAATAATATTAACCTTATTTTAAAGTGTTACCAGATTAATACATTTCACGCTTTGTGTTTTATTCTTAAATTTCTTTGTACTTTTATTTATTGCAACATTCCATGCTTTATTTAATATTTTCATTATATATTTATTTAATTTAGACTATTAAATCCCTCTGTACGTTATTAATTTTGATGCAAAAATAATGTTTTGGTTCAGCGATGTATGTTTATTCACTGCAGTAACTGAACAGATTGACATTCTTGATCAGTCATAATCTATTCTTGTTAGTTAGCTTTAAGTCAAAGCTAGCTAACTAATCCTGTTTCTCTGGGGTTCAATGCTGTTTAACAGTTTTAGAAGTGAGGTAGGGTTGTAGGGGAAGAGACCCCTGTTATGTAGTCTGGTTACCGCCATCCTCAAGTCCATAAGACACACAAACACTTTACCTAACAGAGATTCGGACGCATATTCAGTCTCAACTTGTTCCAGCGCCATTACAGATGCTTCAGCATCTGTCCTACCAGAATCTACATCAGTATTCCCAGAGTTCCTGTCAGAAACTTGCTCTTCTGCCTCATCGGATTCGTCTGAGCTCCCATAATCAACCAGACGTGGAACTGAGACATCGTTACCTGTTGGCAATCTAGTGCAGGGAACAACATGCAGCGTCTCTGAAACAGCAGAAGGAGTTTGAACGGAAGCATCAGTTCTTCTTCTAGTGGCACCAAGGTTCAAATCACAGTCTTCGATATGACGACAAGACCTACACAAGCCTGTCCAGTCTTCACGGAGAAGCTTCAGGTAGCGGACGCAGTATTCCAAGAAACACGTTTCCGAGGAGATGAGGAAGTCAAGTAGCACAGTGTGGTCGAAGGAGAGGGAGCGGAGCAGAAGTATGAAATGACAGTGAGGGTTACAGCCCCAGATGCAAACCCCCGAGTCTGAGGAACTCAAACTGTGAAGACAAGGAAAAAGAAACTTTCACCATTCAATTACAAATTCATCTTTTTCAATATTTTTTTTTTGTACAATAGCTATTCCTTAATAAATAAATAAAACATTTTTGGTAACACTTTAGTATAGGGAACACATATAAGCTATTAACTACGCCTTTTCCCTTTATAAACTCTTAATTTACTGTTTATTAATAGTTAGTAAGGTAGTTGTTAAGTTTAGGTAATGGGTAGGATTAAGAATGTAGAATAAGGTCATGCAGAATAAGGCATTAATATGTGCTTAATAAGTACTAATAAATAGTCAATATTCTAGTATTATGCATGCTAATAAGCAACTAGTTAAAAGATCTTAAAATAAAGTGTTACCACATTTTTTTTTTAGAACCTATTCTATTAAAGCTGTAAAGGTCCATTCACACCAAGAACGATAACTTTATGAGTGTCCACACCAACGCAAAATAACTTTGTTTATCATAAGCGCGCACTGTAGTTTTGTCGTCTGCTGCTTTAAATGCTCAATCTCTTTAAAGCAGAATGGATTCTGATTGGCTGTTTATGTTTTTAGCATTTATCAGCTGGAAAAACTCTTTCTGAAAGTGATTCCAACAATATTGTTCCTCTGTGTCATTATCGTTAGTTGTGGTTGCTTTTAATACCAAGCAACCACTCAGAGAACTCCTTAGCAAAATCCCTAGCAACTGCCTTGAAATTAACAAGTTAAGGCTGGAACACACTTTGACTTTTAAAATCTGAATAGACTTTAAAACACTATGCATCATACACTAGCCGACTTTGTAAATGGTTACACAGAAAAATTGGGCATCATACGCTAAAGAACTCAAGATCAACTGCTGCCAGACTTTCAAGTCGTTCCGAACGCAACAAACTCACAAAAGTGTTGCTAGGAGACATGCGACAAATAAAAAGAAATATCTGTTCTAAAATTGATTCAAAATATCAAACATGTTTGATATCTTCCAAATGGATCAGTGTAAAGTCTGTGCTCATCATACACTACGCAGTTTTCTATACGTCAACTCTGTCTGCCCAAAATCCGTAGACTATAATTTTCTCCAAAAAGCTTATTTGCAATCACTCAGAAACTAGAAACAACTTGTCACCCAAGCAAGGAATATATGACCTTATATATGTAACCTTAATGTGCTTTAAAATTCATAATAATTTAAAATTTCAGACAAGAGTTTGTCAAAACAACATATAAAGTTTGTCTGAACATACTTTTTGATTTACAAATTCACAGGTCACCAAACATGAATTTAAGTATGCAGTGGAAAAAAAAAAAAGTGTGACCACTCATTCATTACAAAAGAAAGAGGGAAAAAAAAAAAAAAAACCAGTGTGGTAAGATTTAATAATATTAATTAATTAAGCAAGGATGCATTAAATTGGTCAAAAGTGACAGTAAAAAACAATGTTACAAAAGTTGTCTATTTCAAATAAATGTTGTTCTTTTGAACTCTATTCTTCAAAGAATCCTGAAAAAAAATGTATCATGGTTTACACTAACACTGATAATAATCAGAAATGTTTCATGAGCAGCAAGTCAGCATATCAGAATGATTTCTGAAGGATCATGTGACACTGAAGACTGGAGTAATGATGCTGAAAATTCAGCTTTTATCACAGGAATAAATTACATTTTAACATATATTCACACAGAAAACTTATTTTAAATTGTAATAATTCAAAATATTGCTGTTTTTACTGTATTTTTGATCACATAAATGCAGCCTGTGTGAGTGTAAGGGACTTCTTTCAAAAAAAAAAAAAATTCAAAATCATCCAGACCCCAAACTTTTGAAACTTTCTGTACATATTAATAGGCTTGGCCTATTATTTGAGTAAAATTTAATTTCAGCAATGCTGTACATCATTACCTCTGGAAATACCCATTTCAGCAGGAAGAGATAAAGTTTTGGGTACAGTTTCATATAACAGTGTGTGCAAAATAGATTCCAAACCTTTTTTGATATAAATACAAGCCAATCAAAGTCTTGGTTGACTCCATCATGTCATCATCCTGCTCAGCAAACACTACAGACACCCAGGAGCAGCTGTGAGCGTCTGCGGACACCAGAGTCCCGTGACGCTGGAGGAATGACATGAGCTCTGTTAAATACCGCCGGACGTCAATGTCACTCTGAGCTCCTGGAAATGACAAGAAACACAAGTATTATGAAGAGATGCAATGCCCTCTGCTGTTGTAAATGACTAAATGGCATGTTTCATTTTAACTAAGCTGTGGTGAAGGACTAGAATGTTCAATTTATGCTTCACACACACACACACACACACAAGCAAACATTCTTACATTTCAAGTAATTTTTAATAGTTTTAGATTAATAACAATAACAACACAAGGTGGCACGATCATATGAAACAACATTAATTATTGAAAAAAAAAAAATTAAGCAGTACTATACCTAAACTGTATAAACTTGGTAACTTTCAGATATCAAAAATAATTTTTTTTTCTTCATGCTGGCAAACAAACTTTCATTTTCTAGTTGCTAATATGTTGTGAAAACTAATAAACACTATTTTGACAGTTACCTTTCCAATGAAGGGACTGGATGTTTATTTCTAGTGACTTCAGCAAAATCAGGCTGACGGCTCTCAGAATCACATCGTCCTTCTGCGTCCCAGCGAGTCCCACATCACAGTTCCCACCAAAGAAACTGGACTGAGCTTTCACAGGCACTTCCTTGAGCCAGCCTGCATTCACTTCCTGTAACACTCCATCTGCCATGGCCAACATGTCCTCGGTCAGGCTGTGATCTTCATGTGACGAGGACTGACTTCACCTAAAGCCCAATCGTCCCCGGCTCTCCGCAGAAGACTTCTCTTCAGGAGAAGCAGCGCTCGTTTCTTCACAAAATATTCCACGTCAGCTCTCATGACATGAAGGAGCGCTTGCGACTCAACGAATATGACTCTCTGAACAGAAGAACAGACTCCATATCTGAGCCGGGCAGCGCTGAGGACCTCAAGGAGGTCAAAGAACTCACACATGGTTTTAGAGAGATTCATCAGTTCTCTTTTGTGAGGGTCTTGAGTCAGAAGGTTGTTGTGCAAGTCAGTGATGGAGGCATCCAATCCAGAAAGAAACTTCATCAAAACATCTATGGAGAAGACAAACAAGCAGCTGGATATAAGAGATCATGTCCTCTGGAATGACAAGGTAAAGTTTAGTTGTTTAATCCAATGTAAATTCATGCAATACTGTATCTTTTTATGTTAATCTGAATATATTAAGCATTAAACCTGAAGTCTCATCCCGTTTATGCATTTTTAAATCATTTTTTATATTGTTTCAAAAATAACTACAATCTTTTGTTTGTAACTACTAGCTGTTGTTTGACT
Organism: Ctenopharyngodon idella; assembly: GCF_019924925.1. Taxonomy (NCBI): domain Eukaryota; kingdom Metazoa; phylum Chordata; class Actinopteri; order Cypriniformes; family Xenocyprididae; genus Ctenopharyngodon; species Ctenopharyngodon idella. The sequence goes on along the minus strand of NC_067226.1, from coordinate 30,742,436 downwards.
GCCTGCCATTCTAATAGTAATAACAATAATTAAGAAAATTATTATTATAAAACAATATTATTATTAATATTAATATTAATAATAATAAAAAAAAATCCAACATAAAAAAATACAGTTTGATAAGAATTTTTGATCATTTATTCTCTTACCATTCTCATTTTTTTCCCGATATTGGAAGTTACTGTTTTATTATTGCTAATAATAATGATGATGTTATATATATATATATATATATATATAATAATAATAATAAACAAATAATATTAATAACTCACCTTATTCTCAAACCATTATTTTTTTTCATGCCACAAAGGTATTACTTTATTATTATTATTATTATTATTATTATTATTATTATTATTTATATACAGGTGCTGGTCATATAATTAGAATATCATCAAAAAGTTGATTTATTTCACTAATTCCATTCAAAAAGTGAAACTTGTATATTATATTCATTCATTACACACAGACTGATATATTTCAAATGTTTATTTCTTTTAATTTTGATGATTATAACTGACAACTAAAGAAAATCCCAAATTCAGTATCTCAGAAAATTAGAATATTGTGAAAAGGTTCAATATTGAAGACACCTGGTGCCACACTCTAATCAGTTAATTAACTCAAAACACCTGCAAAGGCCTTTAAATGGTCTCTCAGTCTAGTTCTGTAGGCTACACGATCATGGGGAAGACCGCTGACTTGACAGTTGTCCAAAAGACGACCATTGACACCTTGCACAAGGAGGGCAAGACACAAAAGGTCATTGCAAAAGAGGCTGGCTGTTCACAGAGCTCTGTGTCCAAGCACATTAATAGAGAGGCGAAGGGAAGGAAAAGATGTGGTAGAAAAAAGTGTACAAGCAATAGGGATAACCGCACCCTGGAGAGGATTGTGAAACAAAACTCATTCAAAAATGTGGGGGAGATTCACAAAGAGTGGACTGCAGCTGGAGTCAGTGCTTCAAGAACCACTACGCACAGACGTATGCAAGACATGGGTTTCAGCTGTCGCATTCCTTGTGTCAAGCCACTCTTGAACAACAGACAGCATCAGAAGAGTCTCTGACCTGGGCTAAAGACAAAAAAGACTGGACTGCTGCTGAGTGGTCCAAAGTTATGTTCTCTGATGAAAGTAAATTTTGCATTTCCTTTGGAAATCAGGGTCCCAGAGTCTGGAGGAAGAGAGGAGAGGCACACAGTCCACGTTGCTTGAGGTCCAGTGTAAAGTATCCACAGTCAGTGATGGTTTGGGGTGCCATGTCATCTGCTGGTGTTGGTCCACTGTGTTTTCTGAGGTCCAAGGTCAACGCAGCCATATACCAGGAAGTTTTAGAGCACTTCATGCTTCCTGCTGCTGACCAACTTTATGGAGATGCAGATTTCATTTTCCAACAGGACTTGGCACCTGCACACAGTGCCAAAGCTATCAGTACCTGGTTTAAGGACCATGGTATCCCTGTTCTTAATTGGCCAGCAAACTCGCCTGACCTTAACCCCATAGAAAATCTATGGGGTATTGTGAAGAGGAAGATGCGATATGCCAGACCTAACAATGCAGAAGAGCTGAAGGCCACTATCAGAGCAACCTGGGCTCTTATAACACCTGAGCAGTGCCACAGACTGATCGACTCCATGCCACGCCGCATTGCTGCAGTAATTCAGGCAAAAGGAGCCCCAACTAAGTATTGAGTGCTGTACATGCTCATACTTTTCATGTTCATACTTTTTAGTTGGCCAAGATTTCTAAAAATCCTTTCTTTGTATTGGTCTTAAGTAATATTCTAATTTGGGATTTTCCTTAGTTGTCAGTTATAATCATCAAAATTAAAAGAAATAAACATTTGAAATATATCAGTCTGTGTGTAATGAATGAATATAATATACAAGTTTCACTTTTTGAATGGAGTTAGTGAAATAAATCAACTTTTTGATGATATTCTAATTATATGACCAGCACCTGTAAATAATAATAATAATTGACAATACCTTATGAAAATATAAACAGAATGAGAATAAGATGGCTTAATAATAATAATAATAATAATAATAATAATAATCACCTCATTCTCAAACCATTAATTTTTTCATGTTGAAAGGTATTGCTTTATTATTAGTAGTATTATATTATTAATAATAATTGACAATACCTTCCAACATGAAAATATAGTATGAGAATAAGATGGCTTACTAATAATAATAATAATAATAATAATAATAGTCACCTCATTCTCAAACCATTAATTTTCTCATGTCGAAAAGGTATTGCTTTATTAGTAGTATTTTATATTATTAATAATAATAATTGACAATACCTTCCAACATGAAAATATAAAGGTATGAGAATAAGATCACTTAATAATAATAATAATAAAAATAGTAATAATAGTCTCCTTATTCTCAAACAGTTATTTATTTCATGTTGAAAGGTATTGCTTTATTATTATTATACTATTACATAATAATAAGACAATACCTACCAACATGAAAGAAATAATGGTATGAGAGTAAGATTATTATTATTATTTATTACAACCTCACCTTATTCTCCCTATTCATCAACAAATCGGTGAACATGGTGAAATTTAACCTAGCTACTAAACATCAATTATTGTTTTTAAGTCATTTCAAGATTAACTTTTAATTTAGATTCAGATGTAAGCGAAAGTGATGATGTCTGAGTGGGTGAGTTGTTTACATTTTAATTCATATTTTCTACCAGTTTTACGTATTCAGCCAATTATCCACATATTTAAGAGGTCCCGGCTCTCTTGCCACCTCGGATAAAACCTTTAAGGTTCTACCTAATTCCACTACATTAAAATGAGGATAATAAAGCAGCTCAGTCTGAATCATCTGTCTGTATGTGAACACACTTCAGTACCGCTTTTATTCTGGCATTTTTCTGCTCTCAGCACTCCTTTTAACACAGCGGTCAGTGACCACAGACAGGAGTCCAGTTCACTGCTGGCCGTTGACTTCTGAAACACTTCAGCACACGCGTGTCTCCAGATCGAGCTGCTGCCTCCCTATAATCAACAATTACAGTAGTGAACCCACACTGCTTGAGAGAGAGAGAGAGAGAGAGAGAGAGAGAGAGAGAGAGAGAGAGAGAGAGAGAGAGAGATCATGCAAGAAAAACATTATCAAACCCTCATAATACTAGATGAGCTGTATGTCTACACATTGCCAGTCCAAGTTAATGTACAGCAGCAATACTCACATTAATGCAAATGTCACTGATGACATAGACTGACGTACACTTTGCAGATAAATGAGACACCAGTCGGTCCTGACAGCTGAGGAGGGAAACCTGCATCAAGATATCAATATAATGGGTCAAAACATGCTCCTCTGACAGATATGAACTGCTCTAGGATCAGTCTCTACTTTAAGCTCTAGGCTTAATGTATAATCACACCAACATGCCCAAGTCACATGTTTACTGAATGCCCGTTTGATGTATCATGATCAATTTTCACTGTGTTTGTTCATCTATTGGCCAGAAGAGGACTGGTCCCCCGACTGAGTCTGGTTTCTCCCAAGGTATATCTTTTTCCTCCATTTCTAACACCTGATGGATTTTGGTTCCTTGCCACTGTCTTAGTATCCAGCAATATTACTGATTTACCTGCACTGGCATTATAGGATGAGGACAAACTTGCGCTGAATAATGACACTGTCGTCTTCTGCTTTATAGATGAATCAACTGTTTTCCAAACTGATGAAGTTTGCAACATCGACGCCACTATTGAACGAAATCAACATTGAACTGACTCGAGCTGAATGAAGACACTATTGTCTTCTTTAGAGCTGAACCTGTTTCATCATGAATGAACGTTCACACTTGTGGAACTGAACTGAATTAACACTATTATCTTGCTACAGCTGCTTTACAGCAGAATTTCTAACTTTTTTATATATTTGAAGAAGTTTACATCATTAATTATGTTATTCTCCTGTTTATTAATTAATGTGAAGCTGTTTTGAAATAATCTGTATTGTATAAAGTTCTATGTAAATAACATTGAGATAAGAAATGTGGAAGAAATGTGCTTTAATTGTCACAGAAATATCATCATAAAAAAAAAAACCAACACTTTTAGTAATACTTTTTAAGGTGCCCTTGTTACAGTGTACTTATACAAATAAGTATTGTACTGAGTAATATTAATTAACAACATATACTTGCTATATAATTAGGGTTTGGTTTAGGGTTAGTTGCTTGTAATTATGCATAATTTACTGTTATTACTATAGTAAGTACATTTAAGATGTGTAATAGGGACACTGTAAAAAAAAAAAAAAAAAAAGTATAACCAAAATATCTTTAAAAGGTCTGAAAACATTTTTGGTAACACTTTACAGTATGGTTTCATTAGTTAACTACTTAAGTTAACAGACTAAGAATGAACAATACTTCTACAGCATGTACTAATCTTAGTTAATACTAACTTCAACATATACTAAACATTATGGAAATCAAGTGTTGTATTTGTTAACATTAGTTAAAAGGTTAGTTCACCCAAAAATGAAAATAATGTAATTTATTACTCACCCTCATGTCGTTCCACACCCGTAAGACCTTCGTTCATCTTCAGAACACAAATTAAGATATTTTGTTGAAATCCGATGGCTCAGTGAGGCCTGCATAGCCAGCAATGACATTTCCTCTCTCAAGATCCATTAATGTACTAAAAACATATTTAAATCAGTTCATGTGAGTACAGTGGTTCAATATTAATATTATAAAGCGACGAGAATATTTTTGGTGCGCCAAAAAAACAAAATAACGATTTATATAGTGATGGCCGATTTCAAAACACTGCTTCATGAAGCTTCGGAGCGTTATGAATCAGCGTATCGAATCACGATTCGGATCGTATGTCAAACCGCCAAACTGCTGAAATCACGTGACTTTGGAGCTCCGAACCGCTGATTCGACACAAAAGATTCATAACGCTCCGAAGCTTCATGAAGCAGTGTTTTGAAATCGGCCATCACTATATAAGTCGTTATTTTGTTTTTTTGGCACAACAAAAATATTCCCGTCACTTTATAATATTAATATTGAACCACTGTACTCACATGAACTGATTTAAATATGTTTTTAGTACATTAATGGATCTTGAGAGAGGAAATGTCATTGCTGGCTATGCAGGCCTCACAGAGCCATCGGATTTCAACAAAAATATCTTAATTTGTGTTCCGAAGATTAACGAAGGTCTTACGGGTGAGTAATTAATGACAGAATTTTCATTTTTGGGTGAACTAACCCTTTAATGCGTTGTGAACTAACAAACAAACAATGAACAGTTGGATTTTTATTAACTAACATTAACAAAGATTAATAAATACTGTAACAAATGTATTGCTTATTGTTAGTTCATGTTAGTTAATACATTAACTAATCTTAACAAATGAACCTTATTGTAAAGTTTTACCACATTTTTATTAATCAAAATATTATTACTTATTTGATTAAACATACCAGTTTTGCCATCAGATTCATTTCTCCAAACAGTCTCCTCGTGACATCTTCATAGAATATAGCGACATCTTGTGGCAGACTCTGTGCTGTCAGCCTGTTAATGATGGTCTCAACAAGAGTGAGACACAAGCACATGACGTCTGTGTGTGTGACAGATGCCGCAAGAGTGTTTTCTGTTTGAACAACACATGATGAGATTCTGCTGGCGAGCTCTTCACTGCTCAGGCTGGGAGCAGATCCTGTACGCAACAGCCTGAAAATGCTTTGGAAATCCAATCCTGCGGCATCCATGATGAGACACTGTGAAAATAAAGGTTCAGAAGAATGATGATCAGTAAGTCATGCTTGTTTAAACAAAAAGACTGCAGATATGAACTGTGGTTTGTTAAATTTATGATGTTGTGCATTAATCAGACTAAAGCCACTGAATTATACCAACTCTTCAACAAAACTCTCCCCTTCATGAACATGTTAGACAATTTGATGTCAGCAAACCTGACTGTGAAAAATGATTGACAGGCAGAGAGTGTTTTTAATTGGCTAAAAAATCTGGACCACTTCCTGACTCTTGTTTCTAGGACTATACAAGAGCAATGACGTGACAGGTCATTTTTTTGTCCAAAGGCCTTAATAATAATAATAAAAAAAACAAAGATATGACATCCAAAGTATGTAAGGTAGTACAAATAGATCTCTTTTATTGAATCCAAAAGGTTTAATTATATTTTGCTACATATAAAGGTATTTTAAAGATTTAAGTGTCAAAAGGTCATTCGGTTTAACCGTCCAAAGGCCAATACAGCCATTTCATTTGTGATTAAAATATCTTAAAATGTAATAAACATATATACGTTTTATTCTGGGATGATTTTATAACATCATATATCAACATAGTGCAAAATGGTATTAAAATTATGTGTAGAAGTCTTCGCTTTGTTATGAGAAAGAATGTCCGGAAAAATTAATTTCATTATAAAACATGGAAAATGTTGTAATATTTTAAAAGTTTGTACTAAATATAAAATGTTTGGCTGTCCTTTTGCTAGCTAGATAGATATCAGTCTGTTAGCATTGTTTGAAAATATCATCATTGATATAGTGTCATTCTAATTTTGGTTAAACCAAATGACTTTTTTGGTGACAAATTTTGTCCATCTTGTAAAAAAAAAAAAGACAAAAGCAGTTTTAATTGATTATAAAAACCACATAATCTCATCGTTAACACTTAATAAAACTTCAAAATTAATTATATCTCCATTATGATTTTTTACACTTTTAAAAACCTTATTTGTCAATGACCCACAAAGAAATGTTTTGTCTGCTAATCAACAATTTTGGCTTTGTAAAGCTCTAAAAGACATACCAAATTTAGTTAGACTGTAAGTTATATCCTGAAATCTGTCCTGAATGTGTCAGACTTTAAAACAAAGCAACAGTATGTTATTGTGAGTATAATTAAAATTCATTAATAAATCAACTGCTTCAAGCCAAAGACTCCTGACAATGGCAAATGACCAAAGTTATGGCCAGCAAAATGACAATGAAATGATTGGCTTGTTTCTCAGTAAGAGAGAATTAATTGTGATTGTGATTTAGTCATGATTCAACACTGTACTTTTATATTTAAAAATGAATATTGCGAGGATTAAAAAGTATGATTCTTACCTTGTGTAATTGATTACAAGTATTCAGTTTTAATAGTATAGTTTTAAAACTACAAAATTCCCCAAACAACTTATAAAACATGATCTACCTATCTATACTAGTGTAAACTACTTATTAAGGACATTATATGTGTGCTATTCCAAAACATTCCAATATCACAAAAATCTTTATTGCTTACCTGATTTATGATGCATTTCCAATTGTCTCAATATCCTGTATAATGTTCCTGAACAGCCACTGCATCAGTCTCTGCAAGGAATTCATCTCGTAGACAAGAAGATCATAAACAGAAAAATAACCTCATATTTACAGGACGGTAGAGTTTGTTTAGTAGAGATCCAGTGACACACGTGACCTGTAGAAAGATGCTGCGGTAAAGCAGAATTTGTAATGAAGCGCTTTTAGGACTCCTGGTGAGTTTTTCTTCAACAGTGATTAAAAAAATACACTCCGCTAAAATGAATAAACGCCTCCATAAAGCACATGGAGCGCTGTTTGCCATTATACAGCCAAAACTGTCGCAAAACCCTGACATTCGGCGTATTATTTTGCAGCAGTATGATGTCTGCATGACGTATTTGACAGCTCGAATCTGATTGGTTGTTGCGGTTTGAAGCCTTGGAGATGATGTTCATGGCTACCTGACTGTATTTGTTCTCTGTATGTATACTATATATTTTTATTTCTTTCCCCCCCGAGTTATTATTGTCTTAATTAAGAAGATGTTGTTAATTATATCCTCTCGGCACAGGTTAAGAGAGTTTGAGTAACTTTAAAAGCAGTGTTCTTGTGAGAATGGGCAATAACCGCTGGCTAAATGCTAACTATGCTAATGCAGTAACAGTGCATGTCAATCACAGAGTTTTTCAGATTCTTCTTCAGTTTAATGATAAGTGTCAGAATTATCGGATCATTTATTGCAGTGATATTAAAATAAAGGATGCCTGTATCTAAAAAGAGCGCTTTAGTGTTTGTTTTAGGCTCATTTTAGCTGCCAGAGCTGGTTTAGCACACCAGCTAACAGATTCATTGTTCTCAGTGCAGCAGCTACAAACAGCATTATTTACCTTTCATTTACTATATTTGAGGTGATTAAAAGGGTTAAACTGCCGTTGATGGTATATATCACATATGTTAGCGAACATTTATGTTGTTAAAGGTAAATGTAGATGTGCAAATGCTCGCTGCAGCTGTTTTTTCAGAGGCTGAAAGACAATTACATTGTGAACTGATGGGTGGCAGTAAATATTTGCTTCTAGATAGAGAGCTGATCAATGTAATGTGACAGATAAGCGTGGAAATCAGACGTCATCATTTCGGTGTGGCTAAATAATGATTATGCACGTAAATATCTATATGAATCTGCATTAATATATATTAATACATGTAAATGAATAGATGTTTTATAAATGGTGAATATATAAAAGAATCATGTTGATGATGATGATATTTCTATGTTACTCTGCATCTCTAGAATGGAGATCTGAAGTGGATATGAATATGGATGCAGAACACAAAGGCTGTTTTAGATCTACAAGACATTAATGAACGGTAATTTCTAATTATCTGTAGGCCGTGGCCTGTTTTTAATTGTCATTTTGTTTTATATTAACATGTGTTGTTGTCTAAGCTTGTTATGGGTGGTTTAATGGATTTGGCTTCATGCAGTGCAACTAACAAAATCTCAGTACTTTTCATAAGTGCATAGATGCGCTTTCCATGCAAGAGTATTGTTATCATCTTAAAGGTGATGTGTGCAATTATTTTCTTTTCATACTGTGTTTTACAAACAAATATAATAATTTTTTTGCCTATATATTTGTTCTATCATGTCTATCAGGATGTCCTCTTTAAAAAAAAAAAAAAAAAAAAAAAAATATATATATATATATATATATATATAAAAACACTATAAGCAGAGTTATATATTTAAATAGTAATTATCACATATGATATATTATGTAAAAATTATCTCAAATGTATTGCTCATAAAATTTTAAGATTTGAGTTTGAGAAAAAATTATTAATTTTTATTATTGTTATTATTATGAAGAATGCTGACACTCTTGTAACACAAATAGTAATTTATTTTATTTTTATATTTGTATTTTTTAATTATGATTTTACCAGTAAGAGATGTATACATATTCACTTTTTATTTTTTTTAGATTTACAAAATTATTGGAATTATTGTTAATATTAGTGCTGTATACAGTAGGCTAATTTTATGTTTTATATACACTACCAGTCAAAAGTTTGGAAACGTTACTATTTTTAATGTTTTTAAACAAAGACTCTTAGGCTCATTAAGGCTGCATTTATTTCATAATAAATACAGAAAAAACAATAATATTGTGAAATATTATTACAATTTAAAATTATGGTTTTCTATTTTAATATACTTTAGTTTAAAATGTAATTTATTCCAGTGATGCAAAGCTGAATTTTCAGCATCATTACTCCAGTCCTCAGTGTCACATGATCCTTCAGAAATCATTCTAATATGCTGATTTATTATCAATGTTGGAAACAGTTGTGCTGCTTAATATTATTTTATAACCTGTGATACTTTTTCAGGATACTTTGATGAATAAAAAGATAAAAAATATCAGCATTTATTTAAAATAGAAATCTTTTGTAACAATATACACTACCATTCAAAAGTTTGGGGTCAGTAATTTTTTTTTCTTTTCTTTTCTTTTTTTTTTTTTGAAAGAAATTAATACTTTTATTCAGCACAGATGTGTTAAATTGATAAAAAGTGATAGTAAAGATTTATATTGTTAGAAAAGATTTCTATTTTGAATAAATACTGTTCTTTTTAACCTTTTATTCATCAATGGATCCTGAAAAAAGTATCACAGGTTCCAAAAAAATATTAAGCAACACAACTGTTTTCAACATTGATAATAACTGAGTATCAAATCAGCATATTAGAATGATTTCTGAAGGATCATGTGACACTGAAGACTGGAGTAATGATGCTGAAAAATAAAGTATATTAAAACAGAAAACCATTATTTTAAATTGTAATAATATTTTACAATATTACTGTTTTTTCTGTATTTGTGATCAAATAACTGCAGGCTTAGTGGGGGGGGGGGCACTTTCACTTTTGCGATCAAAGGGGCAGGGGCTCAAGCAGTTAGTAGATAGTAAATTAATGAGAAATAGATATTCTAAGCTGATCAATAAAAAATAGTATTGGTAACGGCAGATACTCAAGGTTGCAGTATCTAAATCGGACATGAAAAAGTTGTAATAAAAATCTCGGTAACCCTTTACAATAAGGTTCATTTGTTAGCATTAGTTAATGTATTAACTAACATGAACTAACCATGAGCAATACATTTGTTACCGTATTTACTAATCTTTGTTAACATTAGTTAATGAAAATACAGTTGTTCATAGTTTGTTCATGTTAGTTCACAGTGCATTAACTAATGTTAACAAGATTTTAATAATGTATTAGTAAATGTTGAAATTAACATTACCAAAGATTAATAAATGCTGTATAAGTGCAGTTCATTATTAGTTCATATTAACTAATGTTAACTAATGAACCTTATTGTAAAGTGTTACCAAAATCTCCTTTGAATCATTTGTAGGTTGATTCCACTAAAAAGTTTAAACACTGTGACTCTGTGTTTTCATAACTTTCATAATAAATAACTGATTGTCCTTTGATTCAAAATGATGATCTTGTCTATCAGTAATGTCATACGTGTGTGTTTGTGTGTAGGGACACAGGAGCGTCTGACGCCCGTACTGCGAGATGTGACAGGATGCTGAACCATCACTGCAGAAGGAACCCAGAGTTGCAGGAGGAGCTGCAGATCCAGGCGGCAGTGGCGGCCGGCGATGTCTACACGGTCCGCAAGATGCTGGAGCAGGGCTACTCGCCCAAGATCAGAGATGCCAACGGCTGGACGCTGCTGCACTTCTCTGCGGCCAAGGGCAAGGAGCGCTGCGTGCGCGTGTTCCTCGAACACGGAGGTAAAGGGTTTGGTTGTTTTAGGACAGTGGCAAGATGGGCGAGTCTGATTTAATTTTGTAAGAACATATCTAAAATGAACAGCTTAGATTGACACTTATTAAAAACTGTGGTTGGCTTGCTCAAGGTGGCTCTTGAAGGAATACGTTCACCTAAAAATTTGTCATTATGCTACTTAACCTGAAGTAATTCGGGCCCTGTATTATTGTCCCTATTTTTAAAACACAGGCTTCTGTTTTCCACACATTAAAAGTAGATTTAAACTACCAAGCTTCAGAGAGGACAAAAATGAAAATTTGTAGTTTGGGTTTCGTTTGGTGTGGATTAATCACTATATAGTTGTAAATGTGATCCCTCTCCTCAAGTAAATTTGATTGCACCTTTTGATGGCACACTCCTGATAACCAGTTCACAACGGTGGCTGATATTTTACACTTTTGCACCATACTTAGGTTTACTATCTTGCCATATCTTATGCCTTAAAATACTAAACTGGTATTATGCTGCTAGAATAGACACTTCTGTTCTGCTATGTTCATGTTTAAGTGTGGTAATGCATGCAAGACGTTAGGGGGCGCTATAAAACAGGGCTATTTTTATCAAAAGCTCTGCAGATAGAATGATCCACAATTAGGTTTAACTGTTCAGTAGCACGGCCCTCTGTACTTATTGAGATTCAGAATAAATTTAGTTCCGAGACAGAACTCACGGTTTCGGTGGGTCTTAAAGTCTTAATTCACCCATACACAAATTAAGGCCTTAAAAAGGTCTTAAATCAGAGAAGAAAATCTTAAATTCATAAAGTCGTGGCAGTAAATGTCACGTGCATTGCAAAAAAATGAGTATCTTCCTCAGTATTTTTGTCCTGTTTTCCAATACAAATATCTAAACATCTTGAAATCAAGATACAAAATGTTCTTATAATTACAGATTTGAAGTCATGTCTTCAAGCATTGTAAATAATTAGTAAAAATTAAAAAATCACCCAGCACTTGTAATGATTTTATGCAAACTGCTGGGCCTAGAGGATCATAAATTTAATATGTACTTTTGTTTGGTACCTGGGCACTGTGGAATCACAGGAAATGAGACCGCAGACACTGTCGCAAAAGAGGCACTATTGGCAGACCTCAAAAAATTGTACAATACCTCCTATGGATCTAAAACCTATAATTCATTCCTATATTAATAACAGATGTAAAACAGAATTGGATCTCTACACCATGAGCAAACTCCATGAAATTAGTCCCAATGTTGGGAGAAGAAGTTCCTAGCATTTTTTAATTAGATGGGACCAGATTGTTTATACACGTTACCGAATAGGCCATTCCAGGATGACACATAGTTTAGGAGAAGATCTACTAACATGTTCTCTTTGTCAAAATCTTTTATCACTGAATCATGTTTTATTATATTGTGCTAGGTTTAACCCTGTGAGAACCCTTTTTATTTAGTTAATACTATGAAAGGTATTTTTAACAAAGTTAAATCAAATATAGTTTAAGAGTTTTTAGCAAAAATAGATTGTAAAAATCTACTATGGTGTTATAACATAATTTTTTCTCACCATGAAAATAGTCACAGAATTTGGCATGGTGTTAAACAAACATCTGACAATGAAACAATGAAAACTTCCCTTTGAATTAAGTAGATTTTTCTTAACTCACTTCATTTTGATCAATTTCACAGAAAACAAGACTTCATATTTGATGTCATTTTGCATCTCATGTAAATGGATCTTGATTTAAGAATCTTTAGACATTTGCTATGGAAAATACGGAAAATAATGAAGAAGAACAGCACATTTTTGAGGTTTGATGTGCCAGAAACAGTAAAATTTAAGCCCTATTCGGACTGGATTAGTTTTACAGGACTGGATTCATTTTTTTAAAGTAATTATTACTAGAGCTTCTCAGTGATTTTTGTCCTGTCTGAATGTGCCATCATAGTAATCATTACGGACATCAGTAAAGATTACAGCGACTTTTACCTTATGTAAAAAGGTTGGGAAAAATTACCTCAGGTAATAATCCAGTGCAAATAAACCCGCTGTAAATATGTACATAAATATCCCATCATTTCCTGTATAAAAGTAGTTTTCTGCATTTTTTCCAAGTATGGAGGCACTTGAAGGCATTCAGTTGCGTTCTAATCGGTGGGACAAGTCTGTGGCAAAACTCAAGTGTTTCCCACATACCATTCAGATCAAAAAGAAGGTCAAATGCCTTGTTAGAGGCATGAAACTTAATTTAGCATTAGTTAAGTGCCTATTACAAACAGAATCCAGTCAGAATTTAATTAATAAATCATTTGACCGGACCTAACTGTTTTATATATATATATAAATATAGGTTATGCTATATGTGTTTGCACATGTGATATCAGGAAGCAACGTGAGACACACATGACGACAGGGAGTGTGTAAAACCCTCCCATTTCTGCTAGTTTTACTGAGATTTCTTATCCTGTGCGAATTGGCCATTAATATTACGGACATCCTATGGTAAAATTACATTATTCCATCTACCCTTGTTAAACTAATCCTGTCCGAATAGGGCTTTATTTCCATATTCTAGTGGTCGGGAGCAGAGGCATTCAAGCCTTCTTTTTTTTTTTTTTTTTTTTTTTTTTTGTGAAATGAATTAAAAAGTAACGTATATCTGTTGGAAGCTTATTTGCTAATACAACTCATTGTGTTTCTTTACTTGGTTTTAAAAAGGTCTTAGAAAGTCTTCAATTTACCTTCATAAAACCTGTAGAAACTGACAAATGCTTTGACTTGCACTGTCAGTCACGGGAAAACCCCTTAACTGTTAAAAGGACAGGATAATACATCAGACATTTAAACAGATTTTTTATTATGAACATAGGACTGACCTGAAGGAAAATGCTAAATCTGAATGCAGGTAATAAACTCGCTCACTCGATCTCTTTCTCATAATACTCTTCTAGTTCTACATAATCCAGTAAGCTTCAATGAACAATATTAACTGAGAACAAACAGTTTACGTTGCTAAGAGTGGTTGCTAAGGGTGTTGTGTAGTGATACACAGAACCGTTGGGTGAAGCAGTCATAGCCGTGTTTTATCGTGAATAAAACACAGCTATTGACCAATCAGAATCAAGGACAGGAACTAACCGTTTTAAATTTTTATATATATATATATATATATATATATATATATATATATAAATTCAATGATTTATGTTATGTAATAATTATTGTAGGCCTAATGCATATATGTCATCTCTACAGACATTTTTTCTTGCTTGATATTCTTGCTTGTTTAGTTTAGTCATGTGTTTATTCTTCAAGTTGTTTTTTTCTCTGTGATCTACAGCGGATCCCACAGTGAAGGATTTCATCGGAGGCTTTACAGCTCTGCATTATGCTGCCATGCACGGCCGTGCCCGCATCGCCCGCCTCATGCTGGAGTCAGAGTATCGCAGCGACATCATCAACGCCAAGAGCAACGACGGCTGGACCCCTTTGCATGTGGCGGCCCACTACGGCCGCGACTCCTTCGTGCGTCTCCTCTTAGAGTTCAAAGCCGAGGTGGACCCGCTTAGTGACAAAGGCACGACGCCGCTTCAGCTGGCGATTATCCGCGAGCGTTCCAGCTGCGTTCGCATTCTGCTCGATCACAACGCCAACATAGACATTCAGAACGGCTTCTTGTTGCGCTACGCTGTCATTAAGGGCAACCACTCGTACTGTCGCATGTTCCTGCAGCGGGGAGCGGACACTAACCTGGGCCGGCTGGAGGACGGACAGACGCCGCTGCACCTGTCGGCCCTCAGAGACGATGTGCTGTGTGCTCAGATGCTGTACACGTACGGAGCCGATACGAACACGCGGAACTACGAGGGCCAGACCCCCGTGGCCGTTTCCGTCAGCATGTCTGGCATCAGTCGACCCTGTCTGGATTTCCTGCAGGAGGTCACAAGTAGGTTCTTATTCCTCTTTAAAACTTTATATGTGGACTGTCAGAATTGTTCTTAATTTTTTAGTAGATGGTAGGGGTGTAACGGTACACGGAAGTCATGGTTTGGTATGTGCCACAGTTTTAGGGTCACGGTTCGGTACGATTTTGGTACAATAGGAAAAATGTTCACACTTTAGTTTAGGGTCCAATTCTAATTAATATCTAACTATTAACAGTGACTTTTGCCTCAATAAACCCCTAATTACTGTTTATTGATAGTTAGTAAGTTAGTTGTTAAGTTTAGGTATTGGGTAGGATTAAGGGATGTAGAATACTAGTTGGTACAGCACTAAGCAATAAACAGAATGCACTCTTGCATAGGTCATATTTTTTTTGCAGGACTGATAAAAAACAAAAGGTATTTGGTCACAAACAGCTACAAAACTAAAAATTTGCTCAATTTAAACTATATTTAAACATTAAAAGCTTAAGCTCAACCCTCCTATACTTAAATTTCCATGTTCCGCTCCATTTCAAGTAGCCTTTCAAAGTATTCTTCTTTGTCCATGAGCGCAGAAAGATGCATTCGATGCATGCGCACTACCTAGTGGACTTTGTTTTCAAGCACTCAAGTCATTTGTTTATGCGCTGTTCTTCTTAAGCTCTTTTTCCTGTTGTGGCGGTTAGCAAACAGTGTTGCATTACCGCGCGTTCCCCCTTCTGGATTGGAGTGTGGATTGCCTGTGACTGACTGTATTCGTCGTCTAACTGCATGAACCAAACCGTGACGTCCGTACCGATGAATACATGTACCGTTACACCACTAGTAGATGGCAATAGTTTTAAAACTTTTATGGTAGATGGTAATAGTAAAAAAAATTTGGCACACTGATTAGGGAGGGATTCTAGGTGACAGTATTCTTATGAGGTCTCTTAGCGCCACCAACAGTCCAAATTCTAAAAAGTACGTTTTAGCTAGTAACTTTGAAACCAATTGAATCTTTGCGTTTTAATGAATTTAAATGTTTTTAATCTTATTCAGCAAAAGTTTTCCTTTCATCTTTATTTTAGTAGGTGACTATATTTTTGCATACTGATCTCTTATAACGGTAGCACTGAATCAATACTTTTATGCTTTTTTGGTTTTAATACTTTTATACTTTTAATACTTTTTTGGTCTAAAATGACAGCAAACACATTTATAGTGTTACAAATGATTTTTACTTAAAATTAAAGCTGTTCTTTTGAACTTTCTATTAATCAAAGAATCCTGAAAAAAAAAAAATGTTTTACTTTATTGCAGTTATTCATTCTTTTGCACACTAGCAATTTTATTTGTTTTATTGCCAGTTTTTATAATCATTTTAGTTAATAGTTAAAGTTAAGCAGTAGTTAATAAATAAATAAACAATTTAAAATTTCAAGAATGTACCATTTTCATTTTTGAAGTTTTCTTCAGCTCGTTTTTTTTTTTTTTTTTCAAACGAGAAGATAATTACGAAAATAAAGTTTCATAACATGATATATCTTTCATATAAAAATATACCTTTTTTAAATTTCACATTATAGTAAATTTACCTTTTGTTCCTTTTTTTCTTGGCAGTTTTCTTGGTAATTTTTATTACCTTTTAAAGAGGACACCTCTTTGCAAAATTTTTTATTTTTTTTTTAAAGGAAAAGTTTGGTTCAGCTCAACTAAACTTCAAGGTTCTAGCTTTTGAAGTCGAATGTGAAGCTGTAAACCCTCAGTATTAATTACAAAAATGTCATCAGATTTAGTTCCCTCCAGAAATCAGTCTCTCTTGTGCGTTTGCTAGTTTAAATTGTAATCCAATAGTGACGTGCACAGCAATATCTTGAATAGTGATGTGCATCATATATGAGGTAATTGCTGATACCCAGCCCTAATTGCAGTGCACATTATAGTTGGTTTGCTTTGTACTTTTGCGTGTGTATTTTTTTTTCTCATTTTTAATTGCAGGTTTTGATAATTATTTTCGCTTGCCTTCACACATTGCATCTTCTAAGCTTTATTTTGTCAGTGACACTCATTACAGTTAATATTACAGATATAAGTTAGAAGGAAGCTCCAATCAAGTCAAAGGTGAAGCATTAAAACTCGAGGGCTTAATAACAAGAGTATCATCAAAGGAGGTCATATTCCCTCTTTCCTCCAGAAATATGTCAAATCTCACGGAGAGCAGCGGCCGTTCTGTCGATCTGTAAGTTGAGCAATGGCCTAACCTCCCTAACGAACACCCTTATGATCTCAATCCCCCACACGGAACAATCGGCCGTCTGAGAAAAGCGAGCCGTGTTACCTGAAGCACTAATGATCAAGTACGCAACAATGGCCACATTCCTGCGCGCCGCTTCAACTTTGATATCACCATATCAAAGCCACCTGTCTGTCGCAGACATTTACTCGCTGTCAACTCATTCAGCGTGATCCGATTTCACCTTGATTATTTATTAAAAAGGCACTTCGGCGGCTGTATTTACATTGACGACTCAGACTTTGAGAGCATGACTTCATGTCTTGAAGGGAGTGACCGGTGCGCTCCGTGAGAATACGCACTGATTTCATATGGGTTTCTCTGCCGTCACCTATAGTTGAGAGCTTTTGGTAAAGCATTGAGACTGACAGAAGACAGGGGCTGCAGATGGCCGTCTCCAGCCCTTTGTAGTGGTTTTTTCCAGCTGGCTTCATTTGTGTGCGCACAGCCTGTGCCATATTGTGTTGGGACTGGAAAACTGGCCCATTAAAACTGATAAACTCTGTGTACCGGGTTCCTGGAACTCATTGCAGAACTTTACTGATATCTTTTAAGATGACAAATGCATAAAAAAGAGAGACTTTTTCAATGTTTCTTTTTTGTTGTTGTTTTTTTTTTCCCTCCCCTGATGTCCACCAATAATATTGGTCAAGTTTTTTTTGTGCCAAGTTTTTTAATGGCCGTTTCTTGAATTGAACGTCTGGTTTTTACTGCTGTACCTATAAGATGTCTACGCAAACTTTTGCTGCTTCATCCTCTTCTTTGTGAAAGATTTATACATTTATTATTACATTTACATAGATCTATACAATCTCTCTCTCTCTCTCTCTCTCTCTATATATATATATATACTTTATAGCAGATAAAAACACAAGGGTCAGACTGTCCTTCTTAAATTATAAATCGACTTTAAACTATTCTTAAAAAAAGTTATCAACCAACTGTTTAACATTTTATTTACTCGACAAAGTCAGTTTTTGCTTGTATTTGTTGCCTATAGAGTGTTAATGTTGATATCATTTTAATTTACTATGATCAGTATGATGATGCCATTCACTTTTTGTTTGTTATCTCACGCTTAATATTGTATTATGAATTATATTTCTGTCTACCTTATGAGTTCACTGCCTTTGCACACAGTTTTTGGCATATTATGTACAAGTTTTGGTAACACTTTAGTATAGGGAACACATATAAACTATTAACTGTGACTTTTCCCTCAATAAACTCCTAATTTACTGCTTATTAATAATTAGTAAGGTAGTTGTTATGTTTAGGTATTGGGTAGGATTAAGAATGTAGAATAAGGTCACGCAGAATAAGGCATTAATATGTGCTTAATAAGTACTAATAAATAGCCAATATTCTAGTAATATGCATGCTAATAAGCAACTAGTTAAAAGACCCTAAAATAAAGTGTTACCCAAGTTTTTATAAAAGTTCACGTTTTTGGCATATTATATCTTTTAGACTTTAGCCCAGTGTTATTTTAGTATCATCAAGATACTCTTATAATTTTTATTAATATTGAATTAGTATTTATTATGTTTTATGTTTTTATTTTTATTTTAGTTAAAGTTGTAGTAATTTTTTTTGTGTTTTTGTCATTTTTGTTTTAAATGTGTTGACAGTTTTTATTAATCAAACATCTATTTTAGTTTTAGTACATCAAGTTAAACTAAATAAAAATGATAAATGCTGCCTTGGCAACTAGCTGAAAAAGAAAGTTTAAGTTGTTATTTTTATTTCAATTAACATTTCATTTCAAGCAACGTTTTTTTTTTTTTTTTTTTATGGTTTTAGTTTCAGTTAACTATAATAACCCTGCTGTAGCCTCAAATCTTTGGTATTTTTGTGAGTTTTTCCTCTGTTATCAGTTTGAAATAGTTCACGCACAGGTCGTCACACAGGAATGCAATCATTCAGTTTTTATTAAACGTAAACATAGATTGAATTTAACCTGGCAATCGTTGTGTTTCAGGGCAACCCAGGACTTTGCAGGATCTGTGCAGGATAAAGATCCGGCAGTGCATCGGCCTGCAGAGCCTAAAGTTTCTGGAAGATCTGCCCATTGCCAAGGTCATGAAGGACTACCTAAAACACAAGTTTGACAATGTTTGACGGAAGCCGACAAACTCATTTCTGTAGGTTCCCTTAAGACTCTATGCAAACTCTCTTTTTTCATTTCTACTCAAAACCTCTGGGAGCAGGTGCAGCGTTTTGTACAAGCGGAGTGAAAAAGCCTCTTTACGGAGTAACGACTGTGGATCGGGGAGCACTGAAATGGCCATGTTGATTTGTTCGTAGAAGGTGTCGTTTCATGCATGCCTGGAGAAATTCCTGACCCGTGAGAAAAGAAAAATGCGGATGTTTGTACCAAATATCTTTTTTGTTCTTAAATCAACAAGGCCTTTGTAAGTATATGACATTTTCTATTTTCTAAATTCTCAGACAAAGAAAAAGATAAAAACCCTTTTAAACTATCGAGACAAATTGGCAAATGTTCAGGTCGCCCTCACAATTTTGTATGCATGTGCTATTGTCCTTTTTGCTCTGGAGAAACCACAGTTCTTTGGTCCGTTAAGTTATTAAACCTCTGTTGAGAATCCAATTTGTTCGTATTAAACAACAAAATCATACCAAAAAACCCACAAGCTCTCCGTACATTTCAGTTTTTTTAAAGAATGCCTCATTTAATTTAATTTAAAAAATTTTTATTTACATGTTAATTAAGATTCAGTATCAGAGGTTCTTGGCTTGAGTTTTCATTAAAAGGTAAAGAAAAAGTTCTAGTCACGAGAGGTCTATAGGTGAACGTATATATACAAGCATAAATCATTAACAAACTTTATGTAAATAATTGTCATATGTACAGCAGATATTTTTAGACTATTTAAGCCACAAGCTTGTGTTATCAAAGTGTTTTGGGGGTTTTGTTGAGTGGTTTTGTGCTTTTCATGTGACTTGTCAAGGGCTTTCATGTGGGAACGTGAAAATTAAACGGAAAATTAGAATCGATTACAGCTATAAGTAATGCTTAATTTTAATTGGCCATAATTTCTTTAAGATTTATTTTTATGCACATGAAAAATCACTTAAATCTTTGCAATCAGTAACTTAATATTTCATTTTGTTTTTTAATGATTTGAAATGCACTTAAAGTACATATAAACATTTGTCAAACCCGCTTGTAAGGTCTGCATAGCATTAAGTTCGTTCAGTTCATTTGACACTTCTTCAAGCAAGCGTTCAGTTTGTTTCATACATTTATTTATTTATTTTTTTTTATTTTTTTTCCCCTTTAAAATCTCAATCAGTGCAAGACAGTTTTGTGGGAGATACTTGTGTGATCACTCTTTAAATGTCAGGACTCTAAACAGACTCTCATTTACTGTTACTCAAAACTATTTTATCCAAACCTTTTGTAACACTAGCTGCCTTTACTTGCAGTACAGCTACAGCATTTCATCATGAACTCAATTCAAGAGCATTAAAGTTACCTGCCACAAAATTTAAATGATCTCTTTTTTTTGTTGCATTTAGGTTCAGTTTAGTGTGTTTTGGGCGTTTGTTGGGACCGAAACCGTCTCTGGATGACTGCTTGTTACCATAATGTATTGAACTTCAGAACAAAGTTTGGAGGACTGATTTGAGAGCGAGGGAATGTTATATGGGAATTTATTAAGCGGAAGTCTTCCACAACTTCAACTACTGAATGTATATAATCTGCTGTTTGCGAGTTTCACTTGTACATTTGTGTGAATAAATGGATCTCATAATGTCCCCATTTGTTATTTTTCGAAGTCTTATTGCTGTACTTTGAAGCAGTAATTGTGCCGTGTTCATCGATTTGCATCCATTTTTCTAGTTTGATGACTTTCTAATAAAATATCTGCTAAATATGCTGATTACTGAATTCATTGTCCATTTGGTAACTGTAAATTACCTTCTAGGTTTTGCTCTCTTGCCATCTTTACTTTTAACTCCAGTACAGTCAGTCCTAAAAACACTGTTGAATAATGACTTTATTTTAAAGGAGTATTTCAGGTAAGATACAACATCAAATCAAAATGGACCATATTTTAAATGCTTGTAGTCTTTGACAAAATGTAGTAACTTGTTCCACCTCTAAAATGTCTTTTTTAGTTTACACCACAAATCCTTCTTACTACTCCAAACTTTTCAACCATCTGCCTTCATTCTGGTATGTAATGCAAATTTCTATGATCTAATAACAAAGTCCTGTTCTGCATTTTTTCTTTTGTATACCCAGTTTCATTTCATTAAAATATGTTGGATTACAGAAGTAAAATGACTTGAAAACTTTATCAACAGCATTTGCAGAATTTCAAGTCTTCCTCAGTTCTTCCATGTAGAAGAGTAGCTCCACCTCACAATACTTATTTATATTAAATTCATTTAAAATTAAAATGCTTGATATGGATTTCTGCATTTAAACCCTCCAGAATTACTTTAATTTTTTTTTATTATTAATTTATTTTTGCTTTTACAAACTGAGGAACAAGTCAAAGCTATTTTCTGTGATAATCAACAGTTGTTTTATTATTGTAGCGAGGTTCATTGATAAGGGAAGGAGGCGGGAACCAGCAAACAATCAACCTAACTTTAATAATAATAATCAACAAAATGAAAGTATAGCGGCAGCCCCTCATGGATGACTGCTGCTTACACTTAAACAAAACAACAACATAAAGTTCAGGCCTGTTCCTCTCATGTCTTGCGCTGTCGTCACTCTTTTATCCTTCCAGAGCTCCTCCATGGGACTCGAGACAGGTGTGGCGTGCAGGTGACGCTCATTAGCACTTGCGCCACCAGCCTCGCTCCGTTCCCATGACTCTCGGCCACGCCCTGCATGCTACATACCCTTAGCGTCTTTCGCAGGTGGGGCACGGCGGTGGCACTGGATGCCCAAGGTGGATGGCCTTATTATAGTATATCCATCTCCTCGCCAAACCCTCCAGCACCACAGCCCACGAGCGTCCTTGGCAGCAGAATTTGCTCAATTTAACTCGATGGCTCATCGACTTCCCACAGCGGCGAGGGCTCTATGACATCGTGTCCCTTCTCCCTCCTAGATTTCGGCACCAATGTAACGAGGTTTGTGTTCAGGCAAAAAGGAGGCAAGAACCAGTAAACGTAAAGTTTAATCACAACAAAACTAAAGTAAAGCGGCAGTCCTTCATGGGTGACTGCTGCTGAAACTAAAACAAAACACCAACATAAAGTCCAGGCCTGGTCCTCTCATGTCTTGCACTGTCGTCACTCCTCCTTTTCTCCTTCTAGAGCTCATCTGTGGGACTCGAGACAGGTGTGGCACATAGGTGACGCTCATTAGCACTTGTGCCACCAGCCTCACTCCATTCCCACAGCTCTCGGCCTTGCCCTGCTTGCCACATACCCCCATCGGCCTTCGCAGGCCAGGGGTACCCATGAGACTATGAGACTTTTGTTTTAGTTTCAGCGGCAGTCATCCGTGAAGGACTGCCACTGAAACTAAAATAAAACGCCAACATAAAGTCCAGGCTTAGTCCTTTAGTTTTGTTGTTTATATTTATTTCTGTCGTCACTCCTCCTTTTCTCCTTTCAGAGTTCATCTGTGGGACTCAACAGGTGTGGCACACAGGTGACGCACATTAGCACTAGCCTCACTCCATTCCCACTGCTCTCGGCCCTGCCCTGCTTGCCACATACCCCCATCGGCCTTCGCAGGCCGGGGGTCACCCACGAGACTGAGGGGGGCGGTAGCGCTGGATGCCCCAGGTGGACAGACTTATTCACCCCTCGTCCCCTAATGGCCTGCGATGGCTCCTCGTCATCGTCCGGCAGCGAGGCCCTGTTCTCGTGGCACCTGCTCCTCCCCATGCTGGTGGCTGGATGCAGGCCCTGGCGTCGGCAAACGGCGACACCTCAAAAGACCCGATGGCATCCGTCCCTCCATGCTTGGTGAACAAAGACGAGTATATCCATCCCCTCGCCGAACCCTCCAGCACCACAGCCTTGAGCGTCCTTGGCGGCAGAATTTCCTCAATTCAACTCGATGGCTCATCGACTTCCCCACAGTGGCGAGGGCTCTATGACAGCATGCCCCTCCTTCCTTCTGGGTTTCGCACCAATGTAACAAGGTTTGTGTTTAGGGAAAAAGGAGGCAAGAACCAACAAATGGTAAATGTAAAGTTTAATCACAAAATAAACTCAAAATCAAAACTTCACAGATGACTGCCCTTGAAACTAAAACAAAACACCAACATAAAGTCCAGGCCTGGTCCTCTCTTGTCTTGCACTGTCGTCACGCCTCCTTTTATCCTTCTGGAGCTCCTCCGTGAGATCACTCGACTCAAGACTCGAGTGATGCTCATTAGCACTCTTGCCACTGGTCTTGCTTCATTCCCACGACTCTCGGCCTCGCCCTGCCACAATTATATTATAATATAGTCATTTGTTATTAATAAATCGCTCACTGTTTTGATGACGAGGTTATCCAGCAATCACAAAGGAAAATTCATTGATGGGATTGGGAAGGTGTGGGAACCCTGTTTGATGCATCAATTCACACTTTCCCGTGGTCTCATATCTCATCGTTATGCCTCCCAACCAAAGCTCTGGCAAAGCTTGAGAGAAAAGCTCATCCAGTGCCACGTTATCTCAGTAACGCTACAGGTTTCTGCATACGGGGCACCTTAAATGACGACGCTTGGCACCGTATCACAACTTATTCCAGAGATCTGAATGTATTGTTTACTTGAGAATGGCTGATGTTTTGTTGAAAAGCGATCTCTCTCGCTCTCTTCGCTTTCCCAGGAACGGCGTTCTTAAATAAAAAGGTTTCTGCTTTCCTGCTTCTCTTGAACCCATGCGAGTGGGGCCCATGCCAAAATTCTGCAGTGACCTAAGAACGCCAGCGAGTGATATATTTGCGCATTCCTACGACAAAAACACGGGCCGCTATCATTTATCGAATCACAGGTAACATTACACAATAAAACAATGGCATCTCTCTGTAGCCCGTGTTTCCTTGCAGACATGCAGAACAATGCGGCTATTGTAGGTGGTCCTGCCGGATGGATGGTGTCCTCAGCGACGCTAGAAACAGGTCTTCCTTGAGCCCGGGCCGCTGGCTTCGGGAAACTCCCTGTCTGTAGGCATATATCTGTGAGGAAGGGGAAAGATCCATTTGAATATGTGGGCTGTTTGGAATCGTCTAGCGGTGTCAGACGGCGACAGAAGGAAATATGCAAAGCACACTCAATGCTGCTTTATGTGTTTTGGATTGTGGTTATCGCTAAACACTAAGTGTGTAGGAAGCGACGATTACTGTAAAGGTCATTAAGCTTTTTTTTTTTTCTTTTCCTTTTTTGGTGTTTTCATCTCTAATTTCAACCAATTCATTTCTACAGTAACACTTTACAATAAGGTCCCATTAGTTATGTTAATTCATTAACTAACAATGAATGAGCAATGCATTTGTTAGTTAATAAAAACAACTGTTCATTGTTAGTTCATGTTAGCTCAGGTCCATTAAATAATTTTGAACATAATTATTATTTTTGGGTGGACGAACCCTTTAACCTGCAAGTAACTCCTAGCAACATGGTGTCAAAGTTTGCATGTGCAAGAAAATGTAAAGATCCTATTCTTTACGGCAAAAACTTTTTTTTATTACTGTATGAACAGCCTCTCACAATGCCTGAATAATTACCATAATGCACAGCAGACCTTTGAGGAAATACTTAAATATGAACAGTTGTGACTATTTGTCTCTACTCTTATCTCCATATTCAGCATGATAAAAAATTTCCATGTTCTATTTCCTTCTAACTCTCCTCTCTTGAATATATACAGACAGAGCCGGGTGATATATTTGTGCATTTCTTTTTGTTTTTTGTGTTTAAAATCACAGATTCAATATTAGATGGTAAATTCATCATCATCAAATTCATTATAGGTAATAAGTTGTTGATGATGATTTTTTTTTTTAAACATTTTTGCCTGAAAACTCTTCATGAAAAATATTTTATTATATGACTATCACACATCTTTTGTTTTTGTTTTTATTGTATGTATATATACGTATATGTTTGCATATTTTTTACACTTCTATTTCTCCCAGTCTGTGTTGCTGTCACACACACTCGGGGGATTTTTATCAGCTTGGCTCTCACGGGCTGTCCGGCATTGGTATGTACCACACACCACTGGGTCACGCTTCCGTCACAGCCCATGGAAGCACAAAAGCGTTTTTTTTTTATGCTCGTATTCCTCCACTCGCCTGTTCCGGTACCGTTTTTATCAGGTCTTCATTTAGCTGCTGAAAGCCCAGACTGGGGCTCATGCGGGACGTGGCGGAGCAGAACGAAGTGAAAGGCCAGAAGAGAGTCCTTCCCTCCCTCTGGGCCCGGGAATAAAAGCCCGCGACCGGAGAGCTCGAGACCCGCCTGCGGCGTACACTGTCGGCCTTTGTGCTCTCGCACCAGTGTAATGTAAAGCCCCTAATTTTAAGAGCAGCGTACAGGTGCATCGGGGAATGAGACTATAGAAGGTCGTCTCTCATTAACAAGAGAGCAAAGCAAGAGAAAGAAAGAGGGGGGCCGCCATGGGACAACAGATGTGTAGTCTTAATAATAGCCGTGTTATGCTATGGAGGAGACGGACACATTGCTCAAGAATCGACTGTAATGAGATTAAATGAAAAACAGGGTCTCATACATTACAGTCATGAATGTCTTAAAGGCCTCTGCTAAAATGCTTAAAATTGATTAGACAAATATAAACATATTAACCCCTTAGAATTCCTGAAAAATTGGCCTAAACGCCTAAAAAAGGCATACCCAAAGTAAATTGCATGCTGTTCTTGAACCATTTGGAGCATATGCATGGTTTTGGTCTCTTTTGAAGACCTCTTTTTGTCTCTTTTGAGGTATGTGTACCGCGAGCGGTACAGTGGAACATTAACAGGTTAAGAAACTAAAATTTTAGCTTTTGGAATGGATAGTGAAGAGAAAAAAAACATGCATATGAACTTTAAAAACATCCCATTATGCACATCATGAAGTTGGTTGAGTGACCCCCGGTTTCACCAACCCAATCTCACGGCAATTCGTATGTATTTTACGAGGTGGCTAATTTGTATGACCTCATTTGTACAAATTTGTGCTTTTTTTGCTAAATCGTACGTATTTTAGGAGTTGCCAAATTCATATGAATTTGTACAAATTACCTACCCAAAACCCCGCCCCTAAACCTACCCGTCACTGGGGTTTAGACAAATCGTATAAATTCATACAAGTGAGGTCGTATGAATTTGTACAAATTAGCCACCTCGTAAAATACGTACACAGCAAAATCCCCAGAGTTAAATCAACTCTGCTTAGAGTACATATGGTCCCTCTCTAAATAGTGTTAAAGTAACACTGAAACAGAGTTAAAGTCAGTTGTAGTTTTTGTGTTTCTCTTTTCTTCAGTGATTCTGCTTGTTAACAGCAGGTGTTCATCACTAATGCTCAGTCAACACTTAATGAATTGCTTAATTATCTCTATAAACTATTAAAGTTAATAGAAGTTATCTATTAACTTTAACTCTGCTTCAGTAGTGTTACTTTAACACTATTAAGAGTGGGACCATATGTACTCTAAGCAGAGTTGATTTAACTCTGGGGATTTTGCTGTGTACGAATTGGTCATGAGATAGTGTTGGTTTCACAGACAAGGCTTAAGCTATGACACATTGCACTTTTATTTCAGATGCCTTTTTAAAAGAATACAATTAAATATATATATATTATATATAAAATTCAACCCGCCAAAGTGGCTAGTAGGAGTGACTGTCACAAACTACTGCTGAAATCCACCCTCATTTGGTGGGTCGGCGGGTGTTAATGTCAAGCCCTAATGTTTTTTCTAAGGCATGTTTATAAAAGCTATTGAAATTTCCTAATTAAACTAAGGCCTAATCCTGGCTCAATCTAAGCCCTGTCTGTGAAACCAGGCCTGAATGTCCAGAGTGAGCAGAACTAAAATGTTTTTCTTTGTGATAACTTGTTATTATGGGTTAGCTTTAGACTAGAGCTTGAATAAGGCCTAAGGTGTCTGTTTGAAAACCTGGACTTTGTTTCAGTTCTGTCTAGAATGATCTTCTGTTCTTAATTTTAGGTTTACATGTTGATTTAAAGACCCTTGTCCAGTTCTAATAGCACTGGGTCTTTGATCCAGTGGAAACTAACCAATGTTAAACATAAGCAAGCTAGCAGTGGCCTCATGTTGTCTTTATAGCAGAAGACCCAGAAGAATCAAACATGCTTATTTTAAATATTAAGTATGAGCATATGTCGCGCAGATGACAATGATGAGTCACAATAAGAGTTGGACTGATGATCCAAAATGCTATTGAAAATGTAAAAGCTTGGCTGAGCGTCATTTGCTCAAATGCTGCTGTCTTTTATTGCCTCTGATACTGTTTCATCTCCCACTGCTCGTACGAGTGACTCATAATGCGATGACAAAGATTTAAGAGATCTGGTCTGTGAACAGCTGCAATGGCAACAGTGTTAGTAGTCTTCATGCTAACTAGTCTAGTGCTCTTGGTTTTGCATAATGCAGCTATAGGAAATGATCAGCAGATAAGAGATGCATTTATTATTTGGAAAGTCATTCTGGTTAAAATAGTATGACCTGCTTTTTTCCTCTAACCCTGCTGGAGAGAAAGCAACCTTTAAATCAGCTTTAGGTGGTTTGATGGTCTCAGCTGGTTTCATAGCTAAAAAGTGCCCCTATATTATACTATCAAAACACATCAGCCTAACCAGCTTGGGAGACTATCGTAACCCCTTTAGCTGATTTAAACTGCTTGTCCAGTTATGATCTGGCCTCTCTCCAGAAGGGTGGGTATTTATGACGCACGTGGAGCTTGTTGATTTTGTGTTTATTTTAGTGCTGTCGGTTGAGTGTGTTAATTTAGTGTGATTAATTATAAAGAAAATAATGTGATGATAAAAATTATGCAATTAATCATGACCTCTGACAACTCAATTGTTCTCCCAGCAGAGCAATTCAAGCCTGAAGAACTGCTGGCATGTTTTTGTGAAATGGACCACAAATGAAAGACTTATTTTCAGCGATATAGAAATAAACTATATATTGACTTCTAATTTAATGTTCAGTCAGTGTTTTCTGTAGCTCGGCTGACAGAAAGGCCGATGGATTGATTCTCAAGGAAAATACGTACTGATCGTATAACTTTTGTGTTATAAAGTGATTGTGAGTCACTTTGGATACAATCATCAGCTAAATGCATAAATGTAAATGTTTTTGTCTACTACAATAATAAGATATGTGATTATATTTTGATTAATGAATCAGCATATCATGTAAGGAATTTTATTATTTGAATTTTAATCAAATACCATTATATTTTAATAAAATATTTATATTTTTATCACATTTTTGATCAGCTTCAGTAATGTTTTCATCTGCCACAATAATATAATGTCTTTGAATAGTTTTAGTTAATTTAATTAATCAGCATATCATGCAATGAATATATTTTTATTTAAATGATTTTATTTTCAAATATAATAAACTATTTTTTAATTAGCTTTATTAATGTTTTCATATGCCACAATAATGTTATGCTTTGAATAATTTTCATTTGGGGTAATCTTGATATGTGATTAATAGGATGGATTAATAAATGGATTAATAAGCATATCATGTAATTAGTTTTTTATTAATTTTAAATAATTTTTTTATTCAAATTATTTTATTTATAATAAATTTAACTAGTTTATTTTTCTATAAATATACTTTTATATATTGTTGATTTTGATTAATCAACATGTTCATTTAATTAAATGTAATTAATTTGATTAAAAATTGACGTTTTTTAATTATTATATTATTATATTTTTTACAAGTTTCAGATTATTTTTATTTTTAATAAAATTAATTTCTTTTTATATAAATATATTTGTATATTTATATAATATTAATATATAATCAACATTTTTTTGTGATTGATTTTCATTAATCAGCATATGTAATTAATTTGATAAAAATGTGCAAAATTGTATTTTTTCCGCTTTAGTTCATATATAAATGTCAAATATTCAATCTGACTGAGCAAAAAGCCAAAAAACATGATGATTTTCCATGTTGGCTAGTTTCCTAATGACAACAGCTAATTAGCCAACATTGATGAAGTGACTCCATAACTTACAGCAGAGATTTAGATGCAGTTTATCTGTTCATTTGCACAAGCGGAATGAATAAAGAGGAGCATGACAGCTATCGGTGTAATGGTTTATGTCAGAGGCCTCTCGTTGCGTTTAGCTCATCAAGGTTAACGTGGTCCTCAGTAAAACTATGATGAGCGCATGTGTTTTAGTTTAAGGACTTCCATTCTTAAACCTGACTCTGTCACTGATGTGCCAGACATTAAAAGCATTTGCTTTGCAAATTATCATGATTTCCCATTGGAACGCGTCCCACGTCAAGGCTCCAGCAAGCATTTCCCATGAGCTGGCATGCCATTGCGCTTATGCCAAACTCATATATACGGGCAGCGATTGTTTTCTCGTCCTCCGCGAACACCGTTTTGTTTTGTCCCACTGGACGTGCTGACAAAATATCAAGTGACACCATAATTTGATCAGTATTCAATAAAAAGCTAAAGAGGTTGACGGGGCCAGTTGAAAACACGCGCTCTCAGGGGGAAAGAGGCACAGATCTGCCAGTGTTCAGCCGGAGAGAGAACAGGCTCGGGAAAGATCCAAAAACCAGCTGGAAGGGTTTCAGCACAGAGTCTGGGACCAGACTATTAGCGCTCAGCCGGGTTAGGCGCTCAAGCAGAGAGCTCTAGCCGAACGCTGCGTTCTAAATGGAGGTCCAAGGACTGAGAGAGCTGGTTCGGGTTTCCCACACAAGTGTGTAGTGATTCCTGAAAAAGGCCATCCAAAAGAGGTCCGCTGGGTTTTCTGTTGAAAAGCAGCAGGATGAATAACTGAGTCAGATAAAAACACAAATTTATAAAAGTTTTGTCATTTTCATCACCCTTGATTCCAGAAATATATTCCCATTCATTTTCTCGCAGGAATTTTAAGAAATCTTGTTTTAAAAAAAAAAAAAAAAAAAAAAAAAAAAAAAAAAAACTTCAGTACAAGACTTTTATGAGGTAATGAACATCCTATGAATCACATCAAATCTAAAACAATCATACAATATAAATTTGACTTATTATATGTATCAAATTAAATGCATTTGAAGCTTATTGCCAAATAATCAAATTCCATTACATCATTTGGAATGTTAAAGGGGACTCAGTTCTCATTATGTGTTCCATGGTTTCCATAGTAACATTTGCTTCTCTGATTGGTGGATCTCATTTAAAGCTCATTGGTAATGTAGTTTTTCACTGGGAATTTGGTTATTAAACATTTAAAAAAAAAATATGACATTAAAATCTCACTGTCTTGCTCTTGTTCCTACAGAATCAGGTTTCCTCATAAATCACGATAGGACTATGTTACTGAATAAATTCTTCTGTCTTAAGCAGCAAGTATACTTAGTTTTTTTACGCGTACGCTAGTGTATGCGCACAGTCGAACGCACAGCTATGCAAAGTATAGGCGTACTTCATTTGACTCATATGCGTACACAGACGCATGCGCATCTCCCGCCACGAGTTACAACCCATGTAAACATCTTTGTATTCTTTCATGCTAGAGTTGTACAAATGAGGGTACTTTCTAACCTCTTTGCACAATCTGTCGTCTATGTAGGCCTCCATTGCCACTGTAGCTTGCACGTGTTCTGGTCTGTTTTGTTTATGCAGGTTTTCTTTGACTACCTTGTGAATTACTGCAAAAAAAAAAAAAAAAAGTACATGTGTTACAAAAATCCAGCAAAAATCTGACGACGAAATTCGTGTCACGTGCACTGTACACTGACCTTCGCATATGTGTAAAAAGTGAAGTATATTTTGGGCTTTAGGGGGCGTGTAAACTAAACATGTAAAAGTTTTATGCCTTTTGGCTGTTCATTTACATGTCAATGTCGTTTGGGTGCCTGAAAGCGCAAACTATTAAAAAGAGTTTTTTTAAAATGCCATTATCGTCTCCGCGTAAACTGCAAAAATGCGAACTTGTGAAAACTGATATATCATGCACATGCATATCACATGATCAGTCTATAGGCATGCGCAAGTACTTGACTTGGCTCCGTTTTGACAACGTTGTCGTCTGTAAGTGAAACTTTTAAAATGCAAAGGAAAAACTTTTCCATTTTTAGTACATCATGTAAACGTACCCTTAAAAACAGCTAATTATGTTTGGAATGTTGGTTTAAAGGAATATTCTGGATTCAATACAAGGGATAGTTCACCCAAAAATGAAGATTCTTCAAACATTATTCAAAATATCTTCCTTTGAGTACAGCTGAACAAAGAAATTCATACAGATTTGGAACAATACGAGGGTGAGTAAATGACAAAAATTTCATTTTTGGGTGAACTATCCCTTTAAGTTCAATCATACGGAGCCCCGGACATGACATGCAGGAAAAAAATAGTAGGCTAAATCGTGCGCACGATTTAGTATTTCGTTCCCTCGATTTATAAATCGTGCACACGATTTAGTACATCGAGGGAACGAATTAGTAAATCGTGCGCACGATTGAATTTTTTTTTTCTTGCATGTCATGTGCGGGGCTCCGTACAATCGACACCATTTGTGGTGTAATATTGATTACCACAAATAATAGCTTTGTCTAGTCTTAAAACAAAGTTACATTGAGGAACTTACAATGTATGAATGGGGCAAATTTTCGTGGAAGTTGTTCCAAACCTGTATAAATTTCTTTGTTCAGCTGTACACAAAGGAAGATATTTTAACCAAGCAGATAAATACTACCATAGTATTTTTTTTTTTCCTACTATGGTAGTCAATGGGGGGCGAGATCTGTTTGGTTACAAACATTCTTCCAAATATCTTCCTTTGTGTTCAGCAGAACAAAGACATTTATACAGGTTTGGAACAACTTAAGGGTGAGTAAATAATGTCAAAATTTTAATTTTTGTGTGAACTATCCCTTTAAAGTTATTATTTGAGCGGTTAATATCTTTTAGGGTTTGTGGCATCACATTGTCATAGTGACAAAGTTGTACGTTTTTATCTTTATACAAAAAAAAAAAAGGTTAGTAAGAAATTTTTCACACTATAAAATCACTCTTATTTTTGTGGCTGAACTATTGAATCAATGAATATTTTAACGTTTACAGAGTGGCCCATTCATCATGATTAGATGTTGATGCTACTTTGGTGTCCTGTAATGTGATGCTAACGCAAACATGTTTATAAAACCATGAGTACATCCCTTCTATTAATACAATAACTTTAAACCTGCGGTCTGAACCTGTCATAGTAGGCCTACCTGAGGAGATGATGTAGATTAACCGCAGAGAGAACCCTGTCGTCCGCCTGCGTGTCTTATTAAAAAACCCCAAACGCAGCGAGGCGGCTTGGGTTTCATCAGCCATAACCGCAGCCCTTTCAATGTTTATTTCCTACTCTTTAATAACCAGTTTCATCTGTCAGATGCCTATTCATTACGCTTGGGGGAATCATTTAAGTGTGTCCCATGACGGCAACTATCCTTGTCGCCACCGTAATAACACAAACGGATTCACGCGCTTCAGCCACGGAACAATAGCTAACATTGACGTCGTTGCCGAGAAGCCCCTCGCTCGCTCACAAGCTTCGCGAGGCCAAAAGTGAGATGTAAACAGTGTTCGGTCATTCAATCTTCTGCATTAGAACAGCGCTTTTGACAAGGAGCCCTGCATGTAGTCACAATAAGGCTCAGTAATTTTATGTGCTTTTGTCTTTTTTATTAGTTTTATTTTAAATTTTATTTATTTTAATTTTTTTTTTTGACCAAAGACCTTAATAATAATAATAATAAAAAACAATATGACATCCAAAGTAGGTAAGGTAGTAAAACTTGATATTTTTTATTGAATCCAAAAGGTTTTAATTATATTTTCTACATATAAAGGTATTTTAAAGAGTTTGAAGTGTCAAAAGGTCATTCGGTTTAACCGTCCAAAGGTTAATACAGCCATTTCATTTGTGATTAAAACATCTTAAAATGTAATAAATGTTTATTTATTCTGGCATGATTTTATAGCATCATATATCAACATACAAAATTGTATTAAAATTATGTATAGAAGCCGTTGCTTTGTTATGAGAAAAAATGTCTGGAAAAATGAATTTCAAAAATGTCATTCGGAGTAACCAATATAAAGGGACCATTTTGGATCAAGTCATGCGGTCAATATCATGTGACAGGATGTGACATCATTCAGACACCTGCAAAGGACCACATGGTCGTGAAGCAAAGTAACTAACTCTCTCTTAACTATTTGAAAAATTCATGTTTTCACTTGCTCATACGCGTGTCCCGAAACAGGTCATTTGGTACAACCGCTATAAAACATGGAAAATGTCGTAATATTTTAAAAACTTGTACTAAATATAAAATGTTTAAATGCCCTTTTGCTAGCTAGCCAGATATTAGCCTGTTAGCACTGTTAGAAAATATCGTCATTCGGTATAACCAAAAGTGTCATTCGATAAAACCGAAATTTTCATTTTTTTTTTTTTTTTTTTAATTAAAAAAATAATTAATGATAATTGTTTATTCAAATATGGTTCCATTAAAAAGAAATTACAAGGAACATATTACTTTCATGGTTACAATTAACGTTTTTTGAATTTGTTAATTTGCATTTTTCTGAATTCTATAGACCTTATGCGCCAGAGAAACGTGCGCGCAGCCATCTTTAGAATTTTGTCTTTGAACTTCTGTTTTTGCGGTAGCTCTGTATATTTCTATGGCATCGCTGTCAAAGACTAATTAGCTGGTGAAGTGGATTTACTTAATGTAGAGATAACAAAAGTTATCATGAGCATTGTAATGTTTAAAGCAGATGTCTTAACAAATGTCAGTAGACCGGGAAGATTTTAAAACGAGCAGTTCATTCATAAATAAGTAAGATCACTGTGGAAATACAAACCGGAGGTCAAAAGACAACGAGCGCAGCGCTGAAAAGGGGCGGGGCTACATAAGGTCTATAGTTAGGACCAATTATACTTACACTTCAGAAGTTCAGGAATTGAAAATATACCCAGATTTCCTTATAAATCCCATTCCTCCATTTGTGCTGTCTTTGCCTCCCATGTGTTTTGACTCTGCTGACCCCATCATCTTTGCCCAAACAAAGCTGCTACTTTAGTTGCCAGGAAATCTGGGAACGTGTTTTTGTAATTCAGCCTTGAGAAATGCTTCTATTTGTTCTTTTTTTTTTGTTTTGTTTTTACAATACAGATCTTTTAAACAAAGTATCGCATATCAATTTAAAGGAAAAGCAACATGAATGTGAGAATGTCTCCATGTTTGATGTCTCTCTCTTTTGCCACAGATGACATGAACAAAACCTGATGATTATGTTCTCCTGCATGATTTGAGATGACTGAAAGTTTGAGGTACTGTAAGTTTTTACTGAGATCCAGCTCTCCCATTAAACTGCTAAAATGTTATTTGCTCAATAAGTATATACATATTTATGTATAAAACTGCAAAAATGCATTTCTTACTTAGTATTTTTGTCTTTTTTCCAGTACAAATATCTAAAAATTCTTAAATCAAGATGCATTTGCTAGATGTAAGTAAAATGGCATAAAATATTCCTCCGGTTTCACAGACAAGGCTTAAGCCTAGTCCCAGACTGAAATGCATGTTTTAAGCAAAAACTCACTTTTCAGAAAACAAGCCATAATATTTTGTCATTTTACTTGTGTAGTAAATGTATCTTGATTTAAGAATGTTTATATATTTAGACTGGAAACAAGACAAAAATACTAAGTGTTTTTTGCAGTGAACATAAATCAGTTTTATTCAGCAAGGAGAATGCATTAAATTGAGCAACTGTTTTCAAGATTGATAATAATAGTAAAAGTTTCTTCAATGATTTCTGAAGTATCATGTGACACTGAAGACTGGAGTAATGATGCTGAACAAATATTTAATGCTCAGTTTTCATTGCTATGTAATTTTACAAAATGTAGCACAAAAAATTAAGCAGTTGATTGTTGTACGTTCTCAGATTCGTTTTTGCTGTCGTATTGCAGTAGAGAAAAGAAAAAAAATGTGTGAGAGAAGCTAATGCTGCAATTTCACAAAACTGTCCACAAAGGTAATTTCACCAAGTATGAAACACGAGCCCTAACTGGAGAAAACCAGCGATGACAGATGTTATATCTAAGGTTCTTTTGTTAGACAGTTTTCCTCAATAAGCTTGCAAATTGCTCTGATCTTAAACACAAAGCGCTCTCTCACTCGAGCAGTGATGAGCAAACCTGCTGCAGGAGAAGTGAGGTGCTGAGAAACGCTGAGGGTTTGGAGTCGGAGTCGACTTCAAAGAGGTGACGGTGACAGCAGGCACAGGGACCAAAAGAGGCCTGTCAAAGCCTGGGAGCTGAACTATGGATACAAAATCCTTGGATGATGGAGACTGAAAATAGCAGCCCTTCACAGATGCACATTTAAAGGGGACCTATAACGCCCCTTTTACAGAATGTAATAAAAGTTTCTTGTGTCCCCAGAATGTGTCTGTGAAGTTTCAGCTCAAAATACCCCACAGATCATTTATTATAGCTTGTCAAATTTGCCCCTATTTGGGTGTGAGCAAAAACATGCAGTTTTTGTGTGTGTCCCTTTAAATGCAAATGAGCTGCTGTTCCCGGCCTGCTTTCCAGAAGAGGGCGGAGCTTTAACAGCTCATGCTTCGGTTGCTCAACAACAACAAAGCTGGAGAATCTCACGCAGCCAAAATGGCGATTGTCAGTAACGGTGTTCAGCCTTACATTGTTCAAACCGGAGTCGGACACTGATGGAGTTGATTCAACTCATCGACTAGCATGTGCCGTCATGTTAATCTTTTGTGAATTGACCCTCGTTTGTGAAGCAGTTCGGCGTAAAATGACGGCATGGTAACAACACTCTACTACAACAACTCTTCCTCTTCTCTAAAGCAGCCCAACATGGCCTCACCCCCTTTGTTGTGTGTTCTTGGGGGCGGGGTTTATGTAAATTTTAGGGTTAGTGATGTCACCAACCTGAGAAGAAACTCGTTGTAGTCCCTACCAGCCGTTTGTTGTAGTCCTTAAACAGAGAATTCTGTAAAAGAAAATATCTCCTTTTGCATTGAACTTTGAGCGTCGTAACTTTGCAGACATTGTTTATGCTCTAACAGCAACATTACACACTAACTAAAGTTAAAAAAGTGAAATCATAATCAACCACCCCTTTAAATGAATAGTTTGCCTATAACTTGAAATCTGTCATCATTTACTCACCCTCACAAACTGTTACAAACCAATGTTGCTTTTGATGCAAGGATGACTAAACAATGACAATTTTCACTTTTGGTGAACTCTTCCGTTCCTCTGTAAATGTTTTTCATAATAATACACAAACTTTGAGACTGCAAACACGTTTCTATAGACACCTAGTCAAAATCTGCCTCATTACTTTGCTAAAATGTTATGACAAAAGAAACGCGAAACTCTGTTTGTATATAATTAGGCCTAAATGACCATGAGTAAGTGATAGTTTTAATAGTCTCATGCATATTTTATGGTCGTATCACATTCAAAGTGGTTTGGCAAATAATATAATTGTATGCATAGGACATAATCAGACGTGTGGAAACAGAGCAGCGCCGTTTGAAAAGCAGCTCGGTAGCAACAGCTATAATACAAATACACCGATGGCTGAATGCTGAATGAGTTACGTCGTTCCTTGGTGACTAATGTTGAGTTCTTGTGTTGTTCAAAACAGTGAAGAGCTGATTGGTCAGATCAGGTTTGCGAGCCCTGAACACAACCTTGCCATGTCGTGGATGAAACGTACGTAAGAATCACACAATCATCATTATTGCATGATGAGCTTCAACCCTGTGTGATAAAGTCAGCCAATGTCATGATCTTTTTTTGGCTTTATTTGGATCTTTTCTTTGGCGAATCTAATTTTCCATTCTGTGTATGTGTCATGTCCCCTAACAAAATATATTGGAATTAGTGACATGCTGTTTGCTAACATGCTTTTGGTAATTTTAGGAGCTTGACATGGAAAAAAAATTCTTCTTTATATCTCCTTTTGCTTTCCACTGAAAAATACATTATGGTGAGTAAATTGTGACTTTTCCTTAAAGGTATAGATTTGTATATAAAGACAACCCATCCTTAAATCGGCCCACAGTTCTTCTACACATGCTCAAGTCTGCTTTGTACATGCTTCGCTGGACTAATTGGCTCATTTTTATCTCCTAAAAACAAAGCCCGACCTTATCGAATCTAGTCCCAGCCGCTGTAGCAGAATATTACTGTATCTGCCTGTGTTTGCTTCGCTTTTATCCAGTATATTTTGCAACAAGCCTGAGCCCTCTTCATTTTCATAAAGGCAACTGAAAAGGCTCTTTGTCTGGGCCTTTGAACACCTGGAGGGAGTTATCTTAGGATGACTGGTCCTCCTTTGCTTCCATGGTCAGTCCGTATCGAGCTCATAGCCGCTGCCAAAGCAGTAAAGCCACTGCACTCACCCACTCACGACACTGGCTTCAGTTAGCAGTGATATCCCATCGGCTCAGGCCATGGGGCATTTCTTTCCTGGGCAGCAGCAAAATTGGGCCAGTCAAGTTCTTCCACACCAAACTCATCCAACCTTGTCTTTATGGACCTTGCTTTATGCACTGGGGCACAGTCGTGCTGGAATAAAAAAGGGCCTTACCCAAACTGTTTCCACAAAGTTGGAAACAGAGGTGTAAAGAGTACCTGAAAACCATACTTAATTAAATGTACAGATACCTTACTGTGAAAATGGCTCCATTACAATTTACAAGTCACCAGTTCCAATACGACTTGAGTAAAAGTCTTAGAGTATCTGATTTTAACAGTACTTAAAGGGTTAGTTCACCCAAAAATGAAAATTGTCACGTTTTACTCACCCTCAAGCCATCCTAGATGTATATGACTATCTTCTTTCAGACGAGCACAATCGGAGTTATATTAAATATATATCCTGGCTCTTCCAAGCTTTATAATGGCAGTGAATGGGGCTCAAGATTTTGAAGCCCAAAAAAGTAATCCATACGGCTCCAGGGGGTTAATAAATGCCTTCTGAAGTGAAGTGATGGGTTTTAGTAAGAAAAATATCTATATTTAAGACTTTAGAAACTATAATAACTGGCAGATGGCCGTATGCATTGATTTACAGCAATAGAGTAACCCCTAATGCGACGTAGGTAGGAGTAGTGTAAGCTTAGACGCCTCTCGCGATTCAAACAAATAGGGATTGGCAACAAACTCAAGCTCCTCTTCTCTTATGTTGAAATCCTCCGACATTTTAAACTTCTAATTCATGACCGTTGTTTTGTTTTGCTCTATCCTCTGCGCTTCCGTGTTCGTCAATACGTCATGCGTCGGATCAGAGGTCACTCTCTCATGTACAGCCGTTACCGGAAGCCAGTGATTATAGTTTATAAAGATTTAAATATGGATATTTTTCTTACAAAAACCCATTGCTTCCTTTCAGAAGGCCTTTATTAACCCCCTGGAGCTGTATGGATTACTTTTATGATGGATGGATGCACTTTTTTGGCTTCAAAATCTTGAGCCCCATTCACTACCATTTTAAAGTTTGGAAGAGCCAGGATACATTTTAATATAACGCTTGATTGTGTTCATCTGAAAGAAGATATGAGTCATATACACCTAGGATGGCTCGAGGGTGAGTAAATCATTTTTGGGTGAACTATCCCTTTAAGTATTGTACTCGTACTGAATGTAGGCTCAATAGCCCTCAACACCTAAGAGATTTGCCGGTGAAAAACAAACAGTTGATTTGTGAAGAGAGCAATTACATGTTTATTTTCTAAAATTGAAATAAAACTGAACTCAGTATTGCAATAAATCAAGGTTGACACAACAGCCTTAAATGTCTACTAACACTCAAGTCTCAGTTAAGCTCAAAAAGGCCATAAGTAAACCAATATCCTTTAATATAACGGATAAATAAAATAATGTTATAAAAATGAAATAGTCAAAGCCCATGTGCACTGGACATGCTGGTTTCGGCCTCATCAGCGGCTGCTGCAAATGTCCTCATCTCAAATATGAAACGCCTGCGATTCACAACTACCTGTTAATGCACTCACATTCACGTAAAGTAGGCTTGCTGACAAGTTTGAGTGAGTTAGGGCAAAACACACAAGCTATAGTACCTTTAATCAGAAATAAACTGCTGCAAAATAAGTTAGGTGCCATGCAAAATGTAAGGAGTAACTGCATTACTCATCACAAATGTATTGGAGTAAAGAGTACATATATATTTATTCAAAAAATGTAGTCAAGTAGAGAGTAAAAGTTGCGAATATCTTTGATACTCAGTAAAACTACAAAGTAGCCAAAAAGATACAGTACAGTAAGTAATTACATTTACTCAAATACTTTACACCACTGGTTGTACACATTGTCCAAAATGTCTTGGTATACTGAAGCGTTAATATTTTCATCCAACCCCTCCATACCATTATCCCTCCTCCACCAAACTTTACATTTGGCACAATGCAGTCAGGCAGGTAATGTTCTCCTGGCATCCGCCAAACCCAGACTCGCCCATCAGACTGGCAAACAGAGAAGTGTGATTCACCACAAAACACGTTTTCACTGCTCCAGAGTCCAGTG
Source organism: Ctenopharyngodon idella (assembly GCF_019924925.1). NCBI lineage: Eukaryota > Metazoa > Chordata > Actinopteri > Cypriniformes > Xenocyprididae > Ctenopharyngodon > Ctenopharyngodon idella. Next base: position 30,702,268 of record NC_067226.1, on the reverse strand, counting down.
GCGTTGTGCTTTACACCACTTCATCTGACGCTTGAATTGTACTCGGTGATGTGAGGCTTTCATGCAGCTGCTCGGCCATGGAAACCCATTCCACGAAGCTCCCGCCGCACAGTTTTGTGCTGATATTAATGCCAGTGGAAGTTTGTAATTCTTCAGCTATGGAATCAGCAGAGAGATGGCGACTTTTTAGGCACCATGCGCCTCAGCTCTCATTGACCCCACTCTGTGACTTTACGTGGTCTTCTGGTTCAAGTCACTGCTGTTCCTAAACGCTTCCACTTTCAAATAATATTACTTACAGTTGACCATGGAATATCTAGCAGGGATGAAATTTCAGGAACTAACTTGTTGCAAAGGTGGCATCCTATCACAGTACCACCCTTGAATTCACTGACCTCTTCAGAACGATCCATTTTCACAAATGTTTGTAAAAGCAGACTGCATAATTTTATACACCTGTGGAAATGTGTCTGACTGAAACTCCTGAATTTAATAATTAAGATGTGTGTCCCAATATTTTTGTCCATATAGCGTATTTGTGGGGAAGTTAATTAACTATATATTTACATTTATTGATTATTTTTTTTACTTATTTTAATTCATATCTGTGGGTAAGTTAATGAACTAGATATTCAGATTTATTAATTAGTTTTTTAATTCATATTGTGGGCAAGTTAATGAACTGGATATTTACAGTTATTAATGAATTAATTAATTTTTCTTATTTTTATTCATATTTTTGGGCAATTTAATGTATTAGATACTTTTATTAATTTTTCGTGCTGTCAAATCAATTAATCGCGACTAATCGCATAACAAAAGTTTGTAAATATATAATGTGTGTGTGTGTGTATATATATATATATTTATATATGTTATGTTAGATGCGATTAATCGTGATTAATCGATTTGACAGCACTATTAATTGTACTTATTTTTTCATATTTTTGGACAAGTTAATAATAGATAATAGATAACAATAATAATTGATATTTACATGTACAATATTTACATTTTTACTTATTTCTTATTCATATTTGTGGGAATGGTAAGGAACTAGATATTTACATTTTCTGAAGATGAGTGTATGTGAGTAGTGTTTGTCTGGGCTAACGCCACTACCATAATGCTAGGGTTTTATGGGTGGTTGCCAGGGCATTTCTATGCAGTTGTTAGGGTGGTTGCTTACTGGCTCAAGTCAAAAGACCCTATCCCCAAGTATCTATTTATTTATTTTTTTGGACCCTTATGGCCTGGATCCCTCATTCAGTTTGCCTGTTTTATCATCCACCAGACAAGTGGATGATAAAACCAATTGCTTATGTAAATCCAATGGCTTAAAAAGTAACGGCACACATCTCAACACGCCTCACAGTTTTAGATATCATTCATATCCATGGCACAAATGGTGTGGAATGAGCACCAAACTTACTACTTGGCATCAGAGGTTTGTTCAAATCACTAACATGCAAGAGCAATAGAAAAACAGATTGTGATTGTGAATATTATTATTTATATTGTTTCATAATTCAAATTATTCTTTGAATTTATCTTGAATATAAACTGTGACTGTTTTCTTTAGTTGGAGCACCTGTTCTCTGTAGCTAAATCTCTATATTCTTGTGTCACTTCGATTCAGCAATGCTGAAAGCGTTTCTATTGAGATCTGTTTTGGGAAGAGTCTGCAGAGTCATGTGGTTTCTTTGAGGATGCAGTCATTACAATTAGCCGGGTAATGCTGCTAAACGGCGTTGAAGCCTGGAGAGGAGAAGAGACTTGACCTTCATTTAAAAGGTGTGGAACGCCAATTAACCGGAGCACCCAAGCTTGGAGGATGAGGGCACCTGCCTCCACTTTCCCACGATTCTTCCCCGGATCAAGTTTTTCAGGCGTTTTTCAAATGTGACAAGATTATTTGATTGATTGATTGATCATTTGCGTATTCTAATTTTCTGTCATAGTGATTAGCAACTTACAAATGATCATACTAAGTGCAGATATCTTTGTGTGCGCTTCAGGTTTCAGTGCACAAAATATGATTTTACTGCATTTTTCCTGCTTTCCCTTCCCAATGCGTTCCTTCCCGTACGCCCTCTCTCGCTCGATCTCTCTGAGCCTTGCCCTCATTAGGAAGTGTTTAGAAAGCTGCTGAAGTGAGAAATGGGCCCGCGAGAGCTCGTTGTCCTAATTAAACTTTGACAAGAAGAGTGACAAGAAGCAATGGAGGGGAAACAATGGCAACAGTGTCCGAGTATGAGCCCAAAGCTGGGAAAGTCTTTGTCCCGCCGAACAAAAGCATTTGTTTGCATGTATTCAACTCCACTCAACTTCACCAGGCCCAGGTGCAAAAACCAACTTCGTGAAGAACATCAGAACGCATCACACCTTGGCCCATCTGATGCCCAGCCCGCCGTCGCTTCAAATCCGTCCCTCCGCAAGCAGATCAAAGCGACTTTGTTACAATGTAAATATTGCTGGACGATTAATTCACACTCATTACCTCCAATGCCTGGCATAAAGACACAGCCAATCATTTTTGTGTAAGGCTTCTGGAGAGTCTAAAACTTCCTAACCGCAGCTATTTCCAATGTTTGATCTCCTAAAACTTTCCTGATTCATCGCGGAAAGGCATATCTGGAAAACAGCATGTTTTCTGTTTGAAAGACTGATTCACTGGCAGGTGGGACGAGAAACTCTGTCATGGTAGGCGGAGTGCACACTTGCCCAAAAGGGGAGGACCTTTAAAAGTTCCTATAAAGTGTGCTGGATGTAGAATCATGTTCAGTCAACAGTGATCTGTAATCTTCATCTCTATAACAATTCACTGCGACCACACTGCAATGGCACAGAACGGGACTATAGAGAACGGGGTGACTCGAAACACATCCCCTCCGCCTCTGCCTCAACCTGTGAAAATCCCTGAGATTAAACACACTAAGGTAAGAGTTTTTCATTGTAAAAAGAAATACTAGAGCATGTGGAATTTTAGTCTGATTTGTGTAGTGTCTTTTCAAGGACATTTATGAGAAAATGTAGGCCTTCACTATTAAAAATGAAGGATTTTAGACCCTCATGTCATTGAAGTTTTACAAAGAACTTAGTTTTTAGTAAAACTGTACAGGTGAGTTAAAGAGCCCAAATAAAAGACTTTATATTATCTTCAAAGAACCTCAAAACAACTACCCTATACAGTGAAAATTATTTTTATATAACATTTTAATTTTAAAGGGATACAGTACACATATATCCCATTGTCATGTTTTGTCTATAAGCTGTAATTCTAAAATAAGTCTAAACAGACTTCAGTGAAACTAATTACAAACTGTATTTGTTGCAGATTTTTATTAATAATGAATGGCATACGTCAATCAAAGGAAAGAAGTTTCCTACAGTCAACCCTGCAACAGGTGTCAAAATCTGCGACGTCGAGGAGGCGGATAAAGTAAGAGCAATTTGACTCATTAGATGTCTAATTAAAAAATGAATATGCATGTACAGTGAATTTAGAGTCATGTTTATCAGTTGTGTATTTATTAATCGTAATCATTCATGTAAATATGTGACTTGGCAGCTGATTTAAAAAGAAATTAGATTCACTCAATTTATTAAATTCCATTATTAAGCAAGAAATGAATATGCTTATGTTTTCAGGGTTTGTCAGATATTATCTGCTAATACAGGATTTAAGTATATTAGTTTAATTAGACTGCACTATTATCAGTTAAACCATGAATATGTAACCTAAATGTGACTGATTTGAGAGTTTGTATTTATTTTGTAATTGCAGTTATTTTATATAACTATGATTTTGGCAGCTGATACATGATTAATTATGTTGCATTATTAAGAAATTAGACTAGTTGTGTCCAAATAAGTCTGGTTTGAGAATTAGGTATGTAAGAATTATGGATATGATTATTTAACGGTATTGATACAAGATTAAATGCATTGATAAAGTTGCATTGTCATCTGCAATTTCACATAATAATTAATAATAATGATAGATTTACCTTTGATCTGTCATGTAGTTCTGGTGTAGTCTAAAGTGTTCATGTGATGGTTCAGGCTGATGTGGATGAGGCCGTTAAAGCTGCCAGAGCGGCCGGGCAGAGAGGCTCAGAGTGGAGGCGGATGGACACGTCGAGCCGCGGCAGATTACTGCACAGACTCGCGGACCTGCTGGAGCGAGAGCGCGCTGTGCTCGCGGTGAGTTCTCTTCTCTTCACGCGATTAAATCTGCTCGTGCGCATGCGATGTAGACCGCGCCTGCCATTTCTATATATGTTGTATTTGCGTCGCTACTCATTTACATTAAGTTGAACTCTGCTCAACTTTAGCTGTATTTTCAATCCCAAACTAATTACTTTCAAGGCCAAATTTGCCAATAGCGATAGTATTGTGCGCTGTTTGTGTTAAAAGTGCAGAAATTAATATAACAGGCCTACACAAAAAACAACTAGGCCACTAAATTAGCATACACACTAATTTTTATGCTAAAAATGATCAGTCACTGTTTTAAACAACACACAAACAAAACTGCATTGTAAGTGTATGTATTTCATCGATCAGCCCTAAGTTTGCTCATGTCAACTCATATTAAAAATGGCTTTTGATCACTATCGCAACAAATCTTTTTCAGAATGAAGAGACTTCATGTAAACACCTCAGTCAGAAAATATCAAATTGAGCTCAGTCAGAATTAAAAGTCTGTCCAATTGAAAGAGGTGGAATGAACACATGTTGGATTGTAGGCCTCATAAAAAGCCTTATGAAACTGTGCACACTTGATGCTTCATTGATGATAAAGGCTGTGTTGTGTTTGTTTTGTGTAGATAGGCTGTCACGCCTGTCTGAATGCATTCGTCAAACACTTCTGCAGGTGTGAGCGTTGACACGGTGGTCTGATTTTGAAGTCTTGTCAATTAAAGCATCAAAAAGTTTAGTATCTATATATCTATCTCTATGTAACTATCAAAAACTGTCTTCTTTGGACACGTTGTTGTTTGTTTCTCTATACAGTATCACAATGCTTCGGTTTTACATAATGAAAGCCTTGTTTGAGTTGGTTTTCACCCTGTTCTGCTGCCAGATCATATTAGTTGCCGCATTTGTGAATGAAATTTTACAGATGTGTGTGAAGTAATGTTTTTAGATTGCATGTGATTGATAATTGCAAACATGTCCTGTGATTCTGGAATATCAGAGCTCTGCATAGATAAAGAACAGAATAAATAAAGAACAGATTTAGAGAAAAAGAGGTTAAAATGATCTGTTTCTTATACTGCGTTCCCTTATCTATATTAAGCCTTTTACAGTGCTTTTTACAGTTGTAGCTACTTTGAGCAAATGGGATAGATGAAATGTAATATGTATTTCACAATTATACTCATGCATAATGTTTTGGATGTTTCCCACGCAAACAGATTCTGAAAGGGTTTTTTTTTTTTTTTTTTTTTCGCCTTTAGTATAGAAATGCAAAACACACCCAGCAATCTAGTATGATGAATTTGGGTGGCTGTTAGTAGCTTGAGATGTCAGATTGATCATGCTTTAGAACTGTAATGGTATTTTAAGTAATCTTTAACATAATGTGTTGTTTAGAAGTGTGCTCGGCAATCGATCCACTTCAGTACTGATGGGTCCCACATTACAGCTCTCATGAGCAAGAACTCTGCCAATGACTTCAGCCGTGGACTTTTTTTTCCTCATGATGACATTGTTTATATTGTTAGAGGGCAGCAGAATTTATTATTTGTGTTATTGTTTAATTTCTGGACCTATAAACTCCCCATGCGCATTAAAATCTTGGCATCCTCTGATGCACATAAAAAAAAGTTGTTTTGTATCAAATTTGTAGCTCTCGAAATGAGCATGCTTTTCGAAAATGCTCAATAAATATGCCTATTTGAAACAGATTGGTAATAAAATTATAACTTTATGCTTTTATGTTCTCAGAATTGGTTTTGAACCAAACGCTTTTTTTTTGTTTCTAGACTCTAGAGTCAATGGACACTGGCAAACCCTTCCTGCATGCGTTCTTTGTTGATCTGGACGGCAGCATTAAAACCCTGAGATATTACGCTGGCTGGACAGACAAGATTCATGGGAAAACCATGCCAGTCGGTGAGTGTTGTCATCTTGTCACTTATGTTTTCAGTCAAATCAGCTGATTTATTTAGTCCTATGATTGTCTGTCATGTGGACCAGGGTTGAGCAAAATTCTCAATTTTAGAACTGGCTTATTTTCAAGTCATGAGAGCGAATTTGAATTAAACTGTTGATGCATCACAGGACGTAGAATTAGAATTCAAAGGTAAACGACAGGATGAGGAATTTACTGAATTGCTGAGTTTCATTAGTGCAAAGCAACTTAATGATTTCAATCTTCTAGGCTGTTTCATTATGAATACTGTGGTAAATTAGAGCATTCTACGACATTAAGTCTTTTCACACTGAAAACAATGAAATATTACAGAATATGTCTAAATGAAATACAGTTTTTATCGGTGGCAACCGTGGCATTTAAAAGATCCAATGTTTCTGAAAATATGAACACTGCATGTTTATGCATAATTTATAATAAAATGAAATGTTGTTATACTTACAGCAGGTATACACTACTGTACAAAGTTTGGGGTCGGTAATATTTTTGAAAGTCTCACCAAGGCTGCATTTATTTGATCAAAAAATTTAGTTAAAAACAGTATTGTGAAATATTATTACAATTTTAAATAACTGTTTTGAATTTTTGGTTAAATTTGAAAAAAAAAAAAAAAAAAAAAAAACATTTCCCTGTGATGTCAAAGCTGAATTTTCAGCATCATTACTGCGCCACATGATCCTTCAGAAATCATTCTAATATGCTGATTTGCTGCGCAAGAAACATTTCTGATAATTATCAGTGATAATAACAGTTGTGCTGCTTCATATTTTTGTGGAAACCACTATACATTTTTTTCCAGGATTCTTTGATGAATAGAAATTTCAAAAGAACAGCATTTATTTGAAATAGAAATATTTTGTTACAAAGTAAATGTCTTATTGACCCCAAATTTTGAACAATAGTGTATAAATTTAAATTTTTGTTATTTTTTCAATTGGAAAAATAGTTTAATATGGATGGACAACTGTAAATGGGTCAATGACGTGACGGGTCATTTTTTTTTTTTTTTTTTTTGTCCAAAGGCCTTAATAATAATTAAAAACAAAGATATGACATCCAAAGTATGTAGTACAGCAGGATCTCTTTTATTGAATCCAAAAGGTTTTAATTATATTTTCTACATATAAAGGTATTTTAAAGATTTTAAAGTGTCAGAAGGTCATTCGGTTTAACCGTCCAAAGGTCAATACAGCCATTTCATTTGTGATTAAAATATCTTAAAATGTAATAAATATATATATTTATATCATCATATATCAACATAGTGCAAAATGGTATTAAAATTATGTGTAGAAGTCGTTGCCTTGTTATGAAAAAGAATAGAAAAATGAATTTCATTGATGTCATTCGGAGTAACCAATATAAAGGGATCATTTTGGATCAAGTCATGCGTTCAATATCATGTGACAGGATGTGACATCATTCAGACACCTGCAAAGGACCACAAAGATTGTGAAGCAAAGTAACTAACTCTCTCTTAACTATTCGAAAAATTCATGTTTTCACTTGCTCATACGCATGTCCCGAAACATCAGGTCATTCGGTACAACCGCTATAAAACATGGAAAATGTTGTAATATTGTAACTTGTACTAAATATAAAATGTTTGTTGTCCTTTTGCTAGCTAGCTAGATATCAGCCTGTTAGCATTGTTAGAAAATATCGTCTTTCGGTATAACCAAAAGTGTCATTTGGTAACCGAAATTTTGGTTAAACCGAATGACTTTTTTAGTGGCAAATTTTGTCCATCTTGTAAAAAATGACAAAAGCAGTGTTAATTGATTATAAAAACTACATAATCTCATTGTTAACACTTAAGAAAACTTTAATATTAATTGTATCTCCATAATGTTTTTTTACACTTTTAAAAACCTTATTCGTCAATGACCCACATAAGTCATTTGTAGGTTTTGCAGACTAATAGCAGAGAGAGGAAACCTGTTTGGACAAAGTCATTATTTATTAAATGACACACTGCACTTTTAAATTTGAATTTAAATTAGAATTCTGCTTCCTGTGTGCTACCAAATTCAAATTTGATTCAAATCGAGAAAGTGAATTGCAATTTAAAAGCCATTCTCAATTCAGCTGGTGTGGATATGATAAACTCATCCAAGCCAGTGTTTCCTAATGTCCTCTTCATACTAGTGATGAGTTAATGAGCATGAAAGGGTTGATGGGTTCCCTTCAGCCCTGGGTGGTATGTCATCCCCCTCTCTAATTCTTCCCTTTCCCCCAGCATTCCTGCCACTCCAGGATACTCAATAGACAAAACATGCTTTCCTTCCTTTCCCCCTGATTAGATTCAAATAAAGCGTTAAAAGACGAAAGCCCTGGCACACAAAGGAAAAGGAAGAGGCTCTGATCCTAATCGCTGAGGTACGACCGCTAGTGCCGCAGATGAGCTGGAGTTCAGGGAATCAGCGGCCAGATAGAATATCTCGCTCTTTTGAGGGCTGGAACACGGTGCGTGACTGAAGCCGCTTTGAATTTCCCCATTGATAACAGCTGCCAATTAGCATACGTCAACCGCCTACTGCCGAACTCAAGTGTTTATTTGGAAAAATGTGTTGTTTACGGTTCATTGCATTGGCTGGATTAACTCGTGCCAGTTGTAAGACCAATAAGGCCAATTTGACATTTCCACCCGCAGAGGTGGCAATCGTTCCATGGGCGTTGCATAGGGTCCCAACTAGATAAAGCTGCACATAAAATATGATTTTTTTTCATGCATATATGATATTTGGTCGTGTTAACCCTGTAAAGCCTGACATATGAAGAATGGAACAGTTTAATGAACCTTTAAACTAAATCTTTTTTGTTGAGAATCATATTTGATAGCTTTTATGGCTCGTATAGTATGATATTGGAAGATATGGAGCTTATACTTGAGGAGAAGGAAATTCAGAGGCCCAAACTGAGCAAAAAATATTTAATTTTTATTGTGGGGGGCAAAACATATAATGCAATGCAATACAATGGTGATAAACAAATAAACATTCCTCAAAAGCCTGATGGATAATATTTGATACTCACATTTTAACATGATCATGTATGAATAATCAAGTTGCTTCAGTTCATCTTGAATTATTATTAGCGATATAAAACTTATTCTTAAAGGGATAGTTCACCCAAAAATGAAAATTTGGCCATCATTTACTCACACTCAAGTTGTTCCAAACCTGTATGAGTTTCTTTCTTCTGTTGAACACAAAAGAAGATATTTTGAAGATTGTCGCAACCAAACAGTTGGCGGTAGCCATTGACTTCCATAACATATTATTTCCTATTATAGAAGTCAATGGCAACAATCAACTGTCTGGTTACCATCATTCTTCAAAATATCTTCTTTTGTGTTCAACAGAAGAAAGAAACTCATACAGGTTTGGAACAACTTGAGGGTGAGTAAATGATGACCAAATTTTCATTTTTTGGGTTCATTTTTTATAAAGAATTCACAGCAAAATGACACATGTACCACGAGATGAAGGAAGACATTTTACAATTATACTACAATTTATACTAAATTATACTAAAAAGTATGAACTATCAGTCAGATGACAGAAGGCGTGCTGTAGATTGTGTTCAAATGTTTTGGGTTTTTTTTAGCAAAGTTTTGATCAAATTGATAATTTAGAGGCACATCAAATATGATGCAGTAGACTTCATAGGGTTAAGCAATGAGCAACAGGATTTTTTTTACATGGGTGTGGCACTGGGTATAAATGCTTATTAAACATGTTCTGATTGATTGTCAATATGTCAGATTACAGTATTTTTTTAGTGCAGACAGATTAATTAGTTGCTGCTGGAAACTTGCGTGGTGTTGGAAGTCGGTGGGCGAGGCTTTGTGAACGTACAGTTTACTGAAATAAACCCCTTCTAGATGCCGTGTAAATTTAACCTTTGATAAGCAGCGCTGTCGGATCAGTTAGAAAGGGCCGTTGGCTGATCCCAGCCAGAGATGAGCATTGTGTGAGGGAGTCGTCAAGTCTGTAATCACCCCGACACATTGCAGCGTGGGGAAACACGAGAAGGTCAGGTCTCGCAGAGGCCGGCTGTGGTAGATTAACAGGCGTGGCTCCCACGTATCCATGCACAGATATATGAAATGTCACGCATGTTCATGGGAGTTTCGTACGCTGGTGTCAGCAGCATGTCTGAGTTTGTTGCTGGGCTGTAGTTTTAAGTGGATGGCTTTCAATGTATGTTGCGAAGTAAAATCTAGTAAGCTGCCTTATTGTCTGTTGTCTACATCATCCTATATACAGTTAAACCAAAATTTATTCAGACACCTTGAACATTTCATTCATTATTACAGTTTATTCACTATAGTTTAAAAAAATGGTAATAAAATATGACAAGATCTTGAGTCAAACTGTGTCAGAAAAAAAAAAAATCTTAATTATGTCAGATAACACTTAAGCAAAACATGGTCAGGTCAAAGTGTCTGAATAATTTTTGGTTCCAATTTTTTTATCAATTTTACTGGTAGTCCACTGTATGAAGAATTTTTGGATATAATATGTCACAGTTTACTTAATTTTGCTATCCTCACTAACATAAATGAACTATAGTGTCCTGCATATATGTATAAAATTAAAACATAAAAAATAATTTATTTTATTTCATATCTTTTTTTCCACTAAACTCATCAAAATATATTACAAAATTATAATACAAAAAGTGACAGTACAGACTTTTGTAATTTTACAAAGGATTTCTATTTCAAATAAATGATGTTCTTTTGAACTTTCTATTAATCAAACAATCCTGAAAATGTATCATGGTTAAAAAATATATAGCATCACAACTGTTTTCAACATTGATAATAATCATAAATGTTTGTTAAGCATCAAATCAGCATATTAGAATGATTTCTGAAGGATCATGTGACACTGAAGACTGGAGTAATGATGCTGAAAATTCAGTTTTGATCACAGGAATAAATTACATTTTAAAATATATTACAATAGAAAACAGTTCTTCGAAATTGCAATAATATTTCGCAATATTACTGTTTTTACTGTATTTTTGAACAGCTTTGGTGAACATAAAATACTTATTTAATAAACATAAAAAAAACTCTCTCTGACCCTAAGTAGTGTACATGTGATGTGAATTTGTTCAAAAGGTACAGTATCATGAGGATGATCATGCTGCCTACCGCTTATGATGCCTTAAAATACTGTCTACATAGGCAGCATACTAGGTTTTGGATCAGAGAGATGAATCTTTGTGAGTGTTTTAAACTGGTTTTAATAGAGGTGTTTGCTTTAATTTTTTTAGCTTACAGTTCATTAGCACCCTTGTGTTGTTCCAAACCTTTATTTTGTTCACTGAAAATCTTCCTCGGCACTTCTGTTCACATAGAAAAGGGTTTAGAAAGACATGATGGTGAGTAAAATAATGACCGAATTTTCCTTTTTGGGAGAACTATTCCTTTAATAATCACTCATTGTGTGCAGTACTCAGCAAGGCCACTCGAATCTTTAACTGGATACACATTGGAACAAGGAAGTGGTAAATTGGCCAATCTTAGTGGCATTTTCCAACGGAAAGGTTCAAGTGCGAAGAGATGTGATAAAACAGCATTGCTACCTTACATTACCCCTGACTGGTTATCTGACTCCTGGGAGAGAGAGCAAAGGGAGAAGGAGACCAGTGAGGGTGAACAAAGGTGTGCATCCAAGCCAAGAGCAGATCTGCAGCGGGTTTGAACTGCTGCCCAGACTTCTCACACACCTCAGGCCTCTCTCGTTTCAATGTGTCTCCGGTGAAAGCAGAAGAAAAAAAAAAGCAGCAGAACATATACACTCTTCCTGACCAGAGCTTTGTGTGGGCCATCGAAACCGTCGCTGTGTGTTTTTCCCAATCCTTTGTCTTTCATGTTTGCTTTTCGATGGTCACATCCAAGAGCTTCCCAAGGAAACAATGATTGTATATCAAAGGGGAGCTTAGTGTGTTACAGTGTTTAGTGCCCCTTGACTTCCTCATTTCTTTTCTTCCCAACAGATGAAAACTTTGTGTGTTTTACCAAACATGAGCCCATCGGTGTGTGCGGAGCAATTATTCCGGTGAGTTTGTGGCTATTTTCCATTTCATTTTTTTTTTTTTTTTTTTTTTGTTTTTTTTTTTGTGGATCAGATCAGAAGGTTGCGGTACATCCTGCTTTTTAATTTGTATTTTTAGATGTAATTAGCATTTTTATAGTTTTTTTTTATTTGATTTTTAATTATAATTTATATATTTATTTATATTTATTTTAATTATTATATTTTTTTGATTTAATTATATTTCATTTTAATTTTATATTTAATTATTTTTATTAGAGATGCATCGATATATCGGCCAATAATTGGTATCGGCCGATAAAAGCGAATTTTCACACTATCGCCAATAGTTTAAAAACAGCTGATAGTCAGGGCTGATATATCCTGTCAATCAAAAGAGGGCAGGAAAATGCACTGAGTTTGTGCTTTGTGTAAAGAAAATGCTAAGAAACCAGTTTGATGTTCAATATTAATAGTAATAATATGAATTGATAACTTTCAGAAAGTTAAGGAATATTAATTTTTAACTTCAGATTTTAGTTAATGTGATGAAATGGAGAGAATAAAGTTTTTATTTGCATTTCTTTCAAAATATAATAATTAAAAATATAATGATTAATTATAATGAAATTATCATTAATTTAAAAGAAGGTATAAAAGGCAGAACCCCCAAACTATCGTGATCCGTATCGGCAGATTTCACTCTGAATAATCGGCTATTGGTATCGGTGGAGAAATTTAGTATCCGTGCATCTCTAATTTTTATGTGTATTGATAAACCGTCAAAAAAAATATATATGTACATCTTTTATTTGGTAAATAAATACACTATCATTCAAAATTTTGGGGACGGTACTTTTTTTTTAATGTTTGTGAAATCTCTTATTCTCAGAAATAATTCTAATATGCTCATTTGGTGCTCAAGAAACATTTCTTAACAGTTTTTTCAATAAAACAGTTGTGCTGCTTAATATTTTTGTGGAAACCATGATATATTTTTAAGGATTCTTTAATAGAATAGAAATCGTGAAATATAAATCTTTTGTAACATTGTAAATGTCTTTACTGTCACTTGATCAGTTTAATGTGTCCTTTAATGAGTCCAGTTTAATGTGTCCCTAGTACTAATTTAAAGTATTAATTAATTAAGCATTATTTAATTTGAAGTATTGATTTTAGAGATACACTGATACTAAATTTCTCTGCTGATACCGATTATTCAGAATGATATCTGCCGAAACTCTCCTAAATAATGCAAACTATACAGGGAACTCTCATTTTGTACATTACTATAATATTAGAGGTTATAATTAACAACAGAATCCAAACTATTATATTCAACTGCTATTTATTTTCAGATATAATAATTACACTCAAATAAAAACTGAAATGTTTGTATCCAACTCAGTTGCACATAAGGTAGTTTTCATAAGCACTTGTCTTCATGACAAATTTAAACACATATACAAAGTTCTGTCATGAAACTCTAGATGGCGCAGGCTAATAGGTCCTTTAACTGCTCGTAATCACACCGTTATCTAAAGGGCACAGCTGATTGGTTCCTGCTGTATCAGTAGCCAATGAGCTTGTGTGCTCAACCTTCAAAATACTTTGGTAACATTGCCTTAGCAGTGCAGCGCGCTTCAGAAACCCTCCATCTTCCCCAGCTCCACCTGTATAGATCTGCTACAAGTGTACATTAAATCATGTATGCTATATTGTACAGCAGCAGCATCTCTTACTTGCTCACAGCAGCGTGTTGTGTACGTATGTATTGGCAGTAGCAAGTCCCGTACTAAGGAACTGTGAACTTTGGATTACTTTCCTGAGGTAGGCTAGCTGTTCAATTGATGTCTTTCCATGGTCCAAACACAGATTGAGCGATTACATGAGACATGATACGAATTTCAGTGAGTTGTATTGTATTTCTCAACATTAACTTTTGATGTTCATGCTTGTTTTCCTATATATAATTTGTATTAAAGAGGAAGAGGATGACTCGTGCTGCCGCTTGAACCAAGGTGCTACAACGATCTGTCATGTCACATTTAAGAGCATCAAAACGCCATTTATTGTTAGAATGTCATGATAAAATGGACAAAATTTGAAAGCTGATACTTTTTAATTCTTATCAGAAGTAACAAAGGCCAATGCTCTTTGCAGTTATTGGATAGGAGGCACGCTACAATAATGTTTGGTGTAGGAAAAAACATTATTTGGTCAAATACAGACTGCTTTTTTTTTTTTTTTTAACTATTAACATTAACTTGCCCTAAATTCAACACAAGACACACACATTATGAGTTGCAGTCTGAACTCTTAGATTGACAGGATATAATCGGCCCTGATCATTGGCTGTTTTTTAGTAGTCGGCAGATGGCCGATATCCCTGATAGCACACGTAGGCCTACATCACTGAGACATCTATTTGATGTCTGCATTTACATCTGCAGATTGTTATAATTTCCAAGGATCAGCATCCTCCCCTAAAAAGTGATTGGGCAAATCAAACCGTAAGCTGTAGAGACTTGAAACTTTGAGGGCTGGTCGTACTCACACACCGTCTACAACGTCAGCAAGGCTTGACCCGATCGGCCTGACGGGGGCGCTACAGCAGTGAAAAGTACGATATCGCTCAACGCTCAAGTGTCTTATATCGTTGGAATCCTTGGCTCAAGACGGACCAGTGTCTGCCTTGGATTTGATCATCACTCTTGGCGAAATTTTCGGGTATTTCGGATTTTTTGAAAAACCTAATTTTGAGAACTAGACCTAGGTTTTTGGCCTGATCGGAACCAAACCAGTGCAACAGGATTCTCTGGAGTCTGATTGTCAATAATTAACAAAAAAAGTTTCAATTTCGATTCACGGTCCCTAAGGGCCGCCAAAATGTTCGAAGTGGGCAGGGCCACTTTTACCAAAATAGCTATAACTCGTGAACGGAATGAGATATTTTCACCAAACTTGGCACACATATGTAAGAGCTCATTCTGTTGTTGCGTGAAAAAGGACGCAGCGACTGGCTACTTGGTGGTGCTACAACATGGAAAAAATGGCTATAACTATGCAACCCTATGTCTGATCGACTTAAAAAAATGGCGGCCAATGAAGTTTGAGCATCTGTCAGACAAGGTTAACAGAAGTCGTTCAGAACGAAACTCACTGGGCCTTTTTGACTCATGGCTCCAGAGGCCTGTGAGAAATTCAAAAGAAATCAGCCATCGGGGAGGCACCTTCACGTTTTTCATGTACGTAAAGGATTGCACATCAGGCAATGTTTCACATGCGTCCACGACATCCATACCACATGGTAGAACTCCTCATTCTGAGCAACTTTGCCTCTAGGACCACCACTGTCCATCGAATCGTTCATTAAATATTGGAGATTATTTCAAAAATGAACTTTGTTGAACAGATGACGTCTTAGAGACGTACCTGTGCTATCGGGGTAGTAAAAATACTTGCTTTTATCAGCCGAAAACCTACCGATTATTGGCTAATACATCGATGCATCTCTAATTAATTTCTTTAAAAAAGTTTAATGGTAGTATTTAGTTTAGGTTTCCCCAGGACGGGATTCTGTGTATTCTTTAATGCTTGCCAAATACACTTAATTTATGAATTTGACAGTATGAAAGCTGGCATTTAAACAGATAATTTAGAAAAGAAACATACTCGAACATGGTTGAATCCTGTGAGTGTTGAATCACACATACGTGATGTCTTTGCCACAGCATTGTTTATATACTGTAGCCAACGCCTGTCTAGAGTCTTTCAGATGCATGTAAGGAAACACCTTGGATACAGATACACACACTCACACACAGACGAACACAAATACACCACTCCCTCTCACAGACATCACACGAGACGAGCGTATTATGATCTCACGTGCTGCTGAAGCTTATGAATGTTTATGAAAGCTTGCATGAGCGTCAACTCTCTGAAACCACAAGGCCTTGTTTCGTTTCCTTACTGTAAAGAGCCTGTTTTCTCTCTCGATGTAACTCTATCAGTGTTCTGGCGGATCTTTTGTGAAGCTTAAAATCCTCACTAATTCCAATTACAGAGAAGCAGCCTGACCGTGAGGTATGAAATGAAAGTGTGATTTGACTCCCATGTAATTAAACATCTCCTGTACGCCCACTAAATCCGAATACATGCTGCAAAAATGCATAAGGACATACATGTCACTGAGACTGTATACTACTGTTATAGTTATTGAAATATACAATGACATTGCTAAGTGGTTCCTAGGAAATCTGTTCAACTGGTGTTTATTACTGTCAGCTTAATTGATGTGTTGCTAGGGTGTTCTGAATGGTTACTAGGGAATTTGAGTGGTTTCTAGGGTGTTGCTAAGGTTTTCTGAGTGGTAGCTATAGGTAATTGCTGGGGTATTCTAAGTGCTTGCTAGGGCATTGCTAGATGGTTGCTAGTGATTTTTGAGGGGTTGCTAGGGTGTTGCTTGGGTCTTCTGAGCGGTACCTATTTGTGCTTATTATGGTGTTCCGAGTGGTTGCTAGGACATTGCTAGATGGTTGCTAGTGATTTTTGAGGGGTTGCTAGGGTGTTGCTTGGGTCTTCTGAGCGGTACCTATTTGTGCTTATTATGGTGTTCCGAGTGGTTGCTAGGGCATTGCTAGATGATTGCTAGGGTGTTCTGAATGGTTGCTAGGGTTTTCTGAGTGGTAGGTATAGGTGCTTGCTAGGGTGTTCTGAGTGGTTGCTAGGGCATCGCTAGATGGTTGCTAGGGTGTTATGAATGGTTGCTAAGGATTTTGAGTGGTTGCTAGGGTTTTCTGAGTGGTAGCTATAGGTGTTTGCTAGGATGTTCTGAGTGGTTTCTAGGGCATTGCTAGATGGTTGCCTGGGTGTTCTGAATGGTTTCTAGGGATTTTTGAGTGTTTGTTAGGGTGTTGCTTGGGTTTTCTGAGTGGTAGCTATAGGTGCTGGCTGGGGTGTTCTAAATGCTTGCTAGGGCATTGCTAGATGGTTGCTATGGTGTTCTAAGTGGTTGCTAAGGCATTGCTAGATGGTTGCTAGGGTGTTCTGAATGATTGCTAGGGATTTTGAGTAGTTGCTAGGGTGTTGTTAGGGTTTTCTGAGTGGTAGCTATAAGTGCTTTCTAGGGTGTTCTGAGTGCTTGCTAGGGCATTGCTAGGGTGTTGCTAGGGTTTTCTGAGTGGTTGCTAGGGCATTGCTAGATGGTTGCTTGGGTGTCCTGAATGGTTGCTAAGGATTTTGAGTGGTTGCTAGGGTGTTGTTAGTGGTAGCTATATGTGCTTTCTAGGGTGTTCTGAGTGCTTGCTAGGGCATTGCTAGAAGGTTACTAGGGTGTTGCTAGGGTTTTCTGAGTGGTAGCTATGGGTGCTTGCTAGGGTGTTGCTAAGGATTTTGAGTGGCTGCTAGGGTGTTGCTAGGGTTTTCTGAGTGGTAGCTATAGGTGCTTTCTAGGGTGTTCTGAGTGCTTGCTAGAGTATTGCTAGAAGGTTGCTAGGGTGTTGCTAGGGTTTTCTGAGTAGGTGCTTGCTAGGGTGTTCTGAGAGCTTGCTAGAGCATTGCTAGATGGTTGCTAGGGTGTTCTGAGTTACTTCTAGGGCATTGCTAGATGGTTGCCTGGGTGTTCTGAATGGTTGCTAGGGATTTTTGAGTGGTTGTTAGGGTGTTGCTTGGGTTTTCTGAGTTGTAGCTATAGGTGCTGGCTAGGGTGTTCTAAATGCTTGCTAGGGCATTGCTAGATGGTTGCTAGGGTGTTCTGAATGGTTGCTAAGGATTTTGAGTGGTTGCTAGGGTGTTGTTAGGGTTTTCTTAGTAGTAGCTATGGGTGCTTGCTAGGATGTTCTAAGTGCTTGCTAGGGCATTGCTAGAAGGTTACTAGGGTGTTGCTAGGGTTTTCTGAGTGTTAGCTATGGGTGCTATGGTTACTAGGAGGTTGCTAGAGTGGGTGCAAGTTATGCATGTTATGCAACACCCGAGCAACCACCTAGCAACCTATTGTAAACAAATTGATTTAATGATTTTTAATACTGTCACCCTATTTGAGGCCACACCCTAGCAACCACAGATAAAACCCTAACATTGTGACAGTGAATTTAGTAATTTTGTGCCATTTTTTTGTGCAAAAAAATAGTTTAATAAATACCATACAATAAAAAGGGAGTCATCTTTCTTTCTGATAATAATTAACAAACAAAGTTATCATAATTGAAAGGCCGGTTTGAAGATATTCTCCTGGGTGGGTAATTCTTGACTATAAATTAAGTTACTGTCAGCAATGAAACACCATATTGATTCAATTTTCATAAGTTAACAGTTTACATACATATAATTTATCAAATCAATGAAAATGCCTTTTTATTGTCTTATGTTGCTTTGGAAACAAAGCACAAACTGTTGATAGACACTGGAGATTATATCATAAAGTCATTATTCATATTTGGGATTGATTTGGTGGTAATTAGAGAAAGCAATGCTGGCATTCAGAGCAATGAGTCACTCAGAAGGAAAAATAAGAAAAGTGAAAATGCAATCCAGAAACATGTCTAATTGCCATGACAACATCCAAGAAGATGTAAAAAAATAACAACTCTCTACTGGTAAACAAGTGATTTGTGTACATATTTATGTAACTAATTTTACAGAGAGCAGCAGTTGATGGTGTGTTCTCGTATTTAAAAACAACAGAGGCTCCTTCACTTCTGGCAGAAAATGTTCACAGCATACTTTCTGCTTACGCTTTTTCTTCTTCTTTTAGCCTCCATTTTTATAAAACCTGTAGTAACAACTCATAATACTCCACATAACAGCCAACACATTAGCAATCACCTGACATCTTCAAATCTTGTTTCAAAAAACAATCCCAGTCAGATGAATTCAAACTAGCGCAGCTTTACTGATATACATTTGTTTATGTACTTAATTATAATCTTCTTCTGCATTTATAGTGGAACTTCCCTCTGCTGATGTTCACGTGGAAGATCGCGCCGGCTTTAGCCTGTGGGAACACGGTGGTCGTCAAACCCGCTGAACAGACCCCGCTGACGGCTCTTCACGTTGGATCTCTCATAAAGGAGGTGAGGGTGCAGCGGTGGCTCATGGGATTTGTTTGGTTTGGTGTTTTTGATTTTATTAACATGGACACTGATGATTGATTGCATCAGCGCTGCCTTTCTTGCGTCCCAGATTCTGTGGTTTGATTGTGGATGTTGCACAAACAGTGTTTCCCAACCAAGGCTTCATGATGGATTTGTGCGGGGATCGTGAGATTATGATAGAAATGCCAAATTAAAGACTTTTTGCACCCCAATGGATATAATGACATGTAACATGAGTTTCTGGAATACTTGATTCTGATTGGGTGCGGCATTGAGCAAATCTTTGGTTACACTTTACAATACGGTTCATTAGTTAACATTAGTTAACATGAACTAATAGTGAACTGCACTTCTAAAGCATTTATTAATCTTTGTTAATGTCAATCTCAACATACATTTTTAATATCAAAAGTTTTATCTTTTATGATTTGAATGCATTCCACTTCCCGTTGGGTGGTTCTTAGCCTTACATCATGCATTAAAATTGTTTAATGCACAGCTAGCTGTTGATTATTCCTCTTATACTATGGTCATTTACCAGCATTGACAACTTAAAGGGTTAGTTCACCCAAAAATGAAAATTATCCCATAATTTACTCACCCTCAAGCCATCCTAGGTGTATATGACTATCTTCTTTCAGTCAAACACAATCAGAGTTATATTAAAAATATTCTGGCTCTTCCTAGCTTTATAATGGGAGTGAATAGTACCATAGATTTTGAAGCCATCCATCATAACTTTATAAACTATAATCACTGGCTTCCAACAACGGTGGTACACAAATCTAGTTCCAGCGGAAGACTGAACTCTGACCTGACGCATGACACAATGACGAACATGAAAAATTGTAAAGAGAAATGTCGGAGGATTTCGATACAAGAGAAGAGGAGCTTGAGTTTGTTGCCCAGCCCTATTTGTTTGAAATGCAAGAAGCGTCTACTTTCACCTAAGCTTACGCTACTCCTATTTCCTACGTCATACACCGGGTCAGAGGTCACTCTTCCGCCGGAACTCGACTCGTGTACGGCCATTGGCGGAAGCCAGTGATTAAATTCTATAAAGTTATAAATATGGATATTTTTTCTTACAAAACCCATCGCTTCACTTCAGAAGGCCTTTATTAACCCCCTGGAGCCGTATGGATTTTATGATGGATGGATTCGCTTTTTTGGGCTTCAAAATCTCGGTTACTATTCACTTCCATTATAAAGCTTGGAAGAGCCAGGATATTTTTTAATATAACTCCATTTGTGTGTGGCTGAAAGAAGAAAGTCATTTATACCTAGGGTGGTTTGAGGGTGAGTAAATCATGGGATAATTTTCATTTTTGGGTGAACTATCTCTTTAAAGCTGTTATTGACATTTACAGTGCAATATTTGACAGGAATGGAAAAATGGCGGTTATTTTTGTCAGTTACGGTTTGTTAGATCTAGCATTCTGCCCGCTTTGAATCAGACACAGAGATAAAGTAGTGCGGTAAAATTACATTTATTTGAATGAATGATTTATAGCATTTATTTGAATTATTATCGAGAGAGAGAGAGATGCTTGTGTGAATTACCTGTCTGTTCAGGGTCTCTGTCTATTAACAACAAAGCTGTGAGTTTAATTACTTCAAAACCAGTGATGTTACCTTTCTCGTTGTTAAGAAATATAATGTAGCGATTCAGTAGCGAAGCTATTTTATTGATAAAAATCGCAGCATTGATAAGTTTCTGTGTTCCTGAATGTCTCTGTGTGCGCAGTGTGATGCCTTATCTCTGTGTGCGAGTGACGCGTGTGTGTGTGTGTGTGTGTGTGTGAGTGCTTCAGTGGAAACAGCGCATTAATATAAAACGGTGATTAAACTGCTTTATTGCACACCTTCCAGCCAATCAGAATTGAGTATTCAGAAAGACCATGGTGTAACATAGTTAACTAACATGAACATGAACATTTGTATTAACTTAAACATTAAGAAAGGTTAATAAATGCAATAAAAACAAATGTTAATTGTTAGTTCATGTCAGTTAATGCATTAAGTGATGTTTACAAATGAGACCTTATTGTAAAATGTTACCAATATCTTCTAGAATCATAAAACAAATCACTTTATTACACTGATCAAATATACAAAAAAATCAGTAATTGAATTTATTTTATATGTTTATTGAATGACTGGAGGTTGAAGTCTCAGAGGTATAAACCCAGTTGGGAGCCCCTGGCTGTAAATGACTCAGCTGCATTGTGGGTAATCAGTTGTTGCTCTGTCTCTGTTTATACAAAACTCTCAAATTATCATGTTTAATTCTTCAAAGAAAGCAGGATGCATGAATTGCTGTAATGACTAAAACTGCAGCTGCAAGCCTTCCGTCAACCGCCCCTCGCTTTCTATTCAAGCCGTCTGTATCTAAAAAAGAGATGATTTATGTCTTCATCATTATGAATGAGATCAGTGCGGTTTAAAACCCTCAAAAGAAAAGCGTCTCTTTGTGTATATCAACAGTCTTGCTGTCTCTGTCCCCGTGGGCAGTTTTTTGACCTATTCATTTCCCATTTTATCCTCCGCTTCTTTAGAAGAAAGTATTAAGCTGTATCACACAGTCTTAAGCCTGTATGTTTTTGTAAATAAAGCCCATTCTTTCCCTCATGTCATACAGGCCGGCTTTCCACCTGGAGTCGTGAATATCGTACCTGGCTTTGGACCTACGGTTGGAGCCGCAATCGCCAGTCATATGAACGTTGACAAAGTGGCGTTCACAGGCTCTACAGAGGTGAGGAACTATGGGAAAAAGCTCAGGCAAAATGATATTGGTTGCTCTTTCAGAGCTTCTCAGTAATAAGTGTCCTTTTAATATGTTTCTCCTATTGTTCCTTAAGAGACACAATATAAAAAGTCACAAATTATGCAATTGTTGACAGTATAAATTAAGTAAGAGTATAAAGCTATAAAATTAATTTGGATAGTAGTTCAGATTCTTTAATGAATGAATGTGTTTTTTTTCTACCAAAATATATATTTTAAATAAATGTGGTGAACAGCGCAGCTTAGGCAAATATATTTATCAAACCTTCACATGCCAAAATGTACTTGTACTAAATACATTTTCAATCTTTAAAATATATTTTGGGTAAAGGCAAACTGTTTGTTAAAAAATATATTCTTTGTAAAATAAATATGTTTTTGCCTTATGAGTAACTTAAATTGCAGAGAAGATTAAGAGAAACAATTAAGTTGAGATGATTTATTTCTCCTATGGAAAATCATGCGTCACCTCAAATACTAATAAACCATTTTGTTCAAATATCAGTTGTGTAGTATGAGATCCATGTGAGCTGAATCTCGGTGCTCTGAACTGTAGTGTTTCAAAGCGCTGTGCTGTTTTGGTAGTTTCCCGTCATTATCTACATGACAAACCAGATGATATTCATAAGTTACATACAACTAGACCAGCTTATGGAAGCATCATTAGCAACCGCCGGCTGCACTTCCCGCTCTCGTTATTGTCATGTGCTGTGTTTGTGTTCAGGTGGGCCAGCTGATCAAAGCGGCGGCGGCCAAGAGCAACCTGAAAAGAGTGACTCTGGAGCTGGGGGGAAAAAACCCCTGCATTGTGTTTGCTGACTCAGACCGTGAGTGATGTGGTTTGCCAGATCTCACTGCTGAAACAATAATGATTGCGCTGGGAGGGCTGGGAAAAACAGGGGATGGGAACGATGTGTGCAGTATTTTCCTAAATGAAGACATACAGGTCTTCATTTAAAAGAGGGGAAGTTTTTAGACACTTAAGGCACACTTAAAAATGTCTGAATGTTATTGTATTCGAAAACAAAAACCAAGTGCATTTATTTTAAAAGGAAAATTGCAAGTATTTTGTGTTTGTGGAGCATAAGTGGAACATGTTCATAGTAGTAAATATGACAAGCTACACTTAATCTTTAAACATCCATTAACATCACCAAAACACCATTTAAAGACATTGAGCAAAAATGATGAAGAAGTGACGTTAGTGTGTATTTTGACATTTAATGCAATGTCATTTAGACATTTTTGAGAGTGACAGGTCTTTCTGTTTTAAATATTGTGCTATTAAATCATCTGCCAAAAGCATGAATGTAAATGACTGAAATCTGTAAAACTTACATATGAAATGATAATCAGAAAAATCTTTTTAATGAAACAGTTAATTGAACATTTAGACAAAAGAAGTCTGCATATATGTTTTTTGTTGAGTATCTTATTTGATACATCAGGCTTTTATGACTCAAACAGTATGATATAGTGAGAATATTTTTTCATAAGAGCAAGCTGAGCAAAAATATGCAATTTGGTGCAGATATTGTTATTTATATGGCCATAAAGATGACATTCTGAAGGCTTTTAATGTAAATCAATAAGATCTTTAAAACATTATAACAGAATACTTACATAAAATTCATATAAATATCAGTTGTCACTCTATATCTCCCATTATTATGTCTTATTAAGTTGATAGTTTTAGGATCAAAACTCTGTAGTTTTTATTGCAGGGTCAAAACATATAATGCAGTGCAATACAATGATGACTGAGAGATGAATGTTCTTCAAAAGCCTGGTGTATCATATTTGATACTCACATTTTAACATGATTTTTCTAAAAAATGATGTATGGATAATCAAGTAAACCTGCTTCAGTCCAGTAAGTGTTCATCTTGAAATATAATAACAATATAAATGTTATGATAACACTTTAGGGTCCAATTTTCACTATTAAAGGGTTAGTTCACCCAAAAATGAAACTTCTGTCATTAATTACTCACCCTCATGTCGTTCCAAACCCGTAAGACCTTCATTCATCTTCAGAACACAAATTATGATATTTTTTATAAAATCTGATGGCTCAGTGAGGCCTGCATTGCCAGCAAGATAATTAACACTTTCAGTGGCCAGAAAGCTACTAAAGACATATTTAAAACAGTTCATGTGATTACAGTGGTCCAACCTTAATGTTATGAAGTATTGAGAATACTTTTTGTGTGCCAAAAAAAAAAAAAAAAAAGACTTTATTCAACAATATCTAGTGATAGGTGATTTCAAAACACTGCTTCATGAAGCTTTGAAGCTTTACAAATCTTTTGTTTCAAATCAGTGGTTCGGAGTGTGATTGATTTGAAACAAAAGATTTGTAAAGCTTCGAAGCTTTATGAAGCAGTGTTTTGAAATCACCCATCACTAAATATGGTTGAATAAAGTCGTCATTTTGTTTTTATTTTTTTGGCGCACAAAAAGTATTTTCATCGCTTCATAACGTTAAGGTTGAACCACTGTAGTCACATGAACTGTTTTAAATATGTCTTTAGTAGCTTTCTGGGCATCTGAAAGTGTTAATTATCTTGCTGTCAATGGAGGCCTCACTGAGCCATCAGATTTTATCAAAAATATCTTAATTTGTGTTCTAAAGATGAACGAAGGTCTTACGGGTGTGGAACGACATGAGGGTGAGTAATTAATGACAGAATTTTCATTTTTTGATGAACTAACTCTTTAACTAGTTGTTTATTAGCATATTACTAGGATTTTGGCAGTTTATTAGTACTTATAAAGCACATATTACAACTATGTTACTAATTAATAAGCAATAATTAGGAGGCAAAATTCATAGTTATTAGTTAATAGTGAGAATTAGACCCTAAACTAATGTGTGACGAAGTTATTTTTACATTTACTTCATAAAAATCAGTAAAGATTTCACAGAAAAAAGATGTGTACCACAACCTGAAGGTGGACATTTTTACAGTTATACTAAAAGCCATTTTACTTGCTGACAGAAGACATGTAGTAGATTTTCTACAGTACAACAGATTTTTCAGCAAAGTTTTGATCATGTTGATGATTTAGAGGCGTTATTGTGCCCTCAGGCTCTCACTATAGACTACTAAAGATGAAGAGCAATCGATACAATTATTCATTTGTCCTTTGTGCTATCAGATTGTTAAACAATCTGATGGTAAATATAAGTATTTTAGATTTATATGTACTGTTGTGTGTTCTTATTTCTTTTATTTGATTTGTTTTATATTGTGGTGTTTATTTTATGTATGTCTACTACGCTGCATCCAAATTGCCGGTAAGGTTGAACTTGAACTTGCGTATCAATATGATACAGTAGGTTTTATAGGGTTAAGTTGCCAAATACATATTGGGCCAATATACAGTTCATTGAAGTGCATTTGGTTGTGGTGCGGTTATATATTTCTGAGGGGCTTATTTGGCTTGAGTTTATTCAGCCCCAGTGATGTTGCAATACTCCAGACCACCCGTGCAGCTGTGAACTACTCGCTGCTCTATTATTATGTATGTTCACATCTGCACACAAACCCAGATTTATGCCAATGCACAGCTCATTAAACTCCAGAAAGGGTGTAATGATATAATGCATTATGTTATCAAGTTTACAAATGAATCAAAGCATGAACATTGGCACAGGTATGGAACTGCTACGTAATGCACTGCAGCTTTGCAGAAAGAAAAAAAAAAGCATAAGGGCATGGGAAAATAACACTGGGAAAGGTTTTGTATAAAGTGCGCACTGATGAGTGTGTGTGTGTGTGTGTGTGTGCAGTGCAGTCGGCGGTGGAGGAGACGCAGAAGGGCGCGTTCTTCAATCAGGGTCAGGCGTGCACCGCTGCGTCACGCGTGTACGTGGAAGAGCAGGTTTTTGACGAATTTGTGCGTCTCAGTGTGGAAAGAGCCAAGAATATAGTGATCGGAGATCCTATGGAACCACAAACCTCACACGGGCCGCAGGTGATCACTCAGTTTACTCATATTGACTTAAGTTTTTCTTCTTGTATGCAGGTTCTTTATGTATTTCTGCTCTTCTTTCAGATTGACCAGCATCAGTTTGATAAGATCCTGGCGCTGGTAGACAGTGGGAAGAGGGACGGGGCGAAGCTGGAGTGCGGCGGATGTGCGGTGAAGGACAGAGGTCTGTTCATCCATCCCACCATCTTCTCTGATGTCAAAGACCACATGCGTATCGCCAAAGAAGAGGTACGACGCTCCTCTGCGCTCTGTGCTACAGTATATGTACTATCATTTGTAAAACATATATAGAAAAACAGCTACATATAGGGCAGATGTAATATAATTTTTAATTTAAAAAAAATGTCAAACTTCCTATTTAGATGAAAGAAATGAATTTTTCTAAAAATGTTAATGAATAAATAAGCATTATTATTAAATACTTTACTGATTAGAGTATTCGGTGAACCATTAAATATTTAAAAAAAAAAATGATTTTGAGATTAATTAATTTCAGTCATGACAACAATTTAGCACGTTATTCAATATGGCAATGTTAATGTATTTGGTCTGGTGGACTAGATCTGCTACTCTGCTGCTGCTGTTGATTATTGTTGCTGCTGCTGCAGAGCAAGTATGGACTTGCTAGTGCTAATATATACACAGACAAATGCATAAATAGACATACATAAATCTCATAGCAGATCTAGACAGGTGGAGCTGGGGGAGGTGGAGGGTCTCAGAGGAACTCTGCAGGACTATCTTACAGCAAACACTGAACCAGACTATTTAAATGTTGAGCAAGCAATCTCATTGGCTGCAGGATGAGCAGAGGCAAATCAGCTTGTGTCATGTGGTAAAGATATGATTGCTTGCAGATTGCATGTAAAGGACCTATCGTCCTGCGCCATCTAGAGTTTCATGACTGAACTAGATATTTATACAACCTTAATTTTGAACTAGCTATAGAGATCTTTAGGGCCCAGTTCAAAAAGATTGATCTGGATTTGGAAATCCTATGTTTTGCTATCCGGGATCAGGTGATCTAGTCTACTTTTGTGTTGGTTTTTTAAAGCAAAATAGGATTGAATCACGCTGATCCAGATGCACAGATTAGCAGTGCTCCAAATGGGGTCACATTTCACACTGTAGGCTGCTAGCTATGTAAAGAACAACCGGTGGATGAGTCGATGTGGGGTCACTTTAAGCTTTTTTATTTGAAGAGAAAGAAAACAAATATCCCCTTCCATTTTCAATTTCCTTTAAACAATCAGATGCCTATGGAGGCACTAAGGGGACACAGTGATGGGACAAAATATGAAATGGGAGAAAAATTATATATTTTAATGAAAAATATTTTAATCAAACAAATTTACATTTAATAAGGGATGCAATTGTTCATCTCTGATGATTGTGACAATGTAGTGTATATACAGTACAGTGATTAAATAAAACACTTAAAATTAAATATATTATTTTTGTTTGATATTGACAGCTGTTTGGGGGATTATTTATGGTTCCAAAATCTCTTCTTTTTTTTTTACTTTACATACTGAAAGGCTTAATCGGTAGCCTAATGTCTACTTCTAATTTATTACTTTAACAATTAAACTAATCAAGAGCAAAATAAAAATATAAATGTGTGTATATATATTACATGATATAAATGTTGTATTTTTTTGACCAGTTTAAAGTTTTTGTTCCTGAAATCAACCATTTTAGAATCTTTTTTCCTCTTCTTCTTTTAAACAACCAATTTTCAAGATTTGATCCAATCTGAAATTCTGATCAGTTTACTTTTGAACAACTGGGCCCAGGAGGCAGGAATCTGAATTCGTGTCCTATAGTGCCACCTGCTGGATGATTGTGGCATTATAGATCTGTGATCTGTGTCTGTCCTCAGATGGCCTGTTCAAGTCAAATCAAAATCAAATAAAAACAGTATATATATATCATGCCAATGGATTTCCATTGATAAGTAGGACACAAATAAGTAGGACACATAGTTATCCACCCATTTTACTGGTGTTGATAAATTTACATTTCTGCTTTATTATCACTGAAAATATGCATCTGGTTGCAAATTTGCTTTCTATTAATTTACTTCCTCATGTCATTTCAATCCTGTATGCATTTATTTTTTCTGTGGTCACTAAAGAAAAATTGAAAGAATCTCCTTCCATACCACAAACAACCACTCATATGACCACGTCTGTCAAGCTCCAAAAACAACAAAGAATCACCATAAATCACCTTTTTTTTTTTTCTTCTTCTTCTTTTTTTTTTTTTTTTCTTGTCCTTTATGAAGCTTGAAAGACATGATCACTATGAACTCTTGTTTTTGATATAAAAAGCAACAGCATACAGGTTTGGAATGACATGGGAGTGAGTAAATAATGGCATAACTATTATTAGTATGCACTATACCTTTAAGGACCTGTAGATAGCCTGGGCATTAGTGTTGCACTGATGTGTGTATTTTGCAGATCTTCGGGCCGGTTCAGTGCATCATGAAGTTTAAGACGCAGGAGGAGGTGATTGACAGGGCCAACAGCTCACAGTACGGCCTGACGGCAGCCGTGTTCACGCGTGACATTGATCGCGCCTTGAGCGTGTCTGCGGCCCTGGAAGCTGGAACCGTCTGGTAGGAGACTCACCAAACTCTTGCAGTTAATTTGTAAGCTTTTACACTGTAAAAAGAATCACCAACTGTTATTTATAATAACAAATACAGAAGTAAATACAAAATCTAGGGGTGGATATGGGGTTTTTTAATGACAGATAACGATATCTACAGAGCAGTTCTTTCTCAACTGTTTACATTCACTTAAAACATAACTGACTGTGTTTACGTGAATACTCGCCGGCATTTAGACATTATTTTGTGTGTATTTGACTGTTTAAGCGCAATAAGCAGCAAAAAAGAACTCAATTTAGTTCTGAGAGGCGGCTTTATGTGGCGCACTTTGGGCGTGAGCATAAAATCTGCGAGAATCATGCGCAATACGTGCAATCCCATGCCGAAATTCAAGCCCTGTAACACCAACAATATTCATCCGGAGCAAATTAAATGAGTGAGTGAGGGGAGACGGGTTTGTGTGTTGACTCGCTGTCAGAGAGATAAGAGAGAGAGAAAGAGCAGCTGGTATCATGTATCTGTTCTGCAGAAAATGAGTATTGAAACACTACATTGCACGTAGTTTGTTATTTCAGATGCCTTTTTAAAAGACTACAATTGAAAAATGTATTATATATAAAATTCAACCTGCCAGAGTGACTGCATTACACGCCACTGCTGAAATCCCAAATTGGCCAGTAGATGGTGAAATATGAACTGTTTTCTTGTTAATGGTCAACTCAATTTGTATGCAATTATTTATATACAAAAAACATGAAATGAGCGGATATTTTCCAAGTGAGGTCAAAGGTCATGTTTCGTTCTGTTCTCCAGGGTGAAC
This sequence comes from Ctenopharyngodon idella, assembly GCF_019924925.1. Lineage (NCBI taxonomy): Eukaryota > Metazoa > Chordata > Actinopteri > Cypriniformes > Xenocyprididae > Ctenopharyngodon > Ctenopharyngodon idella. The sequence continues at coordinate 30,672,732 of NC_067226.1, read as the reverse complement.
TGCTACAACGCCTTACATGCTCAAGCTCCATTCGGCGGCTACAAAATGTCAGGAAACGGCCGGGAGCTGTGAGTGCTAATGCTTCATTTTTTCTGTTACCTCGTTTCATACCTGTCTAATAATATGAACATACATTTTTATTACTTGTTTTTTCTCCCTGATGTCTACTTGTTATGTAATGTTAGTTTTTAGAGTTTTGCACCATAGTTTTCTTTTTTTTACAACCATTTTCCACCATCTCAATCTCAAATCCTATTAAACAAGCCATTCTACCCGCTGTAAGGGCATATGCCTCATGATAGTTTGAAGAGGCTTATTTTCTCTCAATTTGGATAATGCATGTACATTTCCTTCAAATGTGTGTGTGCAGGGGTGAGTATGCACTGGCGGAGTACACTGAGGTCAAAGCCATCACGATTAGACTCGGCGAGCAGCTGAAACTGTGATCTGAGGCTCCAACATCCATCTGTGTTCATAACAGCATCTGAAGAAACTCTGGCTTTAACCATCAGTCTCATTTCAGCTCTTTTTCTACCAGTCTGTTTATTTGATGTAGATGTGCTGTACAGATTTAAAAAGAATTTTTTTTTTTTTTTTTTAATTTAATTTGGATGTTTTAAAATGAAGCAACGTCATCCATCATCTCTCAATATTTCCTAATATAAAGATATATATATATATATATCCAAGTTAAGTACATATGTTTTATGTAGTTATTACAACAGATTCACTTGCATACACACTTTTGATTTGGAGGTTCAATTCTTCTTAGAGCTCTTACAGTCGGTATGAAGCGGAAGTTGCGCTAGTCTTTTCTTCCCTATTGTGACGTATATCTGAGTGAAACAGCTTCTCAAACAGGAAAAATGTAGGGTGGGATTTGATTTTGTCCATGGGGAATTGATTGGATGGTTGTGGTTTGCTATTGGTGGATCTCATTTGAGTGACAGGTTGCCCCGCCCTCACGCCGGTAAACACATCATCAGACAAGAGAAGAGATGTCACTGCAAGAGGGAGAGGAAGATATTTTGATTAAAGATTATGAGGGCACATGAATTTAAAAAATAATGATGTGCATGGATAAATCATTTATAATAAATACTGCAATATTTCATCAAAACCAAGAATGGTCCATTTTGATTTCATGGTGACTTTAAAGGTCTCCTGTCATGGCAGCTAAAAACAAAAATGTTACCAAGTCTGTGTGTAAAAAACAAGTTTTTGGATTGAATTTCCTAAATGATCCTTCGATTCACCTCAGAGCTGTCTTAAATGAAATAATTTCTGCTCCTCTGACACCAAACACAACTGCAAAAATGATTTAACTGTTACTACGTTCACTTTGTGATGCTGAATGCAAATTGAAATGATGAATCATTTTCTGCACTGTATATGAACAGTGTGTTGCCCTGCATAATGTGTAATTAGCATTAAAAGTGATTTCCTTTTGTAAATGTACATACACATCATATGACAGGTGAATTGATGTAATTGTTTAAAATATATTGTTTACTGTCTTTGACTTATTAAATAGCTATTGATTTAAAAAAAAAAAATGAATCTGAATCAATTAATCAATAAATAAAAATTCATATGAAGTAAATGTTTATTGTCATTTTGATCTGTTGTAGTGGTGCGAAATATACTCTATGAAAGTACTTAAAAGGGTTAGTTCACCCAAAAATGAAAATTCTGTCAATAAATACTCACCCTCATGTCGTTCTACACCCGTAAGACCTTCGTTCATCTTCTGAACACAAATTAAGATATTTTTGATGAAATCTGATGGTTTCTGATCCACACATAGGCAGCAACGACATCGCACCTTTTGAGGTCCAGAAAAAACAGTTAAAACAGTCATCTGTCCCCTTTCATACTGCTACTCTATAGAGCACTACCTCGGAGATGACGTGTTTTTGTAGGCCAACCCGGAAGTTAGTGGCGCACGGGTTCCCTCGATTGAAAGCTTATGCATTTTTCCCATAGACTTTTGGAAAATCGCAAAAAATAAGCTCTGTGTTTAACAAAGGGTTATGACACTTACACGTTTTGTCTATAAATATAATCCTTACAAGTTAACACAGCATTTATACATTTTGAAGCCTAAATAAAGTCGTCAGATATAAAAAGCTAACAGTAGGCTATAAACGGACTACAGCACACCATGGTTGCAGATCAACGTCACCACCACCAAGCTTCCTCAAATTTTATTTAAAAAACAACTTTAGTTAAAAACATGCTCGCTGATTATGATCTGCGCTGTGTATGAATACTTATCCACTTTTTCATGAGAAATGCTGTCCAAATGTCCTGTTTGTCATGATGACGTCTAAAGTCCCCGCCAAAGGAAGTAGTCCCTTTTAGCAATTTGTTAGCAACCGCCGTTTTTAAGACACAATAAAGGTTTAAAAAATCACAACTGGTGTGTTTTATGTCACAGATCAAAACATGAAAATATTTAGAGGCTTTGTTAACCACAGACCTTATTTCAGGCGATTTAGCAAAAACCCATTCAAAAAACCCATAGACTTTAAGTAGATGGAACCGGAAGTCCTAAAATGCTAACTCGCTTCTGGGTTTTGCCTACAAAAACACGTCATCCCTGAGGTACTCTATTGCAGAGCTTAAGTGTTTACGTCCGAACGGTGGCTCAGTATTGCTCTGGTCATGTGAGCAGCACGACTCATGCGTGAGCCCGCGTTCTGACATAAACACTGAAGCTCTGCAACGAAAATAGCGTAGCAGTATGATGGGCACAGACGAATTTGTTGAATAAAGTCGTTATTTTTGTTGTGTTTTTGCGCACAAAACGTATTCTGGTCACTTCATAATATTAAGGTTGAACCACTGTAGTCAGGTCAACAGTTTTAACAATGTCTTTAGTATCTTCTTTTTAGTACCTTTTTTCTCTTTCAGATACTGGCATTGATGGAAATTTATAAGCTATGCAGATATCACATTTGGTTAAATGGCACAAACATTTGAGGGTAACTCTATCACTTCCTTGAGTACTGATGGTTGATTTACACAGAAGTATATACAAAGGGACAGTGCATTTGTAACTTGTGTATTTGCATATATGTTTTTATAAGATCTGGTTGAGATATTAAACCGTGGCTCTCAACCTTTTGTCCCCCTATTGTACTAAATATTCCATATTGAATATTTCTAGTATTATTGCTGTAATGACAATGCATAATAATAAAACTTTTTTATTACAAGAAACTGGGAGTGTTGATATATTACATTAAATTATTGCTTATTCTGTATTCATTTCTGTCCAATAAAAAACAATAGTTAATGAAAGGGAAAAATAGATGATTTCAGTCTACATCTTGATTTTGTGTGTGTGTGTGTGTGTGTGTGTTTAGTATTGTACACTGTAAAAAATTATTTTCATGATTTGCTATCATAACATTTTTTCTTTTGTCAAATCAACTTAGATAATTAATGTAGTTCAGATAACATAATATTTTGAGTTTCTGTTGATTAAACCAGTTGCCTTCATTGTATTAACTCAATTTTTATTTCAGTGAACTCAGAATTTTAAGGCAACCAGGTAACTTTTTTTTTTTTTAAGTTAAACCAGCAATTCTTTTTTACAGTGTAGTTGCACACCCTTCTGACCACAATAATGTCGACAAATACACAGTGACAAAACTCGAATGTGCAAAATAATTAAATGCTATGTACTATGTATCTAGTACCTGTCAGATAGTAAAAAATGTTATGAGTGCTATTCCTAAAATAAAATCTGTATTTGAATACATGTAGATTCACATGAAACCTAAAATAAAAGCAATGCAATTCTGATCCAATTCAAACATAGCAAACGAAGAATGGTAAAAACATCCCAAGATAGTATAAAATATGACTTTCACATTACAAAAAAAGTGAAATATAATGAAATATGTTACTTTTAATAAAATCAGCCTCTCTGGCATCTATGGTGTGTCCTCATTTATATTCTATTTGGTAAAACTGCTGAGGATCAGCGTATTCACATAGCCTAACATGCTGGAACTTGATTTGTGAAGACAGTTGAAGTGAATTAATTAAAGTGGGCAAATCATACCTATTTTGATAATGATCATGTAAACAGGTTTCTCTGAGTGTATCACGGAAACCTAATATATATTGACAGACAACAAGAAAAACAGCTTAAAACACCTGTGACCTAGGCTATTTATTAATGCCTTGTTTGAAATGTAAAAATGCAGAAAGGCTTGTTTGAGGGTTACGTTTACGCTATAGAAATATAATTGACTCGAACAATAAAAGTCTATGGAAAGTCCCCTGCAGATTTGAAAGCGAGCGCGCGCGCGTGTGCAGTGAGCAGAGGCAGACTGACTCTCTCAGCTCCTCAGGAAAATTTGTCCCTCAGATCAGGAAGTAGAAATCTGGTTTGATCCGTGAGCGTCTACGAAAACTGATCCAAACCGAAAGCATCTGAGGAGGCCCGTTTTATTCCGCGTTGTGACTGGATATATCATCTATTCAAGTGTGTGGTAAGTACACTAAACTATCATATAATGTTGTTGACTACACATGTATTCCTCAACTACACTGTCTGCGTCGCGACGCAACGTACACGTTGAGTTTGGTATGGAACTCTTGCATTAACTCACGCGTTGCGCGCATGCAGCCTTTACAGATTTAGCGAGCCGTGCAGCGTTTGCAATACAGGTGAGGTTGTGTATGTGGGATACTGTAAACTGTAACATTCATTCAACAAATAAGTTGTTAGAGATAGCCTATAAGTAGATCTGAGGTTTGATGTGCGTTTGTTTCCTATAGCAGAGATTTTTCAGGTTAGTTTCAAACTCGTGTTATTCTTGCTGTTCATGAATTTTGTTTTGTTGACGGTTTTAGTGTTTAAAGTTGGCTGAATTTCTATTGTGACAACTTACCCCGTGTGTTGTGACAGTATGCCATGCTATTGGGCCAATGTGTGTTCAGTAGTCAAGTCACCTTTATTTTATATCGCTTTATACCATTCAGATTGTTTCACAGTAACAGGAACGTAATTCAATGAAGCAAACTGTACAGCGGCTCTAGTGTCACTGTTCAGCTGAAGTCAGTTTAGTGAAAGATCATTAATTATTAAATTAGTTCATTTCATCTATAAAGCAGCTCTGCAGAAAAACAGTCGTTGTCCAGCTCAGTTCAGTTCTCATCCAATAGTGTCAGTGCATTCAAATCAATAATATTATTGAATATTAAGGCTAAATGTTTGGAACTTTTGGCTAACGATGGAAATATTTAATAATTCCTACATATATTTCTGTAGTCAAGTCTTAAACGTTACAAAGTCTGACCTTTAAAAATAAACCCACCCTTGGAAATAATGACTGGAGTAAGTGTGACAACTAGCCCCGGTCTCTCCTACTTGTATATACACCTAGCTAATAAAGTACTGGTATGGATCATTTGACAGTACCGTGGTACTTTGATATGGTACTAAATGGTATTTTAAAGTGCTTGACATTGCATATGGGACTCGTCCATGTTTCAAAACATTTAATTGCAAAACGTGAATCAAAATGTGTCTGGTCGTACCAGCGTTGCAGAGGTCACTCATTAAATTCAATGTAGCCTACTGTAACTCACTAAAGAAAGCTTGTTTTGTTTGTAACCAAATGACCAATGACCTCAAGCCAAGGAAAAATGAGTCACGTCTTTAGCTGGCACAACACTTCAGCTCTGGAAAAGGCATCAGTTTCTTGTGGACGATTTTTAGACTTGTAGAATAATTGTTCGAATGGACAGTTGGTATGTAGATCGGCTGACGTTTAGCCCTTACAATGGAAAGCATGATACCAGCAGACTTCCTTTAGATTGGACTTCTATAAAAAGATGGTTGGCAGTGGCATTAAATGAGAACGTGCAAGATGCCACTGGTGTTGTTTCCTTGCTGTATTTTCATATTCAAATCATTGTAAAACTAATAATTTCCAAGGAAAACAGAATTGGATTCAAAAGTAAGGGTTTACAAAGAGTTTTTTGCTTTTAAACAACCTGCACCAATGAATAAGATCAGTAATATGTATTACAAAGGGTCATTTTTTAAATTTGTTGTTTATCTTGTTCTTGCTGCTATCAGTGCTTATCTTTAAAGGGTTAGTTCAGCCAAAAATGAAAATTCTGTCATTTATTACTCACCCTCGTGCCGTTCCACACCCGTAAGACCTTTGTTAATCTTCAGAACGCAAATTAAGATATTTTTGTTGAAATCCGATGGCTCAGTGAGGCCTGCATTGCCAGCAATGACATTTCATCTCTCAAGATCCATTAATGTACTAAAAAACATATTTAAATCAGTTCATGTGAGTTCAGAGGTTCAATATTAATATTATAAAGTGACGAGAAAATTTTTGGTGCGCCAAAAAAACAAAATAATGACTTATATAGTGATGGCTGATTTTAAAACACTGCTTCAGGAAGCTTCGGAGCGTTATGAATCAGCTTGTCGAATCATGATTCGGATCGCGTGTCAAACCGCCAAACTGCTGAAATCACGTGACTTTGGCGCTCTGAACCACTGATTCGACACGCTGATTCATAACGCTCCGAAGCTTCCTGAAGCAGTGTTTTGAAATCGGCCATCACTATATAAGTCGTTATTTTGTTTTTTTGGCGCACCAAAAATATTCTTGTTGCTTTATAATATTAATATTGAACCACTGTACTCACATGAACTGATTTAAATGTGTTTTTAGTACATTAATGGATCTTGAGAGAGGAAATGTTATTGCTGGCTATGCAGGCCTCACTGAGCCATCGGATTTCAACAAAAATATCTTAATTTGTGTTCCAAAGATTAACAAAGGTCTTACGGGTGTGGAACGGCATGAGGGTGAGTAATAAATGACAGAATTTTCATTGACGTTATTTTAAATGACATTATTGGGTGAACTAACCCAATTAATGACACAATGCAATGAATATTCTAAAATTATATCTATATTCTGTTGCACTCTACATAATGTTGTCTTGTTCCTTTTCAATTGTCTACAAGTTTAAAGTGTCTCTGAATTTTGTTTTTAAGACACGCAAATGGATGGACGTCTCACAATCTGTTCCTCAAGGGACATTTCACATATCTTCAAACACTGATGACGTCCTTCAAATGGCACGGCAACTTTTAGCCTGAAAAATGTCGTCGTACTGGAACGTTATAGCAACTGCAGATCCAGGCGGCATTGTCAGCAGCATGGAGGAGCAAGCTGGTAAGAAACCTTTCCACATTCAACAGGTCCAAAATGAATCTCAAACGCTCACAGGACACAGTAAAGTTTGTTTGTTTATTCTGAAGCATTTACAGAAATGTTTATTAATGTGCAATGTCCCTATTAACTAAAAGAATAAAATAAATAAATGTTTTTTATTATTTTTTAAAATAATTAATATTGTTTTTTATGTCTTTATATTATTTATTTTTACATTTTTATTAAATATTACATTTTTATTTTTAATCATTATTTTATTTATTCATTATTATTTAGATTATATCCTTTAATTATATTTTTTTAAACCTTATGATATTTATTTAATGAATTTAGTAGTTTTTCCCTGCAAATTTGCCACTTGTTAGCAGTTGGTGAGTGTTCATTTTGGACCGTCTGGCAGTGAGCTACTTGCAAATTTTTTTTTACATTTTTAACATTTCCAGAAAATCATACTGGCACAGATTCAAATAAACTGTAAAACCAGTGACATTTTGGTTTTTCAGTGAAGGCATACTGAAGTCAGAGAAACTTCCTCATTGTTTTGCAAATGGTATGTTGCCAGTTAGGGCATATACAGTAGTGTGGCGGTTTGTTGATTCATTCAATTTGAATAATCTTAGTATTATGATGGTTAATAATTCCCTCTGAGAGAAACACCAGTTCAGCGACTTTACTGTGTCACATGATAGTTTGATATTGTCATTCTCAGAGTGATATAAATTCAGCCTAGTGTACCATGTCAGTAAGATTTGTTTCTTTTTAGCTGTTCATTTTACCCCTCTGAACCCTGAGACAAAATCTGTAGTGCAGTTCTGGTTCAAGGAACTTCACAGTCTGAACTGTATATATAGAAATATGAACTGAAACTCTGCCGTTCTTCAGATAGGTGTTTATAGCACTGCACGTCATTTCCTCTCACATTTACCCAAGTTTGAATGTGCAATTGGGCTGAATGCTTGCATTTCATTTGCAACATATGTGCACTGAGCTCTCACTCTTTAGTCAAATTTCGATAGTAATTAATATAGGGTTGACCTCAGAGAAATAACTTCCCCTCTGTCTTGCAGTGACATCTCTTTTCTTCTCCGATGGCACAATGATAAATGAAATATTATGATATTTATTTATGGTGAATGTGGAAAATAGTCATAATAAAGAATCCAAACATTTGGCATTTTTATTAGTTTTAACTGCTTAGCCTGGGCCAACATGACTAAATAAATAACATATATACAGTGTGTGTATATATATATATATATATATATATATATATATATATATATATATATATATATTAAACAAAAAAAATGATAGTAGATGTTTCACAGTAACAGATATTTCTCTTAGAGTAGTGCCAAAAATGTCTACAACACTAATTTTAAATATTTAACCTTGTCCTTTAGATGAAAAGGTTTTTCAAATTTACAAATTTAGTCACATATGCCTCAATTTTTGACTGGCTTTCAGCAAATTCAAAATGTAACATTAAAGGGATAGTTCACCCAAAAAATGATCCCATGATTTACTCACCCTCATGTACAGTGGCAAGAAAAAGTATGTGAACCACTTGCAGAATCTGTGAAAATGTTCAAAATTTTAACAAAATAAGAGAGATCATACAAAATGCATGTTATTTTCTATTTAGTACTGTCCTGAGTAAGATATTTTACATAAAAGATGTTTACATATAATCCATAAGACAAAAAAATAGCTGAATTTATTAAAATGACCCAGTTCAAAAGTTTGTGAACCATTGATTCTTAATACTGTGTGTGGTTACCTGGATGATCTACGGCTGTTTTTTTGTTTTGTGATGGTTGGTTATGAGTCCCTTGTTTGTTCTGAGCAGTTAAACTGAGATCTGTTCTTCAGAAAAATCCTCCATGTCCTGCAGATTCTTCAGTTTTCCACCATCTTTTGCATATTTGAACCCTTTACAGCAGTGACTGAATGATTTTGAGATCCATCTTTTCACACTGAGGACAACTGAGGGACTCAAACACAACTATTAAAAAAGGTTCAAACATTCACTGATGCTTCAGAAGGAAACACGATGCATTAAGAGTCAGGGGGTAAAAACTTTTGAACAGGATGAAGAGGTCCAAATTTTTCTTATTTCACTTGAATATCAGTGCATCATGTTTTTTTCTGGAGCATCAGTGAATGTATGAACCTTTTTTAAAAGTTGTGTTTGAGTCCCTCAGTTGTCCTCAGTGTGAAAAGACGGATCTCAAAATCATACAGTCACTGCTGGAAAGGGTTCAAATATGCAAAAAATGCTGGAAAAATGAAGAATCTGCAGGACCTGGAGATTTTTTCTGAAGAACAGAGCTCAGTTTAACTGCTCAGGACAAACAAGGGACTCATGAACAACCATCACAAAACAAACAAACAGTCGTAGATCATCCAGGTAACCACACACAGTATTAAGAATCAATGGTTCACATACTTATGAATGGGGCTATTTTAATAAATTCAGCTATTTTTTTTGTCTTGTCGATTATATGTAAACATCTTTTATGTAAAATATCTTACTCAGGACAGTACTAAATAAAAAATAACATGCATTTTGTATTATCTCCCTTATTTCATTAAAATTATTAACATTTTCACAGATTCTGTAAGTGGTTCACATACTTTTTCTTGCCACTGTATATGACTATCTTCTTTCAGACAAACACAGTCGGAGATATATTTAAAGGGGTCATGAACTAGATTTTTTTATTATAATGTTTCCTGAGATGCACTTATAATGTTAATGATTTTTACATTAAAAATTGTCATAATTTAGAAATAAATGGCTATTTTCTACCCTGATTTTAGCCTTCTGTTTGAAGGGGCGTGTCTGCTGTGAGACTTCAGTGTAAACGCCCACTGCTGTGATTGGTTGACATCTTTGCAATTGAAATTTACTAAATTTTTACTATTACAGCTGTCGAAATTAACAAATTGAGAAAAGTGTTGATTAATGCATTATATGTAGATCTATTACTATCACATGTAAGGTTGCAGTGATGAGCACTGAGCAGATGATTGTTGATCATGTGAATGCAGTGATCTCGTCATTGCAATGCAATTTCTGCACTCTCGCGAAATGCTTTCACCATAACAAACAGTGCAAACACGATGTAAATACAGTAAGAGATTCATTGTGTAGTGTAAGAGCGTCACTATAACAGGAGTTTTGGCAAGTGTCCAGAAAAACTCATGCTGTGTGAGCGACAGCTTCAACCATTATAAAGAGAGTATTTTTTTTAAATAAAAATACTTCAGTCGCTGGTAAAATGTACAGTACAAACATGCAAGTCAGCACTGATGTGACTAGGACGTTCGTTAAAAATAAACTGAATCCATTTTTCTCTGACATTTGTATTAATGATACAAAGACCTCTTATATACCAAAAGACCAGGAAAAATTACCCCTTTAAAAATATCCTGGCTCTTCCCAGATTTATAATAGTAGCGAATGGAGCTCGAGATTTTGAAGCCAAAAAAAGTGCATCCATCTATCATAAAAGTAATCCATACGGCTCCAGGGGGTTAATAAAGGCCTTCTGAAGCTAAACCTTCCGGCAGACGGCCGTACCGGAGTCTTCCGGGGGAAAAGTGACCTCTGACGTATTGACAAACACGGAAGCACAGAGGATAGAGCAAAACAAAACACCGGTCACAAATTAGAAGTCTAAAATGAGAATTTTTAAAGAGAAATGTCAGAGGATTTCGATATAAGAGAAGAGGAGCTTGAGTTTGTTGCACAACTCTATTTGTTTGAACCACGAGAGGCTTCTAAGCTTACGCTACTCCTACGTCCCATGTCATGCTTTAGTTTATAAAGTTTTAAATATGGATATTTTTCTTTAAAAAAAAAACACTTCGCTTCAGAAGGCCTTTATTAACCCTCTGGAGTCGTATGGATTACCTTTATGATGGATGGATGTGCTTTTTTTGGCCTTCAAAATCTCAAGCTCCATTCAGTCCCATTATAAAGCTTGGAAGAGCCAGGATATTTTTTTAATATAACTTGTCTTCGTCTGAAAGAAGATAATCATATACACCTAGAATGGCTTGAGGGTGAGTAAATCATATGGTAATTTTCATTTTTGGGTGAACTATCCCTTTAATTGCAGTCCAATTAACTATTTTCATCTTGTCCATCCTTTTTTATATATATATAATTTCTGGGTTGCTCTGCATTGCATTTGGCCGGAAAACAGATGAAGTAAGCATCCCGTGAAAAACGGTCAATATCCCCCAAGATTTGAAATCTCATGCCATAGGTGTTGGGTTTCCCTTCTCCTGCCGGCTCAGCATCAGCAACACCGTTGCCATTAGCAACAGTGACTTCGCGTGCATCCATCGGTGTGTGTTGGAGCGGCGTGGCTCATGTCTGAGTCCCGTCACGTATCTGTGTGTGATTGAGTATGTCGTCTGGTCTTGTGTGGCAGTAACACATGCTACAGAAAGAGGCCAGTGTGCTAATCTGGCTTAGCGTGGCTTGAGCTAGCTGTAAACGCAATCTGAGGTCCTCTTGGGAGGGGCAGAGACACAGCAGCAGGCCAGGGAGGGTTGGGTTTCACTCTTTAATGTGTTTACGGTGTAAGATAACCTTGCCATTAAGGACAGCACGGAGGGAGGAGACGGGAGTCTCGTTCTGTGAAGCATCTTTCTCCTCTATAGGCACAGAGTCAGGTTAAGCTCACAGGTACTGCACGTACATCAAGCTTGTGGATTTCTGACGGACAGTAATGAGATGATTGCCGGATAGATCCGTGCAGAATGATAAGGTATGTGTAGCTGACAGAGCGTTCGGTGTGATTGTGGATATCTTGGTTTTTTTCAGTGTTCATAGTGGGAGTTGTAGTGGAAGTGATAATGTAGTGAACCTTTCATTGACTCTTTAACTTTATACTTTCAAATTCAGTGATTGACTTCTCTTAGAGGAAAGTAGTCTCTCTTATCATCCTCAGGCTTTCTTTTCATTGTCTGATTTGTCACATGGTTTCAATGGTCTTGATAGATTGTGCTTGTAGTCTTAAACTTAGCAGCAGCAAGCTTTAAATGTTTTCTATAGTTTAAGGAGATGAAGAGGTGATAAAATATCTTTTTACACTGGAGAAAGGGAGAAAAATAATGAAAAAGTTAAGTTTAGATGACTTTGATTTAATCAGCAGATGCTGAGTAAGTGTTTTCACTTTTCATTTATATGTTAATGGATGTTTAAGTGTCTTTTCAAGAGCAGAAATTGAATTCAAACCAAGTTTATTTGTATAGTGCTTTTCGCAATACGTTATTTAAAAGCAGCTTTAAATTAAAGAGGTTTGCGTTGTCATCTAGAGCTGAATATTGCTTTTTTCAGGCTTTGAATACATTTAAAGGATCAGTTCACTTCTGAATGAAAATTTCCTGATAATTTACTCACATGTCATCCAAGATGTTCATGTCTTTCTTTCTTCAGTCGAAAAGAAATTAAGGTTTTTGAGGAAAACATTCCAGGGAGCCATAACCGGGAACCCTTCTTATAACGCCTGATGTACTCGTTACATCATAAGAAGAATGGCATCCACGCTAATATTAATAATCGACATTCTCTAGGATCAAGTTGTGTTTTTATTTGAGTGGAGGAGCTTAAAGGGATAGTTAAAGGGATAGGGATAGTTCACCTAAAATTGAAAATTATCCCATGATTTACTCACCCTAAAGCCATCCTAGGTGTATTTCTTCTTTCAGAAGAACACAGTCGGAGATATATTTAAAAATATCCTTAGTCCTCTAAGGTTTATAACGTTTGTGAATGGCTGCCCACATTTTGAAGACAAAAAAAATGCATCCATCCATAAAAAATGAATCCATACGACTCCAGGAGATTAATAAAGGCCTTCTGAAGTGAATAGATGCGTTTGTTAATGACAAGTATCCTAATTTAAAACTTTATAAAGTAAAATAACAAGCTTCCGGCGCGAAAGCCATAGACATTCAACATGCGTCCAAAAAGCGTTAACTTCCGCTACGTAGTACACAATGCCATGACGTTCTACACAATGACATGATGTACTAAGTTATAGCGTAGGACGTAGCGTAGTATGTCATGGTGTAGTGCAGAACGTCATATAAGCTCGTTATTTTACTTTATGAAGTTTTAAATAAGAATATTTGTATTACACAAACACAACGATTCACTTCAGAAGGCCTTTATTAACCCCCTGGAATCGTGTTTTCTTTTTTTTTCTTTTTTTTAGGGATGGATGCATTTTTTTGTCTTCAGAATTTGGGCTACCATTCACAACCATTATAAACCTTGGAGGACTAAGGATATTTTTGAATAGAGATGCACCGATACTAAATAAGAAAAGACTCGCGCTCCGAGCTGCCGCCTGAACTGAGGCATTACAGCGTTCTGACACGTCACATTTAAGAGCGTCAAAACGCCATTTATTGTTTGAATTTTATGATAAAATGGACAGAATTTGAAAACTGAAACTTTAATTCTTATCAGAAGTAATAAAGCACAAATCTTTTTGCGATTATTGGATGGGATATATATATATAATATAGCCAGCAAAATATTTGCAAATGAATTGTGAATATTCAACATATTGCTGAGCCCAATGTTGACTTAGATTCTTTTTTTTTATCTTTACATATAATTAAAGTAGAAATGAGTTTAAAGTAGAAATCAGATTTTCTTACAAGAAAATGACCAATACTTTTCAGTATATATTGAATTATAATTGTATTCTTTAGTCACAATTCTCCCACTTTATCCACAATCTTGGATGAACTTTTTCACTGAGCTTTTTGTTATGTGTTTTTGTATGAGGATACATGCTGTGACACAAGTATTGATTTTCATTTACCGTCATTGATTTGAGGTGACACAAGCGAGTTTGGAGATGCAACAGGTTGAACTGTATTTATGCTGATCGTTCTTTCACATTAGGAGCATCTTAAATACCTTAAAATCTGTCTAGGTTGTCAGCTTTGCTAGGTTTCAGAACGAAGCTATTGTCTTGGCTTTGGTTTCTCCTCCAGGTTGATTTGGTCTGTGCGGGACGTGAGCTGAGACTGTATTGATGCAGACTGGATTTGTTCTAATGGTTACCCTCCCTCAGGATCTCTCCGGCCTCTCATCAGAAAAATGTTGTAAATTATTCATATGAGCCTCTTCTATTAAAGCGCACAGCCACACTGGCACTTACCCACAGGTCCGGCTCCTTTACATCAAAGCAGACCTGACGTTAATGGAGCAGCGTCTGCCGATGGCCACATTTGCCAGATAAATGTTAAAGGGCTGGATGGAGTAATGTGAATAATAGGAGGGAGTGATTGATTTGACCTTCACTGCCCTCTTGGATTGATATCATAAAACTCCTGTTTACTGTAGTCTGGCCGCTGATCTACCCGGAGCAATGGCAACTGGTGATGTGCTCTAGATTGAAAATAGATTATTAAAGGTGTAGTTTGCCCCTAAATAAAAATGCAGCCTCATTTACTCATCATGTCATCTATCTATCTATCTATCTATCTATCTATCTATCTATCTATCTATCAGTCATTCTGTCTGTCTATCCATCTATATTTATCCATCTTTCTGTCTGTCTGTTATTCTATCTATCCATCTATATCTATCCATCTTTCTGTATATCTATCTGTCTGTCTGTCTATCTGTCTGTCCTTCTATCTATCCATCTATATCTATCCATCTTTCTGTACATCTGTCTGTCTGTCTATCTGTCTGTCCTTCTATCTATCTATCTATCTATCTATCTATCATCAGTCGTTCTGTCTGTCTATCCATCTATATTTATCCATCTTTCTATCTGTCTGTCTGTGCTTCTATCTATCTATCTATCTATCTATCTATCTATCTATCTATCTATCTATCTGTGTATCTGTCTGTCTGTCTGTCTATCCATCTTTCTATCTTTCTGTCCTTCTATCTATCCATCTATATCTATCCATCTTTCTGTACATCTTTCTATCCGTCTATCCATCTATCATCTGTCCATCTTTCTATCTGTCTGTCCATTTATCTTTCCATCTACATCTATCCATCTTTATGTACATCTGTCTATCAGTCTATTCATTTATCTATCTTATCTATCTTATCTATCTTATCTATCTATCTATCTATCTATCTATCTATCGTTCCCTCTATCATTCTATCTATCTGTCTATTGTTCCTTCTGTCTATCCATCTTTCTGTCTGTCTGTCTATCCATCCATCTGTCCATCTGTCGTTCTGTCTGTCCATCTGTTGATCCATCGTTCATTTTAAATGGTCTTGCAGTGTGACGAATTAATTCTTCAAAGTACAAATATTTCATTTAGTTAAAAAATTTAGTAAAATAATACAAGGTGTCAAACCTGCATGCATAACAATTACAAAAGAATGATCAAAATGCCATTTAAAATAGCTTTATATTTAGAATGTCACACCACAGAGCATAACTTCCCAAAATATTTAATGCAAACTACCAACACACATGCCTTTTTAACTTTAAGTGTTTTTTTTTTTTTGTCCAGATTGTTGCTTTTGTTGTTTGCTTTTTGAAATGGATCTGCAGTGGTTCATATTGCTGCATGCATATGTTTGAGCATGTACTTGTGAGTATCACTATCTATTCACCATACCCCGAACTTCCCGATCTCACTCTTGCCCACAGTAGGTGCTCTTTACATCAAAGGTGAACGTGGTAAAGCACGGCTCCGCAAATACACCCTCAGCAGTCCGGGGGGAAAGGCATGTGAATTCTTTATGAGGCTGACCTGATTCCCGGCTGCTCCCTCTCCTCCTGTGTCTCATTTCCCATCGCGTCATCTTTGCTTTAGCATGAGCGTGTGCTAAGATTCCTTCTCTTTTACTGACTTGTTTGTGGTGGCTATGCCCCAATTGCAGGCGTTCCGGAGATGGGAGCCAAGCAGTCGGCGGTTGGCAACCTTCCCTTGAGTCAGTCGCCCACTCTGAAGAACATCCAGGAGGCCTATATGGATGGCGAGGACCAGAGGGCACGCGAGCTAATCCGTCTCTCCTGCGAGAATAACAGTGGAGGGGGACCAGATGGGGTGAGTTTGATCATTTTCCCACTTTGCTATTACGTTTTACTGAAAAATTATATAAAAACTGAAGGGAAGCTGGTGCATTGTGCAGTTCACCTGCTGAAGGACACGCATATGTTGCGCTTTGGAAGCTGCTACACTCAAAAGAATATTTAGGGCTTCATTTAAGATCTGTGTATTTGAATAAAATTTCCATCCATTTGGATTTCACAGTTTTAACATAAACCATCTAATAAACTTAATGCAATGTATATTTGTCAGAAGGGGTGTGACGAGACACTTTAAAGTTTTAAGATTGAGTTCACGAGAACGAGACGAGATTTTTGCACAGTATTTTTAAGAAATCCTCAATGATAAAATTCATGACTGGAAAAATAGTCTGCAGGTGCATGAAATGTTTTAACTAATCATCTTGAAATGAATGTCATTTCAGTTCTGCTTTCTGAGTATGATTTATCATATGCATAGAAAGACAATAATATACAAGCACTGTAAAACTCAACTGACTGGCTTCTCTCCTGTATAATTTCACATGAGTCTCTTAAGACATTACTGTACATGAATTATGAGCTTCCAGAACTTCTGATTGAGGCTGTGTGTGAACTCCTAATTGAACTCCTTTCCACAAATTGAACATAGAAATAAAAACAGTATAAATAACACAGTTTTTTCTTAGTCTTATTAAGTGCAATCAATAATTGCAACCATAATCAAAGCACTCTCTCAATATTCAAAGTGCAAACAGAGACCAGAGCTAAGAGGTGGTTACAACTACACAGCCCAGCAGGATAGGTTTGATATTGGAAGACAGGCTATTGTATGTAGCCTAATTTGCGCACATCAGGGAGCTCGCGTTTTACTTTCGCTTTCGCTGCAAGATAAGACATTTATCAAACGCTTAGGCTCTGCTGCGCAACGAATCCTCGCCATGGTCTTGTCAGTCATCTCGCCTTACTCTTGTCACATGATCAGTGAACTCTAATTCCTGCTGTACTGTGTGCGACTCTGCAGCTCGTGCTGGATGAGCAGAGTGGACGTTTACAATACTTTACAATTGACGTGACCGTTATCCAACTGAATTGAATGGTTTCTATTAAAAAAAGAAAAACGACAGTGGAGTAATGTAAATATAGCGGTGGCATATTCTATGCTAATTTCACCCTCACGTACCAACGTTGCGATATCGCGAGAGCTTTTCACCTTGACGAGAAATCTCATCACATTTTAATTTCGCAAGATCTCGTGGCACGTCACACCCCTATTTGTCAGTCATACATAAATGAAACCGCTAAGAAACGGGTAAGATTTATTTAATGGTACTAATAAACTGAATATGTTTTAAATACAAAATATATGGTTTATATGTTTAGCATCAATAAATCCATTTTTTTCAGTATCATACATTTTAACTAATTGAATATTGCTTGTTTCACATCTAGCCATAATTTAACCATGTTCATACTTTTTAACTAAATCAATGTAATTGATTTCACAATGAACAGATTTGTACTCATGTGAAAATATAATTATATGACAAAATAAAATAAAATACATGCAAATAGTTAATAAACTATGCCATGATTTTTTTGAGAGCAGAAATTTGTTTCTTACCTCTTTCATTTATGTATGACAGACAAATAAACATCGCAGTACGTTTATTAGTTGGTTTATGTTAAAACTGTGTGATCCAAATGAGTTTTAAAAACTCAAGTATGGTTTTTCGGCATGAAAATAGCCAAAGAAGCTGACAAACAAACTTATAACTCATGCAATACTGAAAATGCCAACATGCTAATGCCAAAAAACTCTATTTAAATCAATTCAGAAGGAGCTATTTATATCATGTACAGAGTTGTTGCTCATGTAAAATGGTCTAAATTATAATTATAATTGTTTTTTAGCAGACACTGTTTATAAAATCAACTTACAGTCCACTCGTTACAAGGACATTTATGTGCAGCAAACTGGGGTTGCTTGTAAAACTCTCTGCCGTGATGCTAGGTTGTTGTAAGTTGTGAGGGTGTGGTGCTTTATTGTAAACAAGTGCTTAGAAAAGCAATAACGCATTCTTCTCAACAAGTTCATTTAGCTCAAATAGTAGAGAGCGAGAAGTCATTAAGGGATGCATGAACTGAAAAATATCACTTGAATGCGGTGCAATGGATAAGAGCATCTGCCAAAATTAAATGTAAATATAAAAGGTCAAGGTCATGGGTTTGATTCCTAGGAAATGCAGGAACTGAAAAAATGTGTCTTGAACGCAATGTAAGTTGCTTTGGGTAAAAGCATCAAATGCATAAATGTAAACTGCATGATTTGAGGTGTCATGCCTGGAGCACAAAGGATGCACGATGAGTTAAACGCCAAAGTTTTATAGAGAGAATTAGAGTGTTTTGCAAATTAAAAAACCTAAGTATGAGCAATAGTCCAGTATCAGGCTTGGCTTTGCATAAGATTGCATTGGCTTTTCTGATCTGTGTTGGCTGGGAAAATGTGAAACCCTTGATACTTCTCACATAGACACATAATGCAGTACTAAAAGAGGCTGTTAACAAATATTAAACTTCACAGCTTTTTTCACACTTGCTTCTCAGTTTCACCCTTAATGTGTTGAAAAATACAGTGCACACATTATGTTTTTTCAAAACAGAAACCCATGCCATAGACCTCCTACTCAAAACACTACAATGGCATGTGTTTACAGTTTGTGATGCTGATAAGGTATTTCTAATGGTATACTGATGTGTTTTAACATGTTAAAACATGTTTTGGCCTCTAAGTCTACTCTAGCCATCTGTTTGGGTGTAACAATTAAACTAAAACAGTGTTTTGAAAAGCAGCAACAAAACAAGCTTAAGTCATTTGGATTTGACGAGGTGATTGTACAGGTGATTGTTTTTCTAAATTACAATACTTCCTCCTATCATAGCTTAATATGCAGAAAAAACTGCAAGTAAATCTTTTGCATGTTGATTTCCCTGTTATATGTAAACACTGACAATGATCTGTTTGTTTAAACCACCTGCCATGTTACCATCTGGCTCAACCATGTTACCATCTGGCTCAACCAATGGCGTGAGTTTGGTGCAGCCATTTTGTTAGTTTGACAAAACAAATTTATTTGATATTTTTTTATAAGCAGTTGCCTAGCAATCATTGGGAACACCTAAACAACCACCTTCTTAGCATTCAGAACACATTTGCAATTTTGGTTACACTTTATTTACTTTAGATGTAGATACATTGTTCTTACTATAGAGTTACTGTTAGGGTTTGGTTTTAGGGTTGGTTACTTGTAGTTATGTATAATTTACTTTAGTAAGTACATATAGTAATGTGTAACTACATCAAAATAAAAAAAAATTTGCAGTACCACAGATATCTCAGTGTATAATATAATATAATATATAATATAGCCTATTCTGTGTGCAAGCTTGCAGCAAAGGACCGGCAAAAGTAATGATTATGAATGTGTTGGGATTATTTATTAATAAAGTAGTGTTTTCTGAGTCAGTGTCGGCTGCAAAGATGAAGTTGACGATGCTGACCCATCTCAGCAGTATAGTGGATGCTCCTTTAGAGAGAAATACACCTTTCATATGGATTACATAAGCAGATAGCAAAACTAGACTGTCAGTACACAGAAGTGTGTGTGTTTACGTGTGTGTGTTCATGGACACAAAGAACTGTGGTTCTACTACTAGAATCTTTATAGGACATCAGCCATCTTGGTTGAGTTTACTGGAGAACAAGGACTTGAAAAGGCGGACAGCTTGCACCTGTTAGGCCTTGATAAGGATCTTGGAAATCTTCAGAAAGTTACAACTTGCCTTAATCAAAAAGGTGACCTAATTTCTGTGGTAAACAACAGGAGTGTAAAAGACTGATCAGTTGATTGCCTCTTTGAATACTGATACGTCAGCAGAAGCCCAGAGCTGAGCACACCTTTGTTTGAAAGCTTGTGATTATTGTATTTTATACTTTCATTTCAAGTTTTATTTGCTTTTATATTTTGCTTTTATATTTGAGGCTTTGATTTAAGTGTTTTAGGACTTTATGATAGAACATACCACAGAGAAATCTTCTGACCAAATATAATTTAGGCCAGATTCTATTTACTTTACCTAACCTGAGATTAATAAATAAAAAGGTTGAAAGTGTTGAGATCAAAGTACACACCGCAAAACAATGGTAATATATTTTTTTATGGTACTCCAAAAAAAAAGAAAAAAAGTCCTAATCCATATTATAAATCAACTATATTGCATGGTAACAATTTATTTTAAGGTGACGTAGCTACACGTTACTACATGTACTTACTATAGTAATAACAGTAAATTATGCATAATTACAAGAAACTAACCCTAAACCAAACCCTAACTCTGTAGTAAGTACATGTAGTTAATTAATTCTCAGTTACTTATTTGGATAAGTACAATGTAACTAAGTCACCTTAAAATAAAGTGTAACCGATTGCTTCTATGGTTATAGTCTGTGATTAAAAAAGACGCAAGGCAGAAAACATTAAATGTGCCGTATGTAATATTGATAGCTAGCTATTGAAATAGGCACTGCAGTCCAAATTCAAAATATTGGAGAGGGTTGTTTCTCCCGCCGCTCCTCCTCAGACTCGGCGCTCACGCGGGTTGCCAGATTGAGGACACGCAACAGGACCGAGCGGAATTGACAATGGAAGGCGAGGAGACTTTCACACTGTAAATTGACGAGTTGATTTATCCGCGTTACGTTATATCCGTTGATAGAGATTTTTAGATGGATACCGAGGCTTTTTAGGTTGGGTATTTTCTGCGATCTCTGCCCTAGTTTGTTTGCTGGCTTCTAAGGCTACAATACACTGCGTTTTCCGCCAAGTGGCAACCTGGGGTGTCGAAATACTATTGGGTAAATTGGCAGTGGGCGGGATCACACAGACCAAAACAAAAACAGACATTCCGACACGGAACACGCATTTCAAAGTAGAATAACCGGCTGTAGCTTTGTTTTTCTGAGAAACAAGTATGTGAACTTTAGCATGTTTGCTAAATCACTGCAAACATTTTATGGTATTTTTGTGCTTTAGTACATTCAAAAAAATTACATACGGCACCTTTAATTACAAGGCGTGTTTATTTCTTAAAAGGCTTTGTTCACAGTGATTACAGATGACATTACAGCATGCGGTCAGTGAGTGCGCAGTGATACTGCTCTGTAAATGCTGTAACAGGTCTCTAATGAGGTCACGAGTGATTGATGGTGTGACTGTAATGGCTTCTAACTGGCCATCAGTTAACAAACACACATCTGATCCTCCGCTTCTGCCTCCACGCTCTTCACATTAGTCCCGTTCAATCGCAGGCGGAATCAGTTTGTTATCGAGCTTACTGGTCTCGGAGATTAGAAATGTGTGTAATATATAATGTATTTCAATATTTCTCTGTGTTACCGTAAAACACGTGATCTACGGTCAGAATGAAATGCTCCATATGTGTAGTGTACACTATATACTGTTTTTAAAAAATAGAATTTTAAACACCATATGATTTCATTGCGTTGGATGTTTAATTTAGCAAGTGACATAAATAAAAAATGGCTATTTACCTATTTATTCATTTAGCAGACAATTTAATCCAAAGCAATTTACAAAATTGGAATAAAAATGCAAAAGGAAAAAAAAAGCTTTGTATTTTTCATAACAAAACAATTTTTTTTTTTTTTTTTTTTTGCATTTTGTGTAAAACCTTTTTAACTAAGTTCATCAAATTACTTAAGATAGAGATATTAAAAATAAATCACACTTGATTTAACTTATGGTTCATTCATGTAGCAAATTAGCTCAAAATAAATATAATAATTAATCATAACTAGTTAATTATAACTATTAATTATAAAAATTTGGATCAGTTAATAAAATTAACTTAATGTAATAAAATTAATATTACAATCAATTAACCTGTTTGGCCAATGTTTATTAATTCTAAGAAATGTTCATTTCCAGGTTATGGGAAATAACAATCTTATTGTACAGTACTACTCAGAGCATGTAGTCAGGATCGGCATAATTAGGGACTCCAGTATATAAGCATGAAACACGGACAACTTTACGTGTGACATGAACAAGACTTTATTAACTAGACCAGGGGTGGGGAACGTTGATCCTGGAGGGCCATTGTCCTGCAGAGTTTAGCTCCAACCCTGAAAAAAACACTCACCTGCCTGTAACTTTAGTAATCCTAAAGTCCTTGATTAGCTTCAGGTGTGTTTAATTAGGGTTGGAGCTAAACTCTGCAGGACAATGGCCCTCCTAGATCAACGTTCCCCACCCCTGGTCTAGACTAAACACTTAACTACTCTATCATTCACACACATACATGCATACAGTTTACCAAGGGAAAGAGAGAGCTGAAGCAGAATACAGGAAAGCAAGAAGTTACAGCATTGTTTTCAATTCAGCAGATCAACAGCCTTGAGCAAACCATCAGTTTAGTTCTAACATGCCCTTCTTTAAAAGGGGTAAGGATACTCAATATATCAAATAATGAGACTAAGTTTGATACTTTCATGTCTCGCCCATTTGAATTAAAAATGTCCTGATGCAATTTGTGGAGGCTCCTGTTGAATCTTTGCTGATATTGTCTTGATGAAAGAGAACCATTTGGATTCAGAGGACCTTTGGTGAATGGAAGGTCCAGGCCGGAGCCTGGCACAAGCTTGGGGTTTCTTAGAAGCTTCTAGCTTCTTAGCATCATCTTCACATCAGCATTTTTCAGTAAAAAAAAGAAGAGCACTGTGATCTGGTGATCAGTGATTGAGCCAATAAGGAGTTTTCCCTTCGGAGGGAATCTTTTGTTTCCCGTCTTTGTTCTGTAGCAGGATATAAGCATAAGACACTGGATGAATGAGAGAAGAACCTTCTAGATTCTTATAATACTAATGTGTCACAGTGTTAGTAACATGTAACATAAATTACCAAATAGGAAACGAAAGTTGGAGTCCATAGATAACTAAAATCACATGGGTAGCATGTTTGGTAACTATAAATTTGCAAACATTAATACCAAAATAGTTCAAAAAAGAGAATTAATACATAGAATAAACCCTATAAAAGGAAAATCATAAGAGGGGAAAATATATAACCGCATGAGAAATGTATAAATGTGTATCCGTTTATACATTTCTCATGCGGTTATATATAGAATATATAGGATTAAGAGGGTTTATTTGTCCTTCTCAGAAAGAATGAAGTCAGAGTCACAAAATCCTGACAGTCATAAAAAAGTTCTTATCAGTTTTCTTGTGTCCTGTAACAGGACACCTAGTTCTGTCTGTGTGTTAAGCTTCATTTGGGATGCTAGTTGCAGTTTAGGGGGATGGGTTCACAGAACTTTGAGAGAGTGAGTTTCTGGATTATTCATTAAATATGATGAATAATTGTGTGTCTGATTTGTCCAGACGTTATATTCATCACACAGAGAGTGGAAGTTCAAGTTATTTTTATTTTAAAATTATATTTTAATTTAGTTATACATTTTAGACATTTTTATATTTTATTTATATCAAGTTTTTTATATGTAATTTATTTATAATTTAGTTTTTTTTTTTTTTTTGGTACATATTTTTGCATATTTTTTTCCTTTTTTATGAAGCTTTAAATATAGCTGCTCAATGGAATTTCAGAAATTAGTTCTGCAATATTTGTCTGTAAAGCTGTTTTGAAACAGTGTACATTGTGTAAAGTGCTATATAAATAAAACTGACTTGAAGCTGAGTGCATTGTGGGACATGTAGTCTTCTGCTCAGTGTGTGCTGTTGTATGCTGCATCTTCTGGGAATATACAGTAGTAGATCATCCAGGTATTCCAAATTGTATTCTGCATACTGCAGGAATAGTAGTTTTCAATTGTTAGTTATAAATTGTCTTGCACTTACTTTCCCTCACCCTCATTCAGAGATTCAGAGATCAGTGGGGGAAAAAGCCAGTAACAGAATGAGGAAGTGTGTACTTACATTTAAACTTTAGTTTTTAGCTGACGTGACTCTTGCAACAGCTGTTTTGCCTAAAATTAAATCTCATTTTGCAAGTGAAAGAGTATGCAATAGCATATTAGCATACTACTCTTACTAATCCACTACATTTGTCAAAATATGCATCCATGGCAAACTTTAATGAAAACTGTTTCCCATAGTTCAGTGTGCTCTACTCTGCATGATTTTCCATTCCGAGTGTGACGAATGAATCGTATTAGTATTCCATTCTCAACATAGCCAAAAATGGTGGTCTGATCATCGTATTTTAAACACCAGGTTCATGATGGACAACATGAATTATTACATATTTGATCAATGTTTAGATGAGCTTAATTGCTACATAATATGCTTACAAATATGTGTACGATTTTTTTTTTTTTGAAAGAAATTAATACTTTTATTCGGCAAGGACACATTAAGTTGATCAAAAGTGACAGTAAAGACATTTATAATGTTACAAAATAATTCTATTTCAAATAAAATCCTGAAAAAAATGTATCACTGTTTCCACAAAAATGTTAAGCAGCACAACTGTTTTCAGCATTGATAATCATATAAAGGATCATGTGACACTGAAGCGTGGAGTAATGATGCTGGAAATTCAGCTTTGATCAGAGGAATAAATTACATTTTACAATATATTCATGTAGAAAACAGGTATTTTAAATTGTAATAATATTTCACAATATTACAGTTTTTACTGTATTTTTAATTTAAAAAATACAGCCTTAGAGAACATAAGACACTTCTTTCAAAAACTTATTGACCCCAAACTTTTGAATTGTTACTGGAAGACAAAAGTTACAAACTAAACTATCCTTTTATTTAGTGTAATCTGTCATTTGAGAAGGTGAAAAGGTGAGAAGGTGAATTACTGCCACCTAGTGCTATTTCTCTATAAACAGATACTGTATGTGGTTTCACAACATACATTGATTTTTCAGTATTGAGACAAAAAGTACATTTTATATATATATATATATATATATATATATATATATATATATATATTTTTTTTTTTTTTTTCTTTTTTTTTTTTTTTAACAAATCTAACATTCACTTTAAGAATGAGTTGATAGTACTCTTTTTGAGCCACAGCAATGACATACCTGAACTCAAGTGGTCATCTTTTATAAACCTTTTGGGAGTGTGTGCACAGTTGTGGTTTGTTTTAAAAAAGAAGACACTTGGAGCTTAATTTTCAAGCTTCAGAGTTAATATAAGTAAAAAAAAAAAAAAAAAAAAAAAAAGGTACTTATGCTGGTAACACTTTACAATAAGGTTTATTAGTTAAACATTAGTTAATGTATTAACTAACATGAACTAACCATGAGCAATACATTTGTTACTGTATTTACTAATCTTTGTTAATGTTAGTTAATGAAAATACAGCTGTTCATTGTTTGTTCATGTTAGTTCACAGTGCATTAACTAATGTTAACAAGATTTTAATAATGTATTAGTAAATGTTGAAATTAATATTAACAAAGATTAATAAATGCTGTACAAGTGCAGTTCATTATTAGTTCATGTTAACTAACTACTAATGTTAACTAATGAACCTTATTGTAAAGTGTTACCCTTATGCTGAAGTATAGTGGTATGGAAATGGTTTTTGCAAAACGTCTTTTTTAATTAAACAGATTTATCTGTTTTATTGTTTGTGTGTGTGTAGCTGGAGCTACTGTGTTTGGCTGCTCAGAACGGTGACGTGGACGGCGTTCGGTTCTTGCTGCAGGACGCACGGGTTGTGGTTCCACAGGAGCCCAGCGAACGTAACCCTGCCGTCTTAGCGGCACATCACGGACATCAGGTGTTGGTCCGAGAGCTGCTGGACTCCATACCACGTGAGCAGAAACCAAAATCCACTTCCTTAAAGTCAGCATGAAATCAAATTTGTCAATATTGTGGTATTTATTAAAAATGCCACAATATTGTGATGTTATGAGGTTTGACTGACAGTTTGAGGATCCAATGGAGTTACGAGATTTAGCTCTTTTTAATACTTTTCGTTGGTTAAATATTTGCAAAAAGCACAGACATAAAGGTTAACCAATAGTAATGATTTATGAAAAAAAAAAAAAGAGAGAAATATGGAGATACAAGGTTTCCACCCTACAGCAATGCTATGATTTGACGGTACATGATATTGAAAAGAACAAAAATTATTTTTTTTTTTGGTATTACATATATCAAAATATGATGATTTTCTCCACTTCTGAGACAACGTTCTTTTTCTTTAGGTCCGTGTGTCCGTAAGGATCTGCTGAAGTGGATGTTGGCTACGGCGTGCCAGGAGGGTCATTTAGAGGTGGTGAAGCTGCTGGTTTATACGTACAATGCTGATGCCGAGGACTGCGCAGTGAATTCAGGAGATTTTGCCATGATCACTGGTTTGCCCCTGTACGCTGCGGCGCAGGCAGGTACTGTAGGCTTCTGCTCATCATATATTTCACATTATTAATACAAAGACAATAGAGTCTAACAGCGAACGCCCACTCTTTCAGCGGCACTGGTTGTGCCACTTTCGATAAAGGATTAGTTCACTTTCACATGAAAATTAGCCCAAGCTTTACTCACCCTCAAGCCATCTTAGGTGTATATGACTTTGTTCTTTCTGATGTGGATGGAAGCACTTTCTTCAGCTCATACTCGTGACCCATGTTCACTGCCATTATAAAGCTCGGATACGTCAGGATATTTATTAATATATCTCCGATTGTGTTCATCAGAAAGAAAAAATCATATACACCTAGGATGGCTTGAGGGTGAGTAAAGCTTGGGCTAATTTTCATTTGAAAATGAACTAATCCTTTAAAGCGCTATAAGCCATGAACCAAGCCAATCAGCTGCAAGGTGAATCACAACATTACAAACTTTGATTTGAAGCTAAAAAAAGTATTTGAAAATCTGACAAAAAACTACAATCCCATGAAGCATTGTGAACAGCATAATCAAAAAATAATGGAGATATATAAAACTACTCATTTAAAAACATTAATTATACAAAAACGATATATTTTAAGTTTATTGCAAAATATGCACATATATACCAATTTTTTTTGAATATCTATCTATCTGTCTGTCTGTCTGTCGTTCTATCTATCTGAATGAATCTAATCAAACTTTATGGTCATGAACTGCACACTGGGCCTGAAAAGTGAAACCAGGGGAATTTTGACAGTGTTCAGGTTTCCCGCTTTGATCCAGCACACGCATATGCACTTCCTCCATTACACACACTTCCTCTTTCAGCACAGAGGTGTGGAGAAATAAAGCAAAAGTTCTTCCTGGTTTAACTCAAGTGTGTTTTCTCCTCTCAGGAAATACAGAGGTTGCATGTTTTCTGCTGCAGAATGGAGCCGGTTTCTCCTCGTACACCCTGATGGATCATGCAGACTTCAGCAAGCAGCTGCTCAGACAGCGCCTCCTGCAGGACAAAGACACGCCTGCGGATGGGAGACTGCTGCAGGTGAGACTGATTCACACTCTTGACTGACCGAATTATTTTAAGATCAGCGCTGGACTCATGAGCAATGCTGCGACTTCGTTTTACAGAAGTTTTACAATCAGTGCTAGTTCCTCTTTATAAATGTATTACTCACACACTGGACGAGACTTTTGATACCTGTGCATAAACACTATCTATCTATCTACCTGTGTATAAAAGTGTATATTTTAGTATTATATACAATTATATTATTCAGTCTATTTATACTATAATGAGAGTTAGTTGACATGTAGTTGCAAAGTTACTTTCAATGTCTAAAGTGGGATAAAGTGTTACTTTTTTATTTTTCTTAATTTTATTGCTATATTGAATTGCATTATATTTAATTATATTATCCTGTACTATGTATATATGTGTTTTTTTTTAATTCTATTTTGTATTTTACTCATTTTCTTATTATATTATATTATTTTATTTTATTATATTATTGCTAAATTTACCATTTTTTGTACTGTCAACATTCACAGTAGTAATGTATTATGAACAATCCCGATATGATTTCGCAAGGATTCTTTAATCATCACTTCTTTAACTCTGTGTCAGGAAAATCTGTTTCACTTTCCTCGTCCACAGGCTGTACAAGTTGAGTGGTCAGGACTGAAGCTACCCTGGCTGGATCTGGACTGGTTCATGGACGTATCGTCTCGGATCACAGTTCTGGATCTGTCTCATAACTGTCTGTGCTCGCTGCCGTCTGTGGTGCCCTGGGGTCTGATACACCTGCGCTCGCTCAATCTCTCCCACAATCAGCTCAGAGAGCTTCCCACCCCAGCGTCATCGCAGGAGATCATCTGCAGCAGGTCCGTAAGGCTTCCAAACACCGCTCAAAAACCAGGAATATCAACACATTTTAGAACTGGAATAGTCATTCTAGTTAGTGTTTCATTATCCTCATACCTGAAATATTTTTGGCTAGTAAAATTACTTTTCTGAGTGCACTTAAAACGACTAAAAAAAAACCTTATCTAGTAATCACAAATTGGAAAACTTGAAGTGAAGTATCAACTGTGTCTCAGATGTTTCTCCTAAAAGTTCATATCAGTGTTGTTTTAGTATTATTTATATAATATTATTGGTAAAACTTTACAATAGGGTCTAATTTGTTAACCTTAGTTAATGTATTAACTAACATGAACATAACAATGACCAATACATTTGTTACTGTATTTACTAATCTTTGTTAATGTTACTTAAAGGGTTAGTTCACCCAAAAATGAAATAAAAATGTCATTAATTTCTCACCCTTATGTCGTTCCACACCCGTAAGACCTTCGTTCATCTTCAGAACACAAATTAAGATATTTTGATGAAATCCAATGGCTCAGTGAGGCCTGCATAGCCAGCAAGATCATTTCCTTTTTCAGTGCCCAGAAAGCTAAAGACAGTTTAAAACAGTTCATGTGACTACAGTGATTCAAACTTAATGTTATGAAGCGACAAGAATCATTTTTGTGCGGCAAAAAAAAAAAAAGCAACTTTATTCAACAATATCTAGTGATGGGCGATTTCAAAACACTGCTTCATGAAGCTTCGAAGCTTTACGAATCTTTTGTTTCGAATCAGTGGTTCATCATGTGATTTCAGTAAACAAGGCTTCATTACGTGTTTCGAAATTTCAATAGTTCGCTTGACTTTGGCAGTTTTTATTCAAAACTAAAGATTCGTAAAGCTTCGATGCTTCATGAAGCAGTGTTTTGAAATCGCCCATCATTAGATATTGTTGAATAAAGTCGTTATTTTGTTTTTTGGCGCACAAAAAGTATTCTCGTCGCTTCATAACATTAAGGTTGAACCACTGTAGTCACATGAACTGTTTTAAATATGTCTTTAGTAGCTTTCTGGGCATTGAAAGTGTTAATTGTCTTGCTATCTTAATTTGTGTTCTGAAGATGAACGAAGGTCTTACGGGTGTGAAACAACATGAGGGTGAGTAATTAATGACATTATTTTCATTTTTGGGTGAACTAACCCTTTAATAAAAATCCAACTGTACATTGTTTGCTCATGTTAGTTCACAGTGCATTAACTAATGTTAACAAATACAACATTTGGTTATAATAATGTATTAGTAAATGTTGAAATTAACATTAACTAAGATTAATAAATGCTATAGAAGTTTTGTTAATTCTTACTTCATGTTAACTAAAGTAGTTAATTAATATTAACTAATGAAACCTTAGTGTTATCATATTATTAATATTTTGATTTAGCTTTTATTTGTATTTTTCAGTTTTCAGATTTTTATTTAGGTTTTAGTGATTTTGATATATGCTTTTGTCATTTTTCTTACTTTTGGCTTTTTAAAAATATATACATTTCTATTTAGTTGTATTGTTTTTTATATTTCAGTTTAAGTAATTTTAGTACTTCAGCTTATTTCAGTTAATTGCCAAGGCAACATTTTTTTAAGTTTAAATTTTTCAAGTTTTCATCTAATATTCATTGTTATTTCAGCTTTATTTCAATTAACAAAAACGATTTTTACTAGTTGTATAATAGTTTTTAGAATAGTAATCGTTTTATATCTCTGACTTTGATATATTGACAAATCTAAGCACTGTATGAGACGCTGTTGAAATCTCTTCTGAAGCTCTAGAGGAAACCTGATGAAAAGCCCAGATTTGACCAGCATGAATAATGTGAGCTGTTTTATGCTGGTCTAGTGCTGGTTTAGTCGGTGGACCAGTGTAGTTAGAAAAACCTAGCTGGTGAATCTGGTCAACCATATGCTGGTCTTCAGCTGTGACATGTAAGATTACTGTGGTCTCTTTCTCTGGAGGAACATCTGAGAAGCAAGACACATAAACAAAAGTCTCCATTCAGTCTCAATGCTGTCTAGGAGAAACAATTGAGATATTAAAGAGCTCATTTGTGATTTTTCTTGTTCACATACTAAAGTTGGCCACAAAAAATTTCTTTAGTTGACGTGCCTCATGTAAGTTGAATGTAATCAGCAGGTCTATTTTAGCATTTTAAATCCAAATGTTTTGCCCCAAATTCAGCACAGGAAATGTGAAAAAAATCTTTCTCTCTCGCTAATAACTCCTCTTTTGTCCATGTCTTCTGTAGATTATCTCATGTGAATTTCTGTGACAATGAGTTGGAGTGTCTCCCTGTCGGCCTGCTTCATCTCGGCCAGTTGAAATGGATTTCTGCAGCCAAGAATAAACTCACCAGCCTCTTCAACATCCCTAATGGTACACACACAAAGACACTCCCTATCAGCTTCAGCCACATGCACAGATCTTTGCTTTAGCAGTATAGACAACATATTCTTTAGGATGGCATTAACTACTCAATCGCACACACTCTGTTTGTTTTATCGCTCACCTACAGCGGTTTCAGGAGTTCGATTCAGGATCACTTTACTGCACTGGGACTTTACTTGAAATTAAAATGTTTATTTCCTGCTCCTTAGCAGACATTATTTTCCTTTCATCAGGCTTTTAATGCATGAATTCATTTAAGATAAGTGTGGCTTAAGTCTCCACTTAATAGTATATCTACTATTTTACCATTTAATTCAAACCTCAAAACCAAAATGTCATTCATGTCGAACAATTTGCTTGAATAGGTGCTCCTTCACAATGAATGACACTAGCTTCCTAACATATTCTTTCTCTTTTTTGCCTCTGTAGTAAACACTTGATTTTGCACATTATTTAATTCATGTAATGAAAACAGCAAGTATACAGTTACTCTGAATGGTTGTTCAGCATTACATGGTTTTAAGGGGTTATCATCGCAGATGTGTATTAGTATGAACAGGCGTTTTTCTGCTGCAGGCACTAACTGGATCGGCCTGCGTAAGCTGCAGGAGCTGGACGTGTCCGATAACAGCCTGACGGATCTTCCCTCCTCCATACTGCACTGTCTGAAGGCCCTCAGCTGTCTCAATGTCAGCAGAAACAAACTCACCAGCTTCCCGGATCCCTGGGCCTGTCCTCTGGTGTGTTACTGCTGCAAACACAATATAATCACACGTGTTTAGTGCAGTCTATAGGGCTCGAGAACCTAAATTTTTAGCAACATATTTTTAAAGGAAGGTATGATTTTGTTTTATTGTTTTGCTGTTTATTTTATTTGTGTTTTTATTATTATTTATTTTATTATTTTATTAATTATTTGAATGTTTTCTTATTTTATTGTTTTGTTGTTTTTTTGTTCTATATTTTATTTTATATAATTTTGTTGTTTTTATTTGATTTATTTATTTGCTTTGTTTTTATGTATTTGTTTTTATGAGGTTATTGTCATTTTTATTATTAATTGTTTTTATTTTAGTTTTTTTTGTTTTGTTTAATTTATTTTATCATATTATCATTGTTTATTAGCATTTTTTTAATTATTTTGTTTTATTTTCTTTTAGACGACCAAAATATTAAAAATAAAATAATAAATATGGAACTGAAAATGTGCATTTTAATGCAGTTAAATACATAAATGTATTTACGAAAACTAACAGCAGTTACAATCAAAGGAAACAAAATGTTGCATGAATTTCACAGTTTTGCATTTTGGGTTAAATGAATGCCATAGTTATGTACCATGGTATGATGGATAGCAGTACTAATAGATAGTAGATACATCAATAAATATCTTGGTACATTTTGTTAGAATATTAGAATATGATGATAATCAGGGATAATTTCACCCCACAGAAAATCTGCAAAGCTTCAAACAACCAGATCGAGGTTCTTCCCGACACCATCTCCATCTTCTGGAAGACTCATCTGAGGGAGGTGGACTTCTCTGAGAACGTCCTGAAGGAGCTGCCCTCCTACATATTTGAGCTGGAGGTAAGGAGCACCCCTGCTAACAACTCAACTAGTGTGAACCAGACCACCATTTTGACTGAAGAACATCTTGAACCATTATTCCCCCCCCCCCCCCCCCATTTGTCTGGACATTGTATCTAAATCAGCATAAAATTCTTATACATCTTTTTACATTTTAATTAATTTATCATAGCTTTTGCATTGTGGTACTGAGAATTTCTGAGGGAAATGTGCTTAACTAAACTACCCTTTTTTTCTGTCAGCAAACTATAATTTCTTGCTTTTGAAATATAGTGAAATATGGACATCAGGCATGTTTCTGACAGGTTTCGTGAGATTCTCCCTCTAACATCCTGCTCAGATCCTTTAATTCATTTGGGAAGAGTTTGTTTTCTTGGATTTGAGATGGCCAGTTTCTTTGGTCTAACAGCACTCAGTTTCTTTTGTCTTTACCTCATGGTGGCGCTCTTCTCACAGTAAAGGTCATTTGTAGCACATCTGAATGATGGTGGGATTTCCTTCTGTATCTCCTTCATGGTGATAGATACCAATGAATCAGGAAGAAAGTGCAGGGATAATAACAGTTTTTTACACTAGTAAGTTTGTAAGACACCAAGTGTGTCATGAAGTGTTTCCAAACGTACGGCAGAACAGCTCGGGGATTTTATAGTTGTTGAGTTTTTATTAACTTCACTGTCAGTTTCACAACTGGCAAGATGTCAACACAGCCAACGACAGAGCGAGAAATAGAGATTGCAAACTAGAGAGCTTAAGAAAGTGTATAAGAAATAAGGGAACAGGTGTTTCTTGATTTAAAATTCAATTTAATGCTCGAACAGTTTGACTTTAAAATCTCTGCTCTTTTAAATACTAAATATTTATGCAGTCTCTGAGCAAAGACGATGATTACACAGTGAAGTACGAGTCAAAACTGACAATGTATAAGGATATCACACTTAAACAAACAGACACTGTGTGTTTAGATACAGATAACATGTTTAGGAGAAGGTGAGCCTCACTGATTTGAACAAACCCCTAAACTTAAATACTTAACTTCTGCATGTAACTCGTCCCATTGTTTGTGCTACAGATGTTGTTGATTCCTCAAATCATGCAGCCTGAGAAGAGGTGTTCTGTTTCTCTTTTCTCTTGATGGACAAAAAATGGGCAAAAAAAATAAAAAAAATCGCATGGACTTGCATAGAGACATGAGTGTGGGCTCTTTTGACTTGGACCACAGACAGACCACCCAGAATGCCCTAGCAACTTCATAGCAATGCTCTGGCAACCTCAAACAAAAACCTCTAGCATCGTGGTGGCAAGCTTTGCTTTGGATTACACCATTCACATTTTCCTATTTTGTTTGATTCTTTTTATTTTATATATATATATATATATATATATATATATAGAGAGAGAGAGATTTATACATTTTTTATTTTTTTCATTTTATTGTCGTTTTTTATTTTATGATTTCATTATTATTTTATTTCGTTTTTTATTTTTGTTTTTATTTTAATATTAGTTATTTTTATTATTAATTATTATTATTATTATTATTTTTATTATTTTGTTGTATTTCTTTTTTTTATTTCTTATTTTGTGTTTTTCTGTTTTATTCTTATTTTATTTTATTATTTTGTTGTATTTCTTGATTTTTATTTTTTTTTAATTTCTTATCTTAGTTTGTGTTTTTCTGTTTTATTCTTATTTTATTTTATTATTTTGCTGTTGTTTTTATATTTTATTTTATTTTCATTTTATGATTTCATTTATTTGAATTTTTAATATTACTTATTTTTATTATTAATATATTGTATTATTTTGTTGTATTTCTTTATATTTCTTATTCTTTTTTTGATGTTTATTTTATTTTTTTAATTTTATTTTACTTTGCAGAGATTTATTAGTAGTCATTTAAGGGTAGTAGGCATCCAGTTTTCTTAACCTCTGTATACAAAACTTGACATAACAGATAAATGTTTTATATGTGCTAGTAAGTTCACACTTGCAAAATTTCTTACATTATTGCTTAAAGTACGAGGCCAGCGATGATGCATCATGTTTATACCTCCAGGAGTGTGCATCACAAAGATCACTGTGTGTGTTTTAGGCCATTGTGTCTCTGAAGTTGTGTGGGAACCAAATCTCTACTCTGCCCATTCCCAACAAATGGAAATGCTCTTGTCTCCGAACACTAGACCTGTCCAGAAACCAGCTGGGGAAGTAGGTCAAACTCACACACACACATATACTGTATGTGTATATACACATATACACACAGAAAGGCTCTGTTCCAAAACCTAGTGAGCCTACATAGCCTGCATTTTAATGCATCCTTAGGCACATCACCAATCTGAAGGCTGTTCATAATTATGCCTTTTATGATAACCTCTTTTGCACAATGCTAATGCTGTGAAAGCATAAAAATAGGTAACAATTTTTTTTTTATTGAATAAATTATATGTATATTAATAATCAACATTATGTGCACATTATGCATTATGGGATTGCCTTCACTACAAAGGATACGTGTGATGCTGCCTTATAATTTAGAACACAGCAGAATTATGTTGGAAAAAAATATTCTTCTAGCCCTTTTAGATCACTAATACATATTCACAGTCATTGTGGTTTTATACAGACATTTGAATGAAATATTGTGAATATCTGAAATCGAATGTGCTGTGCTGAATGTTATTTTAGGACTGGAGAGCCGACCAAAACCAGGAAACTGGCCTTCTTCACTACGTGGCAGAGACGGGACCCAGAGCCAGGTACAGTACATTCAAACACTGTGGTTACGTTGCCATGGCACAGTACAGTTTCACACTGTAATTATGGTATTACCAGCCCTGAAGGGAGTTTACCAAACTTACCACAGAGAAACTGCCCTGGCAGTAGAACTAGAGTAATATCGCCATGGTAATAATGTTTTGTTGAGACTGTGACAAGTGTGTGGATTGTTTTAGTAATGGCATCAGAAACTAAAATAAAACCCTTTCAAACTGATCCAAAATTACTTTTTCAACCAAAAGTTGGATTTTAAGTTCATTTTTAAGTGTTTTTAGACAATAAGGGTTGGCGGTATGACCAAAATCTTCATATATCATATGTAAATCTTCAATATATCACAATATGGTTGTTTACACTACCACTTTTTAACCTTTTTTTGTTGTTGTTTGAAAGGAAGGACGGATTAAATTGAACAAAAATTGTAGTAAATATATTTGTGTTAAACAAGATTTCTATTTCAAATAAATGCTGTTCTTTTGAACTTTCTATTCATCAAATAATCCTGAAAAAATGTTGTACACAACTGTTTTTAACATTCATAATAATAATAAATGTTTCTTGTGCAGCAATTTAGCATATTAGAATGATTTCTGAAGGATCATATGACACTGAAGACTGGAGTAATGATGCTGAAAATTCAGCTTTACCATCACAGGAATAAATTACATTTTACTAGATATTACAATAGAAAAGAGTTCTTTGAAATTGCAAAAATATTTCACTGTATTTCAATTTTTCAGTATTTCTGATTAAATAAATGCAGCTTTGTTGATCATAACAGAATAATAGTGTATATTAAATAATCATGTGCTATGTCTAATCATGTCTGTGTTAATGATAATGCATTCAATTAAATGAAAGATACTTAAGGATACTTATCTTTTTTGTTGGTTTATTAATGCAAAACAAAAGATATTTTGTATTTTTGCGAGATTATAATGCAAAGCAGTCCTAATAGTTGTATGAATATGGACACGTTTCTCATAGTAGGCCTGCATTCCGGTCTCACCGCCCAGCTCTATTACTCAGTAATATTAGAAATTAGCTTTAGAGTTACTACCACAGTCATCCGTGATCGTCCATTAGTCTCCAGGGATTTTAATTCTACGTTATGTGGTTTCGGTGAAGTGCTCATCTTCTGTGGCTCTCTTTTGGCAGTGTGTCCCATTCAGTTTCCTGCAATCTTGCGGGATTCTCTGGAAGTTCTTTTCCTGAATGACAACCAGCTGGAGTGTGTGCCGCCGTCAGTATGTGCCCTCAAGAACCTCTCTGAACTCTATCTTTCCAAGTGAGTCACAGGGAATCATGGGAAATGTAGTTTGTGCAGGAGTGCAGATCTTCATTTCTTCCACTTTATTGTACGACTCACTGGAATACTTGATTGTGATTGGTCGATCGCAGCATTCAAGGGTCAAAATATTATTGCGTAATGGTGCTAAACTGAATAATAAAAAAAATTGTAATAATTGAATTGAATAAGCTGAAATAAAATAAAATATAAATATTAGATGAAAAAATATAACTTAAAGGTGCAATATGTAAGATTTTTGCAGTAAGATATCCAAAAATTACTAGGCCAGTGTTATATATTTTGTTCACTTGAGTACTTACAATATCCCAAATGTTTGCAACTATTTGTAAATCGTAAGAAAATTGCAGTTTTAACCAAGGCTCCGGGACGTGTGAGGAGTCGCCTGTCAATTGTGTCATACCCGCGTTACCCTCAGAAACACCAAAGACACTTTAATATATTACATGTTTTAATAGACAAGGGAACAACTGTTTTGATATATTTATAGACAGAAAACTAATTGTTGTTATATAGCTCAACACGTTTAGTCTTATTGTTTAAATCTAATTTTCTTGATTTTCTGCGAGTACCATGCTTTACCATGCCTCAGAGAAAAACACTATTTTGTCAAGTAGCTAACATAGCATAATCAGATGCAGCTTTATTTTTAGTAACAGTAATACAGAATTTTCTCTATGATACAATACGTTTTAAAATGAATTGCATGCCATTTATCAACACAAGCCATCCAGCATTTAATATGATATTCTAAAATCGATCTATCTTACTGCACTGTGTAACAGTGTCTCACAGCAGCCGCCAAGTGAACGCACAGAGTAACGTTATAACATCATTTTCAACACTCTCAAATGTATCTAATATGACAAACAGAGCTGCATTACCTCATACTCATGACCGGAAAAGCGGAAGCGGCGCCGGCGCCTGTGGCGGCAAAAAAGTTCCGCTGCTCGTGAGGCGTGTGTTGCGCAATCGCTCCAGCGGCCTCATTCAGCTCCCACAACACTCGGTCCTGCTCTGCTTCATACTACAATAACGTTAATAATCGCATCCATGAACATGATTTCTTCCCGAGTCCTATCCCTATTCTTTTGCACCGTCCGTTGAGTTGAAGACCACATGTCCCAAGATTCTGCTCTCAAACTTGGTGTCATCAAGCTACGCCTTTGTTTTGAATAGGCCTCTAGTGCCCTCTAGCGGACAGAATTCTTACATACTGCACCTTTAAAGTAATTAAAATGAGTAAAACTGAAAATAAATTAAAGCTAATATATAAAATATAAAAAAATTCAAATGACAAAAGCACATAAAAATTACGAAAACTTAAACTAAACTAAAAATAAAAACTAAATAAAATAAATCTAATTCAAAATATTAATAAATACTATATTAGTATATAAATAATTCTAAAATAACACTGTGTTTAGCGCTCTTTCCTCTCACATAATAAAATAATCTCATCTCAAATAAACATTTTCATGTTCATTTTTTAATTTAAAATGAAATTGATAAAATACAATCCCATAATGCATTGTGACAAGCTCAGTAAAAATGGTGGAAATATAGAAGAGATATATAGAGAGAAATATTGATTTATAAATAAAGTATTAAAAAATACAATCATTTAATTTAAGAAAATGTTTATATTTTAATTAAAAATTAACTTTTTTACTGATTTATTTCTGTGTTTTATATTTACTAGGCGTAATCTTAGCAACATGTTAATGCCAAACTGCTGAAATCAATTGCAAGTCAAGTCAAGTCTCATGTGTATTTCATGGAGGCGTGCTATTTATGTGATGCTGTCTTTGTAGAGCCTTACAATTTAGTCACAGATGGCAAAGAATCTCACTAGTTTTTGGAACGAAGCCCAAGAATCACAGTTGGTGATTCAGGGTTTTCACAGTGTGGGTGAAAGTCAAGAGTTCCAAGTCAAACTAATGTGCAGTACCAAAAAGACATATTCTTCTCTCCTTCCTGCTTCAGAAATTCACAGGATGTAATGATGTTTTGTTTAGACTTCAGTAGCTTGATTTTAATCCTTCCTGTCTCTGCAGTAATCCAGGTATCCAGGAACTTCCTATTGAGCTCGGGCAGCTCTCCAACCTCTGGCAGCTGGACATCGAAGACATGAACATCACCAACGTCCCTGCAGACGTCAGGAAAGATGGTATGACCCTGGCAACTTTTCCAGTCTTTCAAGTACAGCTTGTATATATTTGAAGGGAAACTTGTCGAGATTACATATAAGTTACACATGCAACAATATTCAGCAATAAAAACTCTCTTCAATATCATATATTTAGCTTCTTGCGG
Source organism: Ctenopharyngodon idella (assembly GCF_019924925.1). NCBI lineage: Eukaryota > Metazoa > Chordata > Actinopteri > Cypriniformes > Xenocyprididae > Ctenopharyngodon > Ctenopharyngodon idella. The sequence continues at coordinate 30,633,711 of NC_067226.1, read as the reverse complement.
TCAGAATTGTCTGAATAAACTATTTTTCAGGGTGGTTCAGCAAATGTAGCTTTTTATGGAAAAGCAGGACTTAATTTTAGTATAAATAAAGGAATTAAAAGTATTAAAACATATTTGCTAATTAAAATAAAGCTGAAATACAATCTTTATTTATTGAAGTTGCTTATTTATTCCAGTTATTTACCAAGGCAACATTTATATTTTTCTTTTAGTTTAAGTTGAAGCACAAAAAACAAATTACTAACTGGAAATAAATAAAAACTGAAATGGAACTAAAACTGAAATTCAAATAAATTTAACCTAATATTTAAAAAACATAACAAATTATTTAAAAAATCAGCTAAATTTAAAATAAAAACAGAAAATATAAAAATAAGAGTTAAATCAAAATATTAACTCTTTCCCCGTCAACGTTTTTGATAATTTTCACTAAATTTTCATGGCCCCCAGAATATTTTGTTGTATGAATATCTGAACATGCAATAAAGTCAAAATAAAGAACAGAGCCTCTACTTTTGAACAAAAAAAATCTGTTTTATTCTAGCTTCAAGCATTCTTTTTTTAACAACAATTGAATATAGGTAAGTTTCATTAAAAAGCGACATTTTGAGCAAAAAGCTGAGAAAATCACGTTTTTATCAAACACTATATCTGGATCATATTCAGTACCATGATCAAAGCATAGATGCAGTAGATCGCTTCCATCAACACCCCTAAAGATTGCACAGTCCTACACCACTTCCTGGATCGACATTTCACACGGGAACATTAGGCAGTTTTCAAGCTGTTATTGTTGATGATCGCATTATTTTTCATATGCATGTGCTTACATATGAGATCGGTCATTTCTGCGCCTTCCTCGTCTGTGCTTTCGATCGGGAGATTCTGTACTCATTCAGAAGATGCGAAATAGCACCCCCGAGTGTATAACAGTAAAAAAATGAAAACCTGGAAAATATTGTGTTTGGCAGGGAAGCGTTTTCTCATAAATAATGGAAAATTCCGTGTTTGGCGGGGAAAGAGTTTAATAAAAACTATAATGATCCAAAACATTATGACCACCTGCCTATTATGCTGTTGGTCTTCCACGTGCTGCCAAACCAGCACGGCCCGCCGATTCATGTACTCTACAAGAGCCCTGATTGTTTCCAGTGGTATCTGGAACCAAGACGTTAGCAGCAAGTCCTGTAGGTTGCGAGGTGAGCCGCCGTAGATCAAACTTGTTGGTCCACTACATCCCACAGATGCTCAACTGGATTGAGATCTTGGGAATTTGGTGGCCAGAGCAACACCTTGAACTCCTCACCATTCCTAAACAATGTGTGCAGTGTGGCAGGTGCATTACCCTGCTAAAAGAGGCCACTTCCTTCAGGAAACACCATTGTCATGAAGGGGTGTACCTGGTCTGCAACAATGTTTGGGTAGGTGGCACGTGTCAAATTGACATCCACATGAATGGCCAGACCCAGGGTTTCCCAGCAGAACATCACACTCCCTCCACCAGCTGTCATCGATCCTACAGTGCGTTCTGGTGCATCACTTCAGGATTCAAGATTAAAATTTTGTGACTTGTGCCACAGTAGACCTTCTGTTGGCTCAGACCAGGCGGGATAGCCTTCATTAACCCTCGTGCGTCGATGAGCCTTGGGTGCCCTCTCAGACCACTGTTGGTAACTTATGGCCCTTGTCAAAGTTGCTTAGATCTTTATTTCTGCCAATTTCTCCTGCATCCAACATATTGATTATGAAAACTGATTGTTTGCTTACCATCTAATCTACCCAGACCTTAATTATGTGGCCTTGTTAGGAGATGATCAACGATATTCGCTTCACCTCTGACTGGTCATAATGTTTTGGCTCATCAGTGTAAATAAAACTAAACACTGCTGCTAAATGGATGCTCTGGAAATTATGACTTTATTCATCTTCTGCACTTTGAGTTTAATGTTGCTGCGGTAGAGCAATGTATATCTGGAATGCAATGAAAGTGCTTTTGATAAAAGCATCTGCCAGATGCATGTGTAATGCATCTCTGAAACTAATTAGGTGAAGAACCTTATTCTGTCTTAAAGAAACAAAACTGTTTTCATGTTGAGCATGACTTATTTTCTTTTCTTTTTTTTGCATTAGAGAACGATATTCCACTTCAGCCTCTGAAGACTATAATCTAGGATTTGTCTGATAAATATTTCATTGGTGAATCCAGCTGCGAGTTGTTCAGCCAGCTGTCGATTCATCATACAGCTGATGCGTTTGTTGCAATATTTAGTGCTTTGTGCTGTCATAACATCAGGCTCAAGAGATTTGAGAGGAAGTAGTGTGTCCCTAGCAAACATTGCTCACACAAACACGTCAGCAGCGTAAAGCTGATTCTCTTGAAATGAAAATCACACCATGAGTGGAAGCTCACAATTGACCCTTCGCCAGGAGATGATTGACAGGCGATCTAACCAATCATAACACCAAATCCGCCGTTTTGTCCAACAAAGCAGTCAGGGGAGTTAGCAGATTAATGTAGGTGGACTTGAACTTGAAAAATGGTGTGTACTGACGTCTTTCCGCAATTGAAACAACATTCCTTATGATGTTCATTCATGTTTATTTGATGCTATAGTAGGAAGAGATGATCAGTTCACGAGCCGCTTGAACTGAGGCGATACAGAGATCTGTCACGATACATTAAAGAGCCACAAAATGGTATTTATTGTTTAAATTTCTTTAAAAATGACAAAATTTGAAATCTGAGACTTTGTTTCATATCAAAAGTAACCTGTTCTGTCTTGTCTGTCGACGCGTTGTCCGTGTCCTCTTTGCTCCACGATGTACTTTTCACAGCGTGAGAACATGATGTGTGGCAAGAGATCGGCATGGCTTGTCGGACGTAGCAACAGTAACTAAAGGGGCCCGTCTTTGCGAACGGTCAATTGATTTCAATAGAGTTTGGCATTAGCATGCAAGTTCATGATGCAACACTATAATAAGGATAAAATTCAAAGCACACAAATATTGCATAGAATAGTCCATTTTTAATTTAAATCATCTACTTTCAGGTTTCTGAATCTTATGTTTGAATAATTAAAAACAATCAATATAAAGTTCTTCTATTGCTGTTATCACTTGGATAATAGCATCTACTAACAGACACTTTATTTTAATATTTTAAAGTATAAAATGTTAAAATAAAGTGATAAGTAAATTAAGAAATTGATGATCATCAAATTAAAAAAAAAGTTAAAATGGAGTTCAATTCAAATGAAAACTATGGTCCCATTAGCTAACAATGAGCAATACATTTTTTTTTTTTTACAGTATTTATTAATCTTTGTTAACTGTTCATTGTTAGTTCATGTCAGCACAAGTCCCTTAAATAATAAGATACAACTTTTGATTTTGTATTAGTAAATGTCGAAATTAACATGAACTAAGATTAATAAATGCTTTAAAGTATTTTTCACTGTTATTTCATCTTATTGTTAGTTCACTCAAAAATGAAAATTATCCCATGATTTACTCACCCTCAAGCCATCCTAGGTATATATGACTATCGTTTTTCAGATGAGCGCATTGGAGTTATAGTAAAAAATATCCAGGTTCTTCTAAGCTTTATAATGGGAGTGAATGGGGCTTGAGATTTTGAGAGTTCATTTGAGAGTGAATTCTGTAAATGTTTTCCAAAAAAGAAGTATGTCTTTAAGAATTAAACCATTTACTTAAAGACAGGGGCGTTGGAAGATGTTTTAGGTTGGGGGGTGCTGTCCCACAGCATCTATTTATATACGTAATAAAAAGAAGCATTTATCATTTATTTAGTATATAAAAAGTGTCAAAACTCCGGGAAACAACAAGCATATTGCTGAGAGGAAAAAAAAGGGAAAAAAAACGCTGAGAGCACTGCATAGCCCATACACCAGGACATTTGACTACACATGGGAAATACATTAGCCTAAGCTTGTAAACACATAAAAAAGTATAAAACGTTTTTTTTTTCAGTACATCCATTCCACTTTTAAGTTACGTGTCGCCTAGCCACAACCTACAGGTCCCAGCATAAACAGTGATACATTATAACATTTATTATTAAAGTGTCAACAACATTCAGAAACATAAATACAAGCATAGGCAGTGCTGCGTGCATGATTTGACATGGCAGAATGCGCGCAACGAGCGCTTCCTTTATAATCACTTAAACAATGAAAGTTTGTTGCGATCTCACAACTTTTTAAATCAGGATTTGCCAGCATGCAAAGCATTCAGCACTGAACAAAAACTCTGGCGTTTTGAGCAGTGAGTGGATCCTAACATCTCATTGCGTTTCAGAAATCAACAGATTTGTCTGTGCTGCAGCACCCCCACTTCCTGCGCCCATGATTAAAGATGGAAAAACATTGAACATGTCAATATAAGTAATAATGAAGTAGTGTAGTGAAGGAGACACTGAACTGAGGCACATCTCTCTCTGTCCTCGTCGTAGGTCCTGCTGCGGTTCTGGCGTACCTGCGTGCGGAGCTGCGAGGAGCAGAGCCCTGCAGACTGCTGAAGCTGATGGTGGTCGGTCCGCCCCGGCAGGGTAAGAGTGCTCTGCTGGAGGGGCTGCAGACGGGCAAAGCCTCTGCCTTCCTCAACACTGACTGCAGCATCCACACATCCAGCTGGGATCTGGAGCGGCCTGTAGGAGTAGTGAAAACTTCTGTAAGCGCCCTCACTCTACACACATACACTTGTATATGTGGTTTACATAGATGTAATGGTTTTTATACTTTACAAACTGTATATTCTATCCCCCTACACTAACCCTACCCCTAAAACTACCCATCACAGAAAACTGTCTGCATTTTTTGAATTAAAAAAAAAACACAGTTTAGTATGTTTTTTAAGCCATTTGGTTTACAAGGAGTGTCCTCATAAACCATGTTTACGTTGTAATACCCATGTCATTATACACATTTGTGTCCTCATGAACCATGTATACAAGAACACACACACACACACACACACACTCATTAGTCTTAACCAAGCATTTCATCTATCAGTCTCTCTGTCTGTCTACATCTAGCTATATCTCTACATAAGCATTCAAACTATTTATTCAGAATTTCTATGCATTGGTGAGGAAAGTAACTGAAACACACTTCGGACAAATGAAGTAATCTTATGTTGAATTAAAAACAATGTGTGACTTCATTTGAGCTTTTTCTGAATTCCCAGTCTCTCTGATTGTTTTTCAGGGCGTGCCATCAAATGTCTTTTTCCCACAATGCTTTGGGGAAATGAACAGCTATGTTTGCTTTAACTCTGTAAACATGACAAGACAAAAATAAGACAGAAAAAAACCTTTATAGCAAGTCTGGAAAAAGAAAACGAAACCATTAAAATGCCAACATTTTGACATCAGGGTTTATGAATGAGTAGCAGCTCTGGACCTTTGACCCCCAGCTCTATTTGTGGCCTTACATGGTTTCTTAGCAGGAGTTAACAGTGTTTCCATTCTCATCAGGAGCCCTGAGTCAGAGCCAGACATATATAACCCGAGAGAGTGTCTCACACACACAAAAACCCACACACACACACACACACACACACTGATGTCATATAGACATTTTCTTATAAACACACACAGAATGACCTCTTACACGTATATATCATAGACAGAAGCAAATGTATACACAAGCACACTGATGTTATAAAGCCCCAGAGATGTTGCCCCAACTCGAGCAGCTGTGAACACTTACTCCACTGCTGGCTCAAGGCAAGAGTTTTTGTGTTTTTTAAGATTTGCTGTTTAAAAGAAACTTTCCCCCACAAAATAAGGCTGCATCTTGAAAAATAAAAAAATCTGCTGATTTGCAAAAAAAGGCCTAATATTAACTAATTTGATGATGCTTAGTTTAAAAATACCAATAAAAACTTTCCATCACACAGTATTTTAACAAAATAAGAATAAAGGTTTTTCAAATTTGATATATATCAGCTTTAATGCACTTATCAGACAAAGAAAGTTTCGGTTTTAATGACAAAAAGTACAATTCAAAATGTACTGTCATTTACCTACTTAGTCTGTAAAGGATTCAGAAAAATATGTTCAAATACTCCATTTAATGTCAAAGACTTTGTTTTACTGTAACTGTTTGGATGTAGTAAAACACCCAGAAAACATATGGACCTTTTTTTTTTTCTTCTGCCACTAGCCTTAATTCTAACATTAAAATCAGGATTAAATAATGTCATACATGTGAAAATCGGCGAAGGGTTGAACAAATAGTTATAACTTGGCTCAGAGGAAGATAGGAATCATGTCTTTTTGGCAGTTTTTCTGGTAATTGAAGGACTAATACAAGACTTTTTCACCTTACAAATGGTTGTCGAAAAATGCTATGAAATGCACATCAATTTTTGTGAGAAAGTGTGACATGCAAGAGCAAAACAGGCACTATTTTTGGAATCGGCACCCCAAAATTAATAAGAAACAAGTATTGGATTTCATTCAGCAAATATGATGCGTGGCGATGTTATTTATTTACTCACCCTCAAAGTGTTCATACTGCATTTCTATAAAATGAAAGTAGAAAGATAATTGTGAAGTAAATAGGGTCAAATTTTATTTCAAATTGACTTCATAACAGGAGAAAATAACCATTGTTTCACTTCAGGAACATTATAATTGGTCCCAAAATGCCTTGATTAAAAAAAGTAAGAATATTGAGCGATGTGTCAGTGCGATGTAATGCCTTTGTTTCTACTGTGGTTACAGGTTGACTTGGTGTCCTTCAACGTGTGGGACATTGGCGGCCCAGCCAGAATGTCGACGGTAAACCAGTGTTTCTTCACGGATAAGGCTTTGTATATGGTGATCTGGAATCTGGCTTTGGGAGAGGAAGCCGTGGCCAACCTGCAGTCCTGGCTGCTCAACATCGAGGTGAGGAAAGAGTAGATAACAGAGACACTTTGAAAATCCGACAGCGTTTGAGCACTTCCTCTAGTCAGGAGGCGTCCATACTGGGCTCCTTTCTATAAATTTGAACAAAATTATTGTTTAATTGGCTTAAAGGCACTGGGTCATTCTATGAAACTGGTGCATTTGTTTATTTTTTTATTTAATGTGGTGTAAATTAATGTGTTATTGCAAAATAAATGAGTACATTTTTTAGTTTTTATTTAGTATTTGTTTATAAGTTATGTTATGTCATATTTTAATAATAATGAACACTGCAAACTAAATGAATAATGTGTATTTATTTAGGGAATAGTTTAATGATAAATAATTATTTAGTATTTATCTGTTATTTATGACATAGTTAAATATTAATGAACAGCATGTTGCATTACAAACTAAATTAATAAAGTTTGTCTCTTTATTTATTTTGAATTGATCTATTCTTTATGGAATAGTTTAATAATAATGAACAGTTTTGTCATTGCAAACTAAATAAAGTTGTATTTATTTCTTAATGCAATAGTTAAATGATAATAAATTACAATTAATGATAATATATGAATTACTATTCACAATTTAAAGCTTGTGTGATGCTAAAGTCTAAATATAGCCTATACAGAGTGAAAGAACAAAGACAAAATGATATTATACTTAGAATGTGCATATTTGCTAATACAGCAAAGAGTAGCTAGAAATGCAGGTGTGGGGACAAGCAAAAAATATATATAATTTAGAAAAATATTAGTATAACATATACATACACAAACACTTTCATTATAAGCACAATGGCATGAGCTTTTACTGATAATGTAATTTTTTGATGGACATAAATGGCACTTGTTTTAATGTGTTGGTGTTCATGTGTGTGTCCTCCAGGCTCGCGCCCCTAACTCTGCTGTCATTGTCGTTGGCACGCATTTGGACCTCATTGACACTAAGTTTCGTACCGAGCGTGTCGCCACGCTCAGGGCGTATATCCTGGCACTTTGCAGAACCCCGTCGGGCGCACGGGCCAGCGGCTACCCCGACATAACGTGGAAACACTTACAGTTAGTTTTATTATCATAACTTGCTTTAGCATTTCTTAATGGAATTGTTGTTTTGAATTTGTTTGAATAAATGTGTGGTTGTTTGACAGTGAGGTGTCGTGTAAGACACTAGAAGGCATGGACGTACTCAAGAGGCTGTTGTTCCAGGTCACTTGCTCTATGAAGGACATCAGCAACCCTGCTAGCTGTCACAAACTGGTGGGACGACTGGTTAGTGTTAGTTAAGATGGCATAAATCACTAGTCTCTGACATCTATTCAGTAAGACAAGCTGAAGTCAAACATACTGTTGCATTTTACCTGTAATGCATAAAGAGGAGTTTTAATAACTTAGTTTCTTTAAGTTGAAATATCTCAGTGTGTTTGTCTCTTTTTGTTGTTATACAGATCCCCAAAAGTTACCTAAACTTGCAGGAGGCCATAAAGGCAGAACGTCTGAGGAGAGACGAAGCTGATGAGGTTCAGTACCTGACGGACACAGAACTGGAGCAGATCATTGATCAGAGTCCTGCTGGTGATATCAAAGACTATGAGGATCTGCAGACAGGTAATGCATAATATGAATTATGAAAATAAATATCCATCCATCCAAAATTTGACTACTTTATTCAATTTCTGTTGCAGGCTAGTACTTATCTGAATGGCACAGTTAATTTTCAAAAACCAAAACTGTAATCAGTGCTTTTTGTTATTAGTTTCTTTGTTCTTATTGTATTGCTGACTATTTATTGTCTTCTGTAACTCTTTTGAGGACCTTTTACTTACATTAGTTAACCTAGTATTAGTTTTTGCTGAAGTATACACTATATTGCCATAAGTATTGGGATACCCCTCCAAATCATTGAATTCAGGTGTTCCAATCACTTCCATGGCCACAGGTGTATAAAATCAAGCACCTAGGCATGCAGACTGCTTCTACAAACATTTGTGAAAGAATGGGTCGCTCTCAGGAGCTCAGTGAATTCAAGCGTGGTACCGTGATAGGTTGCCACCTGTGTCCATTTGTGAAATTTCCTCACTACTAAATATTCCACGCTCAACTGTTAGTGGTATCATAACAAAGTGGAAGCAATTGGGAACAACAGCAACTCAGCCACGAAGTGGTAGGCCACGTAAAATAACAGAGCGGGGTCAGCGCATGCTGAGGCGCACAGTGCGCAGAAGTCGCCAGCTTTCTGCAGAGTCCATAGCTACAGACCTCCAAACTTCGTGTGGCCTTCAGATTAGCTCAAGAACAGTGCGTAGAGAGCTTAATGGAATGGGTTTCCATGGCTGAGCAGCTGCATCCAAGCCTTACATCAACAAGTGTAATGCAAAGCGTCGGATGCAGTGGTGTAAAGCACGCTGTCACTGGACCCTAGAGCAGTGGAGACGTGTTTTCTGGAGTGACGAATCACGCTTCTCTGTCTGGCAATCCGATGGACGAGTCTGGGTTTGGCGGTTGCCAGGAGAACGGTACTTGCCTGACTGCATTGTGCCAAGTGTAAAGTTTGGTGGAGGGGGGATTATGGTGTGGGGTTGTTTTTCAGGGGTTGGGCTGAAAGGAACTCTTAATGCTTCAGCATACCAAGACATTTTGGACAATTTCATGCTCCCAACTTTGTGGGAACAGTTTGGGGATGGCCCCTTCCTGTTCCAACATGACTGCGCACCAGTACACAAAGCAAGGTCCATAAAGACATGGATGAGCAAGTTTGGTGTGGAGGAACTTGACTGGCCTGCACAGAGTCCTGACCTCAACCCGAGAGAACACCTTTGGGATGAATTAGAGCGGAGACTGTGAGCCAGGCCTTCTCATCCAACATCACTGCCTGACCTCACAAATGCGCTTCTAGAAGAATGGTCAAAAATTCCCATAAACACACTCCTAAACCTTGTGGAAAGCCTTCCCAGAAGAGTTGAAGCTCTTATAGCTGCAAAGGGTGAGCCAACTCCATATTAAACCCTACGGATTAAGAATGGGATGTCATTAAAGTTCATGTGCACATAAAGGCAGGCGTCCCAAATCTTTTGGCAATATAGTGTATATTGTTAAATTTCCCTGATATTTAAAATTACTCATCATGAAATAAGACTTTGATCATATCACCCACCAATAATCGTGTTAAATAATTGTGATTTCAGTATTGACCAAAATAATCATGATTATGATTTTTGACATAATCTAGCAGCCCTAGTATGATTTTTAATTGAGTTCATTTGATTATTTATTTCATTAATCGACCCCATTAGGTTAATATTAAGCAGATCTTTTTTTTTTCTTTTTTTTTTAATTCAAACATTCTTTTTTTTTTTCTGTGAAGTTTTTAAAATTTACTAAGCAGCATATCGTTTTTTGTGCTGCATGTTACAATGTTTTAATGTTTTAAATTTCAAAGCATGTAGAATTCTAGAAAAATTTCTAAAAAATGGCCCTTCATATTAGTGAAGTAATTATTGATAATTTTGTAAATCTGTTCATCCCTGGTTTATTTCATTCACAGTTCCTCGCATTAAAGTTTAAAATAGATGTGAACTCCTTGCAACCCATATGATTGCTGTAATCTAATGCATTTCCAAGTGAAATGGGATTAAATGAGAAGAATATGGCTACATTACATCTGTCATAGCAACATCTTTTCTGAATCACACAGCGATCAATTTCCTTATCGAGACCGGCACCATACTGCATTTCTCTGACACGAGTCACGGCCTGTGTAAACTGTACTTCCTGGATGCCGTGTGGCTGTCCGAGTGTTTGGAACGCATCGTCAACCTGAGGGACTCGCGCTCCGTGGCCTGCAATGGAGTCATCAAGGCGGAGGACCTCCGCATGCTGCTGGTAGGAACCGGATTCACCCAACAAACGGAAGAACAGTACTTCCAGTTCCTGGCCAAGTTTGAGATTGCTCTACCAGTGGCCAGCAACAGGTAAAAACAATGGCTTTTTTCGTAGCTTCCGCATATTTTTACATTAAGTGCAAATAGCGTCCCTCGTTGGCAGTAGTAAGGCTCGCAAACCTGGCTTTTAACACGATCGACTTGGGTTCGAATCCTCCTTTTGCCGAGCTCACGTTAATTTTCAGTAAAATTTAAAATAATGTTCTAAAAGTGGAAATAAACTGCGAACGAGTGTTTAATAATATTAAAAGTGTTTATTGGGTAGGCTTAGGGGAAGGTGTAGGGAGGGTTTTTATTCTCCCAATAAGGGAGCATCCATTTAATAATTTTAATAAATATAATCATTTACACTCTGATATTATTGCATCCTGTTAATGTACAAAAATACTGAGGTGCAAATAGTATCTGCCAATATAAAGTATAGATAGCATCTAATTACTGTTTATTCTTATTGTAAAGAACTGATATTTTTACATGGTGTAAATAGAATCTATCGCTATTTTCACCTAGTGTAAATAGCATATCGCTAAGAAAATGCTGCTATTGTCACTTAGTGTAAATAGAATATATTGATATTTTCACTTAGTGTAAATAGCATCTAATTGCTAGCCGCTGCCTATTTTTTATCTATGAAGTATTGAGTTGAATTCCTTCAGATGTTGATGGGTAATGCATAACATGCAGTGATGCTGAAAATTATATATGTTTTATTATACGGTAATAATATTTTTTAATAGGTAAAAACTTAAATTTAATTAATGGCTCCGTCAGGCGGGAATGCATGAAGGCAGAACAGAATTGGAGGAAGGATAAGTTACAGGTTTCTCTTCAAATTATGAGGCAACGCTTTTTTGAGTATCAGGCTGCTGTGAGAACAAGCAGTATTAAAGAATAAGTATTTTTAATGTTATTGCACATAAATGTAATGCCCCCTCTTTTCAACAATTAATAGATTACTTAATCCAGCTATATGTTCTGGTTTGACTCCCTCATTAGAAACGTGAAATGTTTTGGACATTAGGCAGGTATCATCGACACGTTAAGGATGACATTATTCGTTTGAAGCCCACTTCAAAGCCTTAAAAAGCCATTAATAGCAGTCTCCATAATGGTGTTGTTCCCATGGGCTTTAAGTAAGCGGTTGTTCAGCCGCTTCTTAAAAAGCTTAACTTAGACCCACTAGAATTGAGAAATTATCGGCCAATCTCAAAACGACCTTGTATATCAAAGGTTTTAGAAAATGTAGTTCTGTCACAGTTAATGTCATTTTAGGAAAGAATGAGGCCCTAGATAAATTTCAATCAGGTTTTAGGGTGGCTCACAGCACAGAGTCTGCACTTTTAAGTGTTGTAAATGATCTTTGTATAATCAGAGATTCAGGTAATTCGGCAGCCCGGATTTTATTTGACTTGAGTGCAGTAATTGATACAATAGACCCTGTGAATCTCATGTGGTTGGGATCCATGGGGCGGTTTTAAAGTGGTTCAATTCTTATCTTGCGAACAGATCATTTTCAGAGAAGTTTGGTGACTTTGTTTCATCAACAGCACCTATTACCTGTGGGGTTCCCCAGGGTTCTGTTATTGGCCCGATTTAATTTTCTTTATATATGCTGCCTCTGGGCCTGATTTTTTTTTTTTTTTTTTAAACATGGCATGTCCTACCATTTTAATATTTAATTTAATTTACCATTTTAAATCAGGAGAGAATTGTGTTTCTAACTCACTTTTGGCATGTTTGGATGAGCTTAAGACCTGGATGGCTCGCAATTTGGGTCAGTTAAACCAAGGAAAAACAGAGATGGTGATCTTCGGGCCTGTCAGAGGATGCTCAGATATTGTTACATATTTAGGTCCATGGTTAGCCTATTGACATGTCCAAATAAGTAATCTAGGAGTTGTTTGACCCAGAACTGAAATTCAACAAGTAGATCAGTGCTGTGATTAGAGTTGCTTTTTCCAGATCAGGTCTCTTGCCCGATTAAAGCTACTTCATTCGATAAAAGTTTTAGAGAAGGTAGGCCTAAGTAATATTTTTTTAATAGGTAAAAACAATAGCTTTCTGCTCTTCGTAACTTCAATCTATTTTTAATGTTTGAGTTTTATTTATTGAGTTAATTATTTTTTATTTATTTATTATTTTTATTTTATCTGCAGGCGGGTAATGCGTAAAGTTTTATTGGCTGTCATTTCTGTGTGATGAATGTTCACACCCTATTCTCACCCCATCGATCTAGGAAGTAAATTACGAGTTATTATATATTATGCATTTCAAGCGTGCAGTGTTTCAAACCTAATTATGTCCCACAAGTGTCATCTTCTCTTCATAGTTATCTGCTGCCACACCTTTTGCCACCCAAACCTGCTCTGGACATCCACGGCTTTCGGCACCAGAGCAACAACAACATCCAGCGGCATTTTAAGATGAGCTTCGTACCTGCAGGATTTTGGGAGCGCTTTATAGCCAGAATGCTAATCAGTTTAAACCAGATGGACATACAGGTAAACACATGACAACTTAACTGACCAATAAAAGCCATAATTGCAGTCATTGCAAACACAGAATTAGAAGGCACACGCTGACAATGCTTCTGGCTGGGAGTTTACGGCAGCCTCTGAAAATGCATGGCAAGACGCTTGGCACACTGGGGCTTTCAATATTTCAGGTACCAATTTTGCTAAAATTTTTGGAAAAAAATTGGTGATTTATATATCAATATGAATATATAATAATAATAACAACAATAATGATAATGTTATGAATAATAATCCAAGAGATTATTAATTATCCAAGAGAAATGTCTTATGGAACTAAAAAAAATAATGTAGGGCGGGACTTGATTTTGTCTGTGGAGAAGAGATTCGTTGGTTGTGGTTTGATATTGGTGAATCTCATGTGAGTGACAGGTTGTCCCGCCCTCGCACCAGTAAACATCATCATTGGAGAATAGATGTTGCTGCAAGAGGAAGGGGAAGTTATTTTGAATAATGACTGTGAGGGCACATGAATTTAAAAAGAAAAAAGACGTGCACAGACAAATCATTTATAAGAAATACCACAATATTCCATAAAAAACAAGATTTGTCAATTTTGATTTCATGCTGACTTTAAAGCTTCTCTTTTGTTGATAATAGCCGATTTATAAGCACTTCTTATTACAAGTTTGAGAAGATGGTTGCGCATGATGTGATGAACATTAAAAGAGACCCAAATGTGTGGTGCAGCATTTACTATGATCAGTCGCAATGAGATTCTGAGTTTCTTGCGTGTAAAAGAACACAGTGCTGTGCTTCATGCTGAAACACACAGCGCATATATTTATTTATTTATTAAATCAAAGCCTTTGCAATTTGATAAGTAATATTGCAGTTTCTATTTTATTTCAATTTATCGTGCAGCCCTAGTAATGCATCAGTGAATTTGACAATGAGGACGCGTACATGAAGTGAGACATGTCTTTGCAACGCTTTGGCTGATTTGCATGAAGCTTGCTATGCATCGTTGCCACAAAGCCCTGATCGTACAAGACCAGTTTGGTGACATCGCCATCTAGTGGCCTAGGTGCATAAAATCCAGCCAGAAATCATTATAATTTTTCCATGATGAACGTCATGATTCTTCACTTAAACATGTATTTCTAGGGTGCTACTTTATGCAATTTTGGACCAATTTTGCATATTGTTTTTTTTTTTTTTTTTTTTTTTGTTATTTGCTTTTCCTCCTGCAGTGTTTGTTGAATCCTCACCAAAATTCGTTCAGGTCAGACAAAGACAAAACCTCACACATTCAATTACTGGATTTTATACTCCAGAAAAGCCTTAATTTTGCTGGCGAAGACACCAAACAGGAAGTGAGTCATTATCTTAGCAAAGCTTTTGCATATTGACACAATTTTTCTGTTTCAATGCCACATTGGCCTGAGAATATCATTCAAATTTGTAGCACCACCTACTGCTAAACCTAACAAATCTGCTTAATCATTCAGTATCCGAATGAAGGCATGGCCATGTAGATGCAGCTATATTTTAAAGTATTTCCTTATGTGACAAGTTCTCAGGTGAAAGTGTCGTTGAAGCTGATCGCGGTGTTCACATGTCTGGCTGGTTTCAGTGGACTGATTTTGATGTCTGTATCCTACTTCCTTTGATTTCCGTAATAGGCATTCGAGACCAAAAAGAACACGAAAAACCAGAGGAACCGCAGTACTGTGATCTACAGCTTTGCAGGGAACCAGCAGCGCAATCGCTGCAGCACGTTTCGCGTCCGTCGCAGTCAGACCATCTACTGGAAGGAAGGGCTGCTGGTCACCTTTGATGGTGGATATCTGAGGTTAGTAAGTGTTTAGGTATTAGGTATAATTTGTTTTGTATTTAATGAATAAAAGTATATTTGTTATTAACATGTCTTTAACATCATCACTTCAGTGTTGTTATTGTTAAATCATTTTTGTTATTTTTTAAGTAAAGCTAAAATAAAATATAAATATTATATGAAAAACTTAAATGGAACTAACTAAATTAAGATGAACTAACTAAATAAGATGAAGTACCAAAATTACTAAAACTGAAATTAAAGCTAAATAGAAATATTTTTTAAAAAAATTATAAAAAATGACAAAAAAAATTACAAACTAAAAGTAATATTACAAATATAAAAATTCAAAAAATGTATTAATTCTATAATAAATAATACTAAAATAATACTGTATCTGTCATCTTGTGACCCTGGACCACAAAACCAGTCATAAGGGTCAATTTTTTGAAATTGTGATTTATACATCATCTGAAAGCTGATTAAATAAGCTTTCCATTGATGTATAGTTTGTTAGGATAGGACAATATTTGGTGCAATTTTGATACAATTATTTGAAAATCTGGAATCTGAGGGTGCAAAAAAATCAAAATATTGAGAAAATCACCTTTAAAGTTGTACAAATGAAGTCCTTAGCAACGCATATCCACTCACAAAAATAATTTTTTGATATATTTACAGTTGGAAATTTACAAAATATCTTCATGGAATATGATATTTACTTAATATCCTAATGATTTTTGGCATAAAAGAAAATTCGATAATTTTGACCCATACAATGTATTGTTGGCTATTGCTACAAATATACCTGTTCTACTTATGACTGGTTTTGTGGTCCAGGGTCACATATTTTTATGGAGTTTGCCGCAAAGCATTATGGGATTACCTTCTCTGCAAGCAATACATGTGTTGTTTTAAAAATTAGTCTATAACGAGTTATCTTATGCCTTAGGTGTGTAGTCTATTTGCTGTATTTGTATTATTTGTGTCGATCAATATTTTTCCATTTTCGTACGGTGTTCTGTCCACTTTAACAGCACCAAAAGTCACAGAAATCATTTGGTTCCAGTGTTTTTTAACCATGTGATCAGTTCTGAATACATGTAAACCAGGGCTATTATCGTTAAGTAAAATTAAAACAATTTTGTTAATTGAATTAAAGCTGAAATAAAATAAAATTAAATTAAATATTAGATAAACTTAAATTAAATTAAACAAAAATGAGAAATGTTTCAACTCAGTGAAATAAATTGAAGCACTAACATCACTTACTGGAACTAAAAACTAAAACTGAAATAAAAATAAATTCAACCTAAATAACAAAATTGCTTAAAATTAATTTAAAATTAAATGAAAACTAAATATAAATCAAATAAAATCAAATCAAAATGTATTTATAAAGCACAATAAAAACAACAGTAGTATAAAAACAATTAAAATATAGATAACAATTATAATAGTATATAAATAATACTAAAATAACACTGATGTGAACATCTGACTCAGATCCTAACCCTAGTGTGTGCAGAGATTCGCATAAGAAAAGACTCTACACTGTTTCTCGCCCACAGCGTAGAGTCATCTGACCTAAACTGGAAGAAAAAGAAAAGCGGAGGCATCAAGATTATCTGCCAGTCGGAGACGAGGGACTTCTCCGCCATGGCTTTCATCACGGATCATGTTAACTCTCTCATAGAGCAGTGGTTTCCTGGTGAGGACTCCTCCAAATGTTATTGAGTTTCTCAGATCCCAGTCCACAGGCGTAACAATCACTGTAGATCTCATATATTTAGGGTGCTTTCACACTAGCACTTTTGGTGCGCACCCGGGTTCGATTGATGTACATTTGGATGATGTGAATGCTGTTTTCTCAAGTGTGCACACACAAACCGTACCCGAACCCACATAAAAAGGCTGGTCTGGGGTACGGTTCACGTGAACTCCAGTACAGTTCGCTGCTGATATGAATGCAATTGTACTAAATCACGTAACCACTATTGAAGTATGATAAAACTGTGTTCGGGTGTGTTCTCACTCACTTTCAATAGTGAGCTAGCTTTGAAAGCATAAGATCCCAAAGTCTAGGACTAAACCAGTAGTAATTATTCCAGTTAGAAGCAGCACTGAAATGCTGTTTGAGATGCACATTGTGACAGTACTAGTCTAAGATGATATAATATTAGTGACTCCATGCAAAACAAAAGTGACGACATCACTTGTAGTCATAAGGCAGAAGTCCAGCAGAAAACAAAAAGACTAAAATATCATCATAATTAGGGTGTCAAGTGTGATAATATTTTGACAAACATCCTAAACCCATAACCAAAGGGTATTGATATGGATGTGCAGCTGTTTGTTGCAGTACAGGCACTGTGGATGTTTGCTGTGTGTCAGTGCAAAACTGCTTCACACTATTTACACGCTGTCAGTCAACAACACAGGTGCAGCACAAACACACACTGAACTCGTATAGATGGGGTGAGTCATACTTCAGTTTGTACTGCAGCAGTGATTGATTCATTAATCCACACAACGGCTGTTAATTACACCAGACGCATCAGCACACACCTGCTCGATTCGACAGTTACCCATCAGGACTTCACATGTGACTCTGTGCTCTGCACAAATGTTTGTAGGGTAAACAAACTAACTGCTGTGAGAGATTATTAACAGATGCATGTAATACAATTACATAAATATTGAAATGTAAATTGAGTGTTGTCAAATGGCTGATAAATAAATCTATAATAATAAATATTACAAGATAAATCAACCCTTAAAAAATAAATATATACAGTGCCTATAGAAAGTCATCATACCCTGTGAAAAACTTTACCTTTTTTAACATTCTGGAGGATTATTAAAAATTAAATAGTGAAATACCTGGTTTGGTAAAGTAATCAGCCCCTTAGAGTATACCTTTATAAACTTGCTCAGGTGCAACCAGTCAACTTCCAGATCAAACACCAGGCTAACTGCCCCACCTGACATCAATTGTAGTGGTTTTTACTTCAGAATAAAACCAGCTGCTTCTTGAAGATTGCAAAGAATTCACCATGGTTGGGAAAGTGCTTTCAAAAGGCCTCCGGGATAAAGCTGTAGAAAGGCACAAGTTAGGAGAAGGCTACAAAAACATTTCGAAGGCTTTAGCTCTCCCTCTGAGTACTGTTCAGAGCATCATTAAGAAGTGGAAAGCGTATGGCACCACCAACACATTGCCTAGTTTAGGCCGTCCTTCCATCCAAACCAGGATGCCAGGAGGACATTGATCAGAGAAGCTACCAAGAGGCCAAAGGCAACTTTCAAGGATTTACAAGGCTTGGGACTGGTTGGTCTGTGCATGTGACAACTACCTCACAAGCTTTACACAAAG